>NC_051446.1:4148047-4203655 GCF_001649575.2 Kryptolebias marmoratus | reverse complement strand
ATATGTACAATGATTATTATTATTCACAGAATTTAACTTGATTGTACATAATTACAAAAAGGTGACGTGAAAAATAATTAAATTCAAAGCTTTATTTATGATTTATTTTGGAGAGAGGAAGTCTTTTATTTTGAAGAATGCTTAATAGGATCTAGTTTTGTCTTTTGCCGCTATCTAGCCTTCGGTTGCTTGGTCACCTATGGATATAAACATCTGTTTTCAACTCTAAGAAGTTTTTTTAAATGGGCAATATGCCCAAGGCGGCACCTCATTGGGGAAGCATGAGAACTCCCAAAAAAGAAGATAAAAATAAAATTAATTGCATTTACACCCAAAAAAATTTGAATATGAATGACCTCTGCTTTGTCACTGCCTCTTTTACTCATTTCTAGTCATCTTTTTCATTTTTTATCTATTTCCAAGAGATTATTTCATAATTTATTGTGATTTTTTTCCTGATAATTTAAATGAATCTTCTATACATAAAGTATATTAGACAGAGGAAATTGTATAACAGTACAGTATTAACACAGTGAAGACATTTACTCTCTGACAGCAAGTATGCTGTTCAAAACAATAACTCACAGAGGCACATTTAGACTCGTCCCACCATGATGCACCACTGAACACTCAAGTCTCAAGTACAGTCTGCTGGCCATCAGACTGTACTCCTTTCTAACAGTTTATCTTTTTTATGATTTTATTGTTTATTCATTTTTTCTTATATACTTGTTATGGAGTGTTGTAGCAAACCCATCGCTTGTAATGCACAAGAGGACCAGCTTTTCTGTAATCTCATCTGGTGTTAAAGAATGTACTAATTACAGCCATTTTAAAGGAGCAGGTGACATCTTTTGATGTGATATTACTCTCCAATCCTATTCTCCAATCCTATCCTAACACATGTCAGCCTTACTCAGAAGTGATGGCTGTCATGGCCCAAAACTTAGACCCAGACAGTGGCTGTTTTCAAATGTAACCTCTCAAGTTTTATTTTAATTTCTATTCTCTAATTTGTTAAACCCAAAGGATTTAGGTCACATGCACAAAATAATCATTCAGGTTTTGTTATTGCAGTTTGTGTTAACACGGGAGGGTTCACTTGAAGCCTTATAAAGAAAATAATTCATTTGATGAAATAACTAAAGTCATTTATGCAAAAAAAAAAAACTGATTAAATATAAATACAATAGGTGTAAACATTAATCTCTGTAGGAATCAGATAAGAGACAGATTTTATAGATACATACATGTGAGAAATGTGGTACGGTGACCTAAAAATAAGCAAATATTTTGTTTTACCAAGCAGATAATGGTATTATTAAACACAAATACTTTTTAAAATACTGTGACATTTAAAATACACAACTGAAATTTCCCAAAACTCTGTTTTATTCACTTCAGCTGTTGTCAATGAAAAAAGTAAAGAAAACTCTGCAGGACAAACCTTAGTTACTTCAAACCAGTTCACAATAATTTGTTCTTCAGAGCAAAATCTGTTTTGTCTTCTGTGGCTTTTGGAAGTAAAGGGAATGCTGCTGCCCTTCTGTGTACTTGTATTTTTTCATCAGTCTTTTTATTACGACTTTTAAATTATTCAATATCTACCCAAACAATTCAAAATCCCCCTTCCCCAAAAACTCCAAATCTCATATCCAGCCAGGCATAAAGTCCACTCACACATATCCCAACATTAACATCAGAAGAAGTTGATGAAAAAGAATCGCCCCTCAGCAAAAAGGTTGCAGGTTCGCCTCCTGGGCTTTCTTTGTGGATGTGCTTGTGTGGGTTTTCTCCTGGTACTCCAGTTTCCACCCACAGACCAAAAACATGTCCCTAGGTGTGAATGGCTGTTTTTCTCTTTGGACCCTGTGATGAGCTTGTCCAGGGTGTACCCATTTACCCAGGATTCATTTTTCAACCTCATATGCTCGATGATAAAAAAATACACATATTTAAACCATTAAATGATGTCATGTACAAATATCAAAAACATAAGGGTTAATAAAGAATATATTTTCATCTTTAGCTAGTTTTAGTTTCATGAGTTCTGTGATTTTTTTTTTTTCAAAGTTTTACTGGGAGTTAGGCACTGAAAAACTTGACAGACTAATGTTAGGGTGAAAACAGGGAATTTAAGTAGGCTAAGTGGAGTAATTACAAGTGGAGATGGCTGAGACTATTAAACATGGCAGGTGAGAAGGGTAAACTGAGGTCAAGAATGACTGAGGGAAAATGGCTGATAACACAGGGAGACACTGGGAAACCAAACAAAGTAAACACAAGGAATCTAAAAGAACAAGGACACAAACAAATAAAAAAACACCAAACAATAACTACAAAAACCTTGTTTTTCTTGTTTTCTTTTCAGTGGGTGTGGTGGCTGGTCCCTGTTGGTAGTGGCGTCTCCTTTCTGTGTTGTGATTGCTGTGTTTCGTCTGAGTGTGGGTTCATCGTTGTGTCTGGGTGTGCTGCACTGGCATTTTGGTGTTGTCCGAGACAACATTCTCCTTTATAATTTGCCTTCTTAGTGAAAAGCCTCAGATGCCCTGGACTTCTGCACCATTAGATCTTGGAACATTTTTCCTGTCGTGTCTTTTTGGAATTTGTAGTACATTGATTTAACACATTATAAAATATAATATGATCTATAAAAATATTTTCTTGAGAGAAATTCCCAGGGTGGCATTTTTATTTTTAGATATTTAAAGGTTTTGGAAACTCAACCTAATCTATACTTGCCTTTTTATAACTAAAAAAAAACAAATTCAAAATCCATGAATCTTAGAATTTATTTTCTTTCTATTTTTGTCAATTTTAAGTTATTTCAGTGACCTCCGTGGGTTTTCCTTTCTTTAATTAAAGGGTAAAACTAATTTGTACACGTGTGTATGTAGTTGGTCAAAATCCAAGCTAAGGTATTTGAAACTTTCAACAGACACATCACCTTGGTTGACAACAGCTTGGATGCATGGATGGATGAACTTGATTGGATTAATGTAGTGATTTGCACATAATGGGACAGTGTCAGAACTAAATGATCCTCTGGACTGTGGAGTTAAAAGTTTGAGACTTTTTGTCTCATCCTAAACAGCAGCAGGGATTTGAAATATTCTGATTTGAAATCAAGTTTCCTGAAACAAATGAAAAACACTCATCCATCCATTTTCTTTACCCGCTTCTCCATTTTGGGTCACAGGGAGCTGGTGCCTATCTCTCGCCTATCTCACTGTCCCAGAGGCGGGGACACCCTGGACAGGTCCACATAGAGACAAAGACCCATTCATACTCTCACTCACACCTAGGGACAATTTAAAAGTCACAATTAACCTAACATGCATGTTTTAGTCTGTGGAAGGAAACCAGAGTACCCGGAGTAAACCCACGTGCACACAGGGAGAACATGCAAGCTCCACCCAGAAAGGCCCCAGGCCAGGAAGCAATCCTGCAACCCATGAAGAATGTTCCTAATTTTTAAATCTTAATTGTTAATCTCTGTGTGTTTATATGTGACTGTTAATAAAAAACTTTCATGAGCCACTGGAAAGAGTTCACTGAAACTTTCAGATGTACATCTAAAACTGATCAACTTTTGGAGGCAAAGATGGCCGCAACAGTCAACTAATCTTAGGAAACACAAAAACGGCTACAACTCGGTCAGTTCTACAAATACTGAACAAAAGTTTGGAGTGGTAGTAGCTGAGAGTTATTTCCAGCACATATCTCTTTGCAGCACATTTCTCTGATTTACATAACAGTATTTACAGGCTTTAATCAAAATGGCTAAGACTCCATCATTTCTCAGCATAAGTTGACTCAGTAAAATACAAACATTTATGTAATGGCACAATGGATTGGCTAATCAAACATTACACAATCTATCACATGCATGTTAGGCTGCCTTCAGGCCCAGGCCTCCCTTAAAAAGAGATCTGTGATCTCAGTGGGACTTGCCTGGTTAAATAAAGGTTAATAAATAAAATAAATAATATCAACATAAAACAAACATTTTTATGTAAAGATTTACGAAACATAAATAAAATATACTAGTTCCATACTATTTTAGTTCCTTTAGGAGTAAATGTAGTTCAGAATTTCAATAGGTCATAAATAAATTTGTGACAACTTCACTTTAAACAGGTTCTTCTGAAGTAAGAACTTGCAGAGCACTGCTAATAATTGTGTCTGATGTGCTCAGTAAAAAAAAAGGCTAAAATGATTATATATGACTTGTTTGGAAATGTGAAGAGTTTTGAGCAGTTAAATATACTAAAATGTCATCTGCCTTAGGGAATTGTAAAATGACTAATGACCTATCATTAGTTACAGTAAGCAACTGTTGCTTTACTGACAATGCACAGACAGAAAAAAAGATTTTCTACTGGAACATTCTGCCATACAGACCCACTTCAGTGAGGTTTCACAATGGATTAATGGTTCCATCTTGTGGCCAAGATGGAACATTAGACCCAGGAGACATTTATTAAACTGTCTCAAACCTAATGTCCATAATATAAGTCAGTCTGATATCAGTCTGTGCAACATCCGTCCCAGGACTAGAAGGTGTTGGGTCAAACTCACAGTGTGTCTGTGCTGGCTCAGTTGTTGGTTCTGTTATTTTAGTAATCTCAAGGCTGCAAGTTCAAGCCCAGGTTGGGGCTGCAAGCCAAGGATTTCACACACACACACACACACACACACACACACATACATATATGTGTGTGTGTGTGTGTGTGTACCAGCATCACTTTAGTTTTATATTTTTTAGAATTTCCTCACAGATGTTTTTTCTCATTTACCTTTAATAATCTTAAGTATTATTGCAGAAATATTACATTAAATAAATTGAGAAATCCAATCCAGAAAGCTGAGTACCTGTCTGTTTAATTGTACCCAGTTAAAATGAAAAATAATCCCAATTCAAGAGTACTGTGAAAGCGGGAGGTGGGGCGTCCATTTCTCTGAATAAATTGTTGTACCAGACTGTTTTTACAAGGCACAACCTCAGCCCCCACGCCCATTGATTACTGTCTGAGAGGTTCAATAAAATTTGGCCAGTGGTTCATGAGATAATTTGCTAACAGAATTGGTTGACTCCATTATTAAAAAGCAAAAATTTTAAAACAGATCTTGCAAAATCAGTTTGAGCTTATAGAATGCCTCTCAGCTACTACCACATCAGATATTGGCTCAATGTCTGTAAAATTGGCTGAGTTATAGCTATTTTTGTGTTTGCTGAAATTGGTTAACTGTGGTGGCCATTTTGAATATGGTTGCATCCAAAGGTTAATCAGTTGTAGATGTACAGCCAATGATTTTCATTCTGGGAGGTTCATTAAAATTCTTTTAGCAGTCCAGAAAATTTTGCTAAAATGATTAAAGATGAAAAAATTCCCAAATGAACACGTAGGTACACAGCTGTGTGTACCGGACAGCATTCACAGCTCAAACACACACCAAATCTTTTCTCCCACTGAACAGCACACACACACACATACAATGGGACACACACATATACAATGAGTTGCAAAAGTATTCACTTGACAACTTTAAATTGTCCCTAGGTGTGAGTGGTAATGTAATTCACGAGTTAGCAGCCTCATTGGATTAAAAACAAACAAACAAAACAAAAAACCCGCTGCTGATTCTGATGAGTCGGGTCTCTAAAATCGGGTTAAAAACTCACAGGAAGCACTGTGGACTCAGATGAGTCATAAATACGTTTATGTATGTTTTACATACATAAAATACACAAGTTAACTTTTTGATTAATTTATATTTGATTTGCATGTTTTTGTTCCATCATTTGTAAGTGTTTGTTTGTTCATTTGTGTGTGGAACTATAGAATAAAAAACCCTGAATAATGCAAATCCACTGCCATAGTTTATTATTATTATTATTATTATTATTATTATTATTATTATTATTATTATTATTATTATTATTATTATTATTATTATTTATTTATTTATTTAGGCCCGGGGGAGGGATTGATTGACTCAAGGGAACCGGATAACTTCAGTATTGACTCAGATGAACCACAGTGAACCGAATTTTCCAGCCCTACTGCCCCGGATGATGCTCTGTTTAAAAGGAACTGCAGACTCCGCCCACCCGGCCGTCCGCCACACGTGCTCGAGCCATGATTTGGTGTTCGCGTGGAACTCCACGTGAGGAATCTTACGTAAGACCGTTTTCGACCAATCATGGCCCGCTTTCTGATACCGGAAGTTGTAAGCTGTGTTTTTTTTCCCTTCAACCAGGCGAGAGCAGCTGTTCTCCGGGCTGTAAAGCAGAGATTTTACCGTTCACTCAGAATCTGAGAGGGGTTAAATCAGGATGAAGCAGAGCTCGAGCGTCCCGGCTTTCCTCACCAAGCTTTGGACTCTGGTTGAAGATGCTGAAACCAATGAGTTTATCTGCTGGAGTCAGGTAACAGCGGATGTCCTGTAGCATGCTAATGCTAATGAGGCTAGCACCAAGCTGGCGTCTACCGAGAGACCAAAACTCTTAAATAATACACCAAGAGGTTTATCTTAAAACAACTGAACGGGCTTTAAACGAACTTTCAAATGTTGAAACGATCATATATCTGGGTCACAAACCGGAAAAACATTCAGGGATAATAAACATCCTGAATTTCCATTGAACAATGTGAGAGGTTGCCATTCGTCACAATTATCGACATAATTTCTGCAGTTTTTAGAGATTTGCCATGGAACTTTCTACACGCCTTTTTGATAAATGTTCAAAATGTTGTAGTTCTTCTCAGTAGTAGTGACTCAGTAGAGTCACTAGTAATAAATCTTCAAAGATTGAGTTTGTTACTGCAAAAAATTATATCATTATGCTTTTAACATGTTGTTAGTGTAAAAAAGCTTGACTCAAATCACTTCATATAGGAACTGAAAACTTGACCTATCAATCTGTTAGTTTTTTATGTAAGTTTTTTGCACCCTGAAGAAAATCCAGCAGCTTTTGTAGGACCATAAGTTCATGCATGGCCAGCCGCAGGCTGTCACATTGCTCTGTACTCAGTGTGGGATAATCAAGGAGACAGCTGCTGAATGAGCTGAAATGCTTTCTACAGAAAAGGCCCCTTAACCTTCTCTGATTAACTACGTATTTCAACTAAAGCCAGATTTACTGCTTTGGACAAAATATTTTGTATTGGGGAAAAAAAATTGTAATCTTTACTCGTACTCTTAAATTGATAGTCTGTGGTGATTCAGTGTGACAGGATCACCAGCAGCTGATTCAACAAATATCAAGCAGTGTCAGAATTTTTCTGGGAAAGGTGTTCAGTGCTGCTGCTGCAACCAGCATCATATTCCCAGCCACGTGTATGTCCACATCTGTCTCCGTTCTCTCCTCCTCCCTCTCTATTAAGTGTCTGAATATAATAATTAGAGTGCCAAGGAGGCCCAGCTACAGGCCTGTCTTCAGTTTTCTAAATGATTCAGTGTAGGTTTGTAAGAAAATGCAGTGGTCAGATGAGACCAAAGTCCAGCTCTTTTGCTGGAACTTGACCCACTGTGTTGTGGAAGAGAAAGATTTAGTATGACCTAAAGAAGACCATCTCCACAGTCAAGCTCAGGTATAGAAACAAAATGATTTGGCTCATTTTTCTGTTAATGTCACAGGATGACCTCACTCCATGGAGGGTCCAATGGATGGGGCCATCTACCCTAAAATCTTAGACAAGAACCTTCTTCCCTCAGCCAGAAGATGGGTCATGACAGATGGCTGTCAAACAGCTGAACACAACACTGGAAAGATAAAAACAATTAATACCACTAACAGCTCGCTAAATTAAAACCAATAGTCCAGTTCCATACAGTGGCTGAACTGAAGGACTATTTATTGGCGTACTACAATTAGCAGCAGAGATTGATTCCAAAATGGAGTTACAGCGAGCTGTTTGAACACTCAAGCAAATAGAAATGTTGAACGATTTGCCAGGGTTAAGGATGCACCGATATCACATTTTTCAAACCAAGTACTTGCATTTGAGTACTCGTCGATAGTGAATGCTGATATGAGTACTAATCAGTGACATGCAGTAGCAGTGTGATTTGTAAATATGGGCCACTCTCTCCTGCTGCAAAGCACAGCACACAGAGTGCTTCCAATGTAATGCAGCCCCGCCCCTCTGATGTGTGATATAGACCGTGCATTTCCTTCCAGACAAGTCTGTCTGCTGATTTCTAGTTTGTATTAGGGTTAGGAGATTCATAATGGTTGTTTTAGTTTTTGGCAAGGAACTAACATGCGCAACCTATAATACAGCTTTGTAAGCTGTGCACATGAAAATAGATAGTGATATATATTTTTTTTTTATCTGGCTGTGTAAAACAAAATCTTACGGTCAGGAAGTCATTAGAAATCATGTAAACACACTTCCTGTTCATTTTCTGTAAAATGGCCAACTTCACTCAGTGTCCTGTACTGAAGCTGTCCCGGTGTACACCTCCAACCCTCCACCCTTCTGACTGCTGGAAGGTGAACACCAATTCCCTGTGACAGAGTTCAGCAGCAGTTCAGACATGACATTATAATTTGTATTCTGAAGTTGACTGAGCAGTGTTTCAATTTTTTTTTTTTTTTCCTGTATTAACAGCGGCTCTTCTGACTTGCTTGTTTGTTGTTTCCAGGAGGGCAACAGCTTTCTGGTTCTGGATGAGCAGCGCTTTGCTAAGGAGATCCTCCCCAAGTTCTTCAAGCACAACAACATGGCCAGTTTCATCAGGCAGCTCAATATGTGTAAGGCTTTCTATATGTAGAGAAAACAAGTCATTCATTCAGTGACATTATTGTATCAAAGTTTTGTGCCACAAGATCTCACGAAGTTAAACTGTGGCAAGATTTTGTCAAGTTGATTACTGTCTTGTGACCCCCCCAAAAAAACTGTTTCATGACTTTGTCTGGAGAAGTGATCAATATCTCCACCACTGCAAATCGTTTGTGTGGCAGCAGTTCAAACAAGTCAGGAACCGGGACCATGTTGAGAGCAGCTCCGTGCAGAGAGGAACATTTGTACATTTATTTAAAACAAAACAGACTTAATGACAAGTTCATTGGATGATTTGTTGACTCCAAAGCTGAGAAAATAAAGTTTGAACCTCTCTTTGATCTGTTCGAGTTGAGTTGAATAAACTTGGAAGTGAGGTGGAGGTGAAACAAAATCTGACTGTTCTGTTCATTAAGAGCCCCCTCCTCCTGCCCTCTATACAAGCTGTTTAATAATCAGTGCTGTGATGAAAATAATAAAATACACAAATGAGTTTGACTGCACAGAAAAAATGTTGCTTGTAGCCGTTTGTAGTGTGCCGGAGGGATTTCACACGAATGCCAGGCGTCTTCAAAAACTTCCACTCTGAGACACACATCAGAACTGGTGTCTAACTGGATGAAGCAGGCTAACATTAATTTTCTGTTCAAATAAATCATTAAAAGCCTGTAATGAATCAGACATTCATGCTGATGAGTGGATGAAAACGTCTGACCACAACTGTACAAATAAATCTAAACATATGTTAATGAATCAGTAATAAAGTCCAGATCTTGCGGAACTTGTAACTGTCTGCTTGGTGTTTAAAATCTCATTATTCCTCTTTTGTCTGTGTTAATTTGGACAGAAAAGCTCTGCAGTGCAATGGTTAGTTTTGTTCACAGAACCACATGCTAAAACCATAACAACTGTCAAAGTAGGCAATTTTTAAATGTTTTTGATTAAATTTTTTATTGTACATGTGTATCAGCTATAATTTAAAAAAATATATTAAAAATCCTTAAATTCAGATCAATCACTACCCAAAGTGTACAGCATAATTAGTAATAAATGAGTAAAATCAGCAGTCATGTTGTTTGTTTACATTTGAGCATTGATGCGTACACTTCAGACAGTCTGAGTCAGTAAAATAATCCCTGGATGTCGGAGGGAGAACAATGAAATGAAACAACAATGAAACAATGAACAATGAAAGGAGAGATGTCAGGTCCAAAGTGAAAAGAAACGGTGACTAAAAGCTGCAAGAGTCGACAGATGCAGAGTCATTTTAGGTTAGGAAATCAAACAGTGGACAGAGTTGAGCAAAGGTTGGGGCTAAGATCAGAAGCAAACAAGCTGTGCTGAGATATTCTGAATTTCTGTCATTGATTGAAACTGATCACCGGATTTCGTTGTAAACAAAGGAGAGGAATATTTGCTGTTTTCTAATGCAATGTTTACAAAAACACTGAGTTTAAGTTACAAAAAAACCCAAACAATTATTTTATGATGTAGAAAATGTGTTAGAAGCATAAATCTTAAAATTGCGAACACTGAAAATTGCATATTTTGTCAGCTATTATGGCTTTTACCCTCCTGTGGCCTTTGGGTCAAATTGACCCAAAGTTACAAGGGTTTCTCTTCCTCTCTCTATCTCTCCCTCTTTGGAGGGATTTAGGATGATTAAGTGCTGTTAGCTTTCGGTGGCGACTCAAATTAATCCTGCCTGTGTAAATGAATGCTGTACCTTTTTCCTTTCATGTTTAAAAAAAAAAAGACATTTTCCTCATTACTGACTCGACAAAGTTGCTTTTTTTGTCTTTTTACTTTTGAACCTGATGTTTTTTGCATCACGTTGTGTTGTTCTTCTGCTCATGTGTGCGTAGATGGGTTCAGGAAGGTGATGCACATTGACACAGGCATTGTGAAACAGGAGAGAGATGGTCCTGTAGAGTTCCAGCATCCTCACTTCAAACATGGACAGGATGAGCTGCTGGAAAACATCAAGAGAAAGGTAGAGTCACTGCTGATGTCCCACTCACCTTTTTTTTCTTGAGGTTGTGTCACACAGGAGGATTTTTAATTTCCAACTGTAAAATTAAAGAGACAGACAGGTACACAGCTTTTGGATTGGATTTCTCATTTTCATCCATCCATTTTCTTTACCCACTTCACTTTTCCGGGTTGTGGGGACCTGGTATCTGTCTCCTGCAGGCACTGTGCGAGAGGTGGGGGACACTCTGGACAGGTTGCAAGTGATTTCTTATATTATTTGAAGTAATATTTCTACAACAAATGAATGGTAAATGGCTTGCACTTATATAGCGCTTTATCTAGTCCAAGGACCCCAAAGCGCTTTAAACCCATTCATCCACACATTCACACAGTGTAGCGGTAGCGGTAAGCTACATTGTAGCCACAGCTGACAGAAGTGAGGCTGCCATCACACCGGCGCCACCAAGCCCTCTGACCACCACCAGTAGGCAAGGCGGGTGAAGTGTCTTGCCCATGGACACAACGGCTGAGACAGCCGGAGCAGCAACCCTCCGATTACAGGACAAACCCGTACCTCCTGAGCCACTGCCGCCCCTTCCGGCGATTACTTGAGATTATCTAAGGCAAATGGTGTGAAGACCTCTGTGTAGTAATTAAAAAATATATATAAAACTAAAGAATTGATGCTGGCATATACAGTGGTGTGAAAAATTGTTTGCCCCCTTCCTTATTTCCTGATTTTTTGGATGTTTGTCACACTTAAATGTTTCGGTATGTCAAACCAATTTAAATATTAGTCAAAGACAGCACAGGTAAACACAAAATGCTATTTTAAATGGAGGTGTTTATTATTAAGGGAGGAAAAAAATCCAAACCTACATGGCCTTGTGTGAAAAAGTGATTGCCCCCTAAACCTAATAGCTGGTCGGGCCACCCTTAGCAGCAAGAACTGCAACCAAGCGTTTGCGATAACTTGCAATTAGTCTTTTACAGCGTTGTGGAGGAATTTTGGCCCACTCATCTTTGCAGAATTGTTGTAATTCAGCCACATTGGAAGGTTTTAGAGCATGAACGGCCTTTTTAAGGTCATGCCACAGCATCTTAGTAGGATTCAGGTCTGGACTTTGACTAGGCCACTCCAAAGTCTTCACTTTGTTTTACTTCAGCCATTCAGAGGTGGACTTGCTTGTGTGTTTTGGATCATTGTCCTGCTGCGGAACCCAAGTTCGTTTCAGCTTGAAGTCACGAACAGATGGTCGGACATTGTCCTTCAGGATCTTTTGGTAGACAGCAGAATTCATAGTTCCATTTATCACAGCAAGTCTTCCAGGTCCTGACGCAGCAAAACAGCCACAGACCATCACACTACCACCACCATATTTTACTGTTGGTATAATGTTCTTTTTCTGGAATGCAGTGTTTCTTTTACGCCAGATGTACTGGGACACACACCTTCCAAAGTGTTCAACTTTTGTCTTATCGGTCCATAGCAGGTTTTCCCAAAAGTCTTGGGGATCATCAAGATGTGTTCTGGCAAAATTGAGACGGGCTTTAATGTTCCTTTTGCTCAGCAGTGCTTTTCGTCTGGGAACTCTGCCATGCAGGCCATTTTTGCCCAGTCTCTTTCTGATGGTGGAGGCATGAACACTGACCTTAACTGAGGCAAGTGAGGCCTGCAGTTCTTTGGATGTTGTTCTGGGGTCTTTCACAACCTCTTGGATGAGTTGTTGCTGTGCTCTTGCAGTAATTTTGGTCGGCCGGCCACTCCTGGCAAGGTTCACCACTGTTCCATGTCTTCACCATTTGTGGATAATGGCTCTCACTGTGGTTCACTAGATTCCCAAAGCTTTGGAAATGGCTTTATAACCCTTTCCAGACTGATAGATCTCAATTACCTTCTTTCTCATTTGTTCCTAAATTTCTTTGGATTTCGGCATGATGTGTAGCTTTTAAGGATCTTTTGGTGGACTACACTTTGCCAGGCAGGTCCTATTTAAGTGATGTCTTGATTGAGAACAGGTGTGGCAATAATCAGGCCTGGGTGTGTCTAGAGACAGTGTACTCAGTTGTGGCAAACCACAATTAAGTTATGTTTTAACAAGGGGGGAATCACTTTTTCACACAGGGCCATGTAAGTTTGGATTTTTTCCTCCCTTAATAATAAACACCTTCATTTAAAAATAGCATTTTGTGTTCACCTGTGTTGTCTTTGACTAATATTTAAATTGGTTTGATGTTCCGAAACATTTAAGTGTGACAAACATGCACAAATCAGGAAATCAGGAAGGGGGCAAGCAATTTTTCACACCACTGTATGTATTAAATGCTTTGATTAAATCCCCACCTGGGTTTGAAACTGCAGCCTTGAAATTACTAAACCACTAAGCTACAGTTGACAGACAAGCTGTAAGAAGCCACAGAATCAGATGGATAAGATCCACCTTTGGCTGATATAGATAGTTACAGGCTTGGAAAATGGGCCTACCATGTTGGACAAAATGTCTTGTTGTATATCTCGCCTCTGTCTTTAATTTTCTGTGTTCTGTTCATGTCCGGTCTGTCTGCGCCAAGCTGCTGGCTGATAATTTATCTTCTAATTTTGTCTGAGACACCATGTCCATTGCAGGTGATCTCTCCAAGGTGACACAGAGACATGACATCAAAGTTAGTGCCAGTTCTCTGTGCAGTGTGGTTGTGGGTGAAGTTACTGGAGACTGCTCTGTGAAATCAGCTGTCTGTATGAATGGAGCTGTGGTCCTGTTTGTGGAGAAGGAGTAGGCTAATGGGCTGGTGGAAGAAGGATCACTGTAGGTGGAGTTTTTGTCTTGGTGCTTCCGCTAATGAAGCCTGCCACCTGTGTCATGCTGTCAGATGTTCTCTGTTCATTAGTTTCTGAAATGTGTGTTATCCAGACATGTGAAGATAGTGTTACTTATTAAAGTTGTCTGAATGTAAATCTCTGCTGCTTAGTCATGTGGTTTCCAATATGTCAGCTGTATATGATCCTTAATGCCAGGTCTGAAGAGTTTGTGTGCTTCCATGTGAAAATGGATGATTAGGATTACAATTTGTTTGCTTGCAACTAGGTCTGTCACGATAACAAATTTTGCTGGGTGATTAATTGTCTCAGAAATTATTGCGGTAAACGATAATATTGTTTGGAGACCGTTTTAAACTAATGTAATGATGATAACATAATAATGCAAGTACATCCTCTCAAAGATCACACCAAAATGTCTCTAGCAAAAATATATTCTGTTATTATTATTATATTAGAACAATATTCTTGTTCGTTATCTAATGTATTTCAACTTCTTTAAAGAAATGCTACTTTTTACATTTCTGTTTTCCATCTATCCATTATCTAATATGCTTATCCTTGTGGGGTTGCGAGGCGTGCTGGTGCCAATTTTTTATTCTCCTTAATAATTTGTGTGTTTGTATGTAAAATTACTGCCAGTGCACACTAAAAGACAACAATCTTAATTAAATTCTACAGTTTATTCTACAGGTCTACATGCTACTTTAACATAAACATTACTCTTTGAATATTTTGAATTGCAGATAAATGAATAAATAACTTGAACATTACTCACCAGAATCAGATTGTGCTGGGGGAGATTAGATTCAACCTGAGCTTCCTCAGGTCTCTCTTCTTAAGGAAGCTCAGGTTGAATCTGTTTACCAAACCTTTACAGAGTCCTCTGGCACTTGCTGTGCGATCTTTGTCACTGTCCAGACCATGGGAAACAGCAAGATGGAGGTTGTGTTCAAAGCAGTTGAGCCATGGCCAGCCAAGATTCCTTATTGCAGCAACAATGTTAGCACCGTTGTCTGTTGTGATGCATTCTAGTTTGTGCTCATCCAGTCCCCAGTCCGCTAAAGCAGATTTCAGGTTTTCTCCAAGGGTGTTAGCAGTATGGTTATCTGGGACATATCTGGTTTCTAAACATTTAGAGTGCAGGGTCCAGTCAGCAGCTATGTAGTGTATGGTCAAACTCACATAAGGGGTCATATTTGAATTTGACCTCATATCCGAAGTGGCAGAGTAAAATGAAATGTCTTTGATCTCCTAAAGTAGGTCCTTTTTAATACTGTTGTGGAATTGCTGTTTGTGATGTTTTCCCAGGGATCTCGTACTGGCTGTCAAATGTTTGCAACATGTTTCGAAATGCTGGCTTTTCAACAATATTAAAGGGCAGTATCTCTTTAGCGATTAAGCGAACTACACTGTCTGTGAGCATGCACCATTTTGCACTTTTTTGTGTGCTGTCTGTCGATTAAATGCTCCAGTGATGGTGGACTGTCGGGAACTTGAAGACAGAGACAGCCCACTGGTTGTAGCTTTTTTTCTCCAGCTGGAAAAACTGCTTTGGATGATTGTGCCCAGCTCAGACTGATGTGGAGAAGTGGATAAGGGACAAAAAGGAGAATCTGATGGTGGAAAGGGCAGTGGTTATATAGGTGATGTTAGTGAAACAGGTGAGACTCACGGAGGACAAGGAGAGGTGGTGGTTGAGCTTGATGTGACTTGTGCTTTATATTAAAAATAGTCTGGGCTTACAAACAGGAAGTGTTCAGCTTAAAGTTAGTTAAACTGTTAGTTAAAGTGAGGAAAGAACTCTGGAAATGATGGACAAAACAGATTAGCACTTAATTAGTTCTGTTATTATTTTTTTAATGTTGTTTTACATCCCCCACCCTGGATACTGGATAGTGGGGAGTTTGAAAATAAATGTGGCCTGAGAACAGACAAAAAGAGATGTTTTATTAAAAACAGCTGAGCTCAAACAGTTAAATGTCCTGTTTCTGCAGGAGACCCACAGTGACCAGAAGAATGAGGTGGACTGGATCAGGGAGTGGCCAGGGAGGGAGTCTTTTTAAATCACGGCTCTACACTTGGAGTGGCAGGATCACTTTTAAGGGATATCTGGTCCCTGTATAACCAAATTGAGAGCTGTGTCCTCATTCTTTAAACCAGTGGTTCCTAAAGTGTGGAGTGCGCCCCCTGGTGGGGGCGCAGTGCCATTGCAGAAGGGCGTGAGAATGAAATGGAATGAAAAAAAAACAGTGCCTGACTAAGCATAATGAACAGGTTTTTGACGGGGCTCCCTAAACGTAAGGCAGAAGATGAAGCATCGCAAAATATGCTTCCAAACCAGCTTTCTTCAAAGCCGAAGAGTAGAAAATATTACAAAGCATATCTTTCCTTTGGCTTCACCTGTACAACGGTGGGTAATGAGGAGAGACCACAGTGTGTTGTCTGTCTTAAAGTGCTAGCTTGTGACAGTCTGAAGCCCAACAAGCTAAGCTGTCACTTGGAGACCTTACATCCAGAGCACAAAGACAAGTCAGTTGACTTTTTCAGACAAAAACTCACAAATGGATGACTCCAGATGGATGAAGCCACTGACAGTAACAAAGACTGCTTACTGATAACTTATGTCAAATTCATAGATGGAAATGAGATGAAGGAGGAATTGCTTTTCTGCTAACAAATTCCTGGCAGAGCCACTGCAGAAGAACTCTTTAAAATCATTGACTCTTACTTGAAAGAGGCCGATCTGAAATGGGAGAATTGTGTGGGGATCTGCACAGACGGCGCGTAGGCCATGACGGGGTAACGAGGATGTCTGCAAGGGCGTCTCCCCCAGTGTGCAGTGGACACACTGCATGATACACCGCAAAGCACTGGCGTCTAAACAGCTGAGTCCCGAGCTGAATGAAGTAATGAACGACATCATTGCCACAGTCAACTACATTAAAACATGACCTGTCAAAGCCCGGATCTTTTAATTTAACTGGAAATGGTAAGAATCAGCTCTTCTTAAGTCTGAGGCCATGTTTCTTTAAAAACTGGAAATGGTCAAATGTCTCTTTTGGGGTGGGAATAAAAGTCTCTTCTAAAGCAAAGGAGTTTAAGGATCTGGGAGTCTTGTTCGCAAGTGATGGTAAGATGAAGCAGGAGATGGGTCAATGGATTGGGGTCCACAGTAACGAGGGAGTTGCTCCGGTCTGTCATGGTAAAAAAGTAAATGAGACAAAGGGCAAAGCTCTCTGTTCACTTGTCTGTCTTTGTTCCAATCTTTAACTATTGTCATGATGATGATCACGACTCTAAGAATGAGATCCAAAGTAAAAGCAGCAGAATTGAGCTTCCTCTGGAGGGTTGCCAGGCTCAGTCTTGGGCATGAGGCAAAGAGCTCCACCATCTGGAGGAAGCTTGAGCCTGAGTTGGGATCAAGAGGTGTTTATCAGGCCATTTGGAGGGTTGATCAGAACTACCAAATACAGATTAATAAAACTGTACCATATTAGTCCAAAGCAACACACAGATATTTGGATTTAAGCTCTATTCAAGTGAGATCAGATCATTCAGTACCGATGTTAGTGCCATGTCTGAACAGGATTTGAACAAGGCATGAAGAAGGTCTGAGTGGAAGAGGCCATATGTAGAGAATGTTGGACCTATGGAAACTTTTATTTTAAGTGGATGTCATGTCAGAACTTTAATATCCTTTAATTTTTATAGCTCTTTATGTTTGCCTTGTGTGTTCCAGGTTTCTAACTCTCGGCCTGAAGACAATAAGATAAGGCATGAAGACCTGTCCAAGATCTTAGCGAGCGTTCAGAGTGTTCACAGCAAACAGGAAAACATCAACCTCAGGCTTGCAACACTCAAAAGGTACGTATTCTAAAAAACACCCAAGCAAAAGGAAAAATGCTGTAACTGATATATATGTTCTTAGTTCACTGACACACATGATTGGGAAAAATGTTAGCTTATTAAAGAACCACATTCATCTGGTTTGACATTTTATAGGAGTTTGTAAGGAAAACATCATAAATACATGTGTTATTGGAAGTGTTTAAAACCAGCTAATACACTTGTGATTGGTTTTCTATCCTAATGGTTGGTTATATTCACCTCTGTGGATGTGTGAGCACACCATGTAGTTTCTGCTCCAGTCTAGTTGTAATATAAAGGCATGGTTTAGATTTATTGAAACTGGTTCTGTGGACCGATCATCTCAGTCATTATCTTCCCTGCAGTAAACAGCAGTCAAAACATTCTGATTGTAGTTGAGGTTGGCCATCATAGGTTTTTCTATGACCAATACCAATAAATAGGACAGCTGGTGAACAATATTCTTTTTCTTATTTTGCAGATACTTTTTTCCCCAACTGACAAAAGTGTAACAACGTACCAACTGCTTCAGTTCACAAATAACCAAAATTATTTCAATTAAACATTTTTTGAACAAGACAAAAATACTTAAACACTTAAAAATAGAGAGAGAGCATTCTTAGTTAAAAGAAGCAAACATGAATAGCTCTGTTCATAACAGCAACAAGTTGCATTTCTGGTCTGACAAAATTGTATAGAACAAACTTAGATCTAAATTTGAATATGTAAAATATTTAGTAAATCTGAAACAATTTGATTTTTTTTCTCTGAATTTGCAACTTATTGTTTTATAATAAAACAGTGCTCAAAAACAGTCTCTCCCATCTGACCTGCTGAAGCTTGGACCTCCTTCAGAGAGCTCACAGGGGTCTTGGTGGTCTCTCTCACTGTTCTCCTTCTTCACAGTCATTCAGTTTGTGACGATGACCTGCTCTTGGTAGATTTACTAATGTTCCATATTCCTTCCACTTCTTAATAATGGATTTAACAGAACTTCTGTTAAAAATACTTTTGTATCTATTCCAACTTGTACTTCTCAATTTTTTTTCTCTGAGTCAAATTAAGACAGTCACTTTAAAGGGAGTGAGTATTTATGCAATCACATATTTTTATTTAATTGCTTTTACTTGGAAAACTTTGATTTTGTTTTGACATTTAAGTTTTTTGTTTTTTTTGTGAAAAATGAAGGACTATTTATGTTGACCATGATTTATTTATTTATCTGCTTTTATATATACAAGTAGTCTCATTTACAAGAGAGACCTGTAACACATTGATTTATGGCAGCAATAAGAGCATAAAACATCCAGGAGTAAATATTTTTTACAGGCACTGTATATTATGCAGAATAAACTGTTTGGCTTTGGCAGAGAAGATTTGGCAAGTTTTTCCTGGGTGCAACCCACACAATCGACTCTGCTGCTCAACCCACAGATGCATTTTCCTTACAAATGTGGAACCAATCTGATCAAAAACAATTCCCTACATCAGAACTACAGAACCCAGAATAAACTGTCAGAACTCAGGTATGAATCAGTTTTCTGTTTGTTGTTGTTCAGGGAGAATGAAGCATTGTGGAGGGAGATTTCAGACCTACGACAGAAGCATGCTCACCAGCAACAGCTAATTAAAAAGGTAAGAACCACACCAAAACCATTCCAGTATCTGGAACCATGTTGGTAGCATGCCTTTAAAACATCCCTTAGTCCTGGTTTAGAAATATCTGTTCAACAGATTATTATTTTTTATTATTATTATTGTAGCACTTTTTGATTCTTTTCTTTTCTGTTAAAAAAGTTATTCGTGGTACATTTCACTCATAATAAACACTTAAATGGTACATCCTCACCAGAAGACCTAAAATTAAAGATGTGATTAATTAGTTTTTTTTTTTGGTTGAAATAGAATTTTAATCAGCATATTATTTCAGAACGTGTCATGTGTGATGATTCCTAAGGTTGACAAAGTGTGGAGATCAGGGGTAGGCAACCATGGTCCTGGAGGGCCACTATCCTGCATGTGTTACTTGTCTCTCTGCTCCAACACACCTGATTCAGTGGTTAAATTACCTCTTCATATTCTGCAGAAGCCTGTTAATGACCCATTGATTTAAATCAGGTGCGCTGGAGCAGAGAAACAAGTAAAACATGCAGGATAGTGGATCTCCAGGACCAGGGTTGGGCACCCCTCGTGTATATGACACATGGCTATAAATAGCTGCGTAAAGTTGTGCGTACTTATGGAACAATGGCAGCTTTGGAGCTGTTGGAGGACATCACCAATGGAAGATTTAGGAAGGGGCAAGTTTTTTTAAGGATCACATCGACCTTCTGTCACACAATGCTTTGCTATTATCTGAGTCAGAGTACCCCAGGCCATTCCTTTGGAACTCTGTGCTGAAATGGCCCCAACATTACAGAGGGGAAGTTGGAGTCATGCATATTTCATATAAATTGGGATGTATGAAGTAAAGGTGCACAGAAACGTGAATATTTTTGTATGTATGCAACTTTCCGATATTGTTCGTTCGCCAATTTTGAGTTTGAAAATTGTTCCCTTTTTCATACATGAGGCTCCAGGAAAACATGTTTTAATGTTCATTCTGCTGAGACAAATAACATTACCATGGTAATGTTCAACATTTCTTTGGAGTTATCAATAATTCAATTACATAATCAATTTAATCTTATTTACTTCCAGCTGATACATTTCATCATCACATTGGTACAGAGGAAACACATTTTGAATTTAAAACGCAAAAGGTGAGTTCACTTTATTCTTCCAGTAGTGGTTCTGATTAGAATATATTCTTAAGATTAAGAAAAAGCAACTGAACTTCTTGTTTCTTAAAGACTTTTTACCTTTAAACTGAAATGCTTCTTCAGATCTTATCACTGACTGGGAATTTCTGTTAGGACAATTACATTACTGTAATTTCTGCACTATATAGGGCGCACTGGATTATAAGACGCACTGCGCTCCATTCAAAATGGACGATTTTGGTGCTCTAATGGAGCTGGCTCACTCAGGTCTGTGTGCCGTGCACGGATCCCTGCGTGACTATAACTGAGCCTTAATGCTGCAAGCGGTGCGGCTTTGTAGTTTACCAAAGTCATACTAAAACATTACGACTTCTTACATATTCTTACATATTCTTCTTTGTCTGATAGAGCTTTAATCAGCATCTGTGGATGGTACAGTGAACTGTGCTTACAGACAGTGATTTGTCAAAGTGTTCCTGAGTCCATGCAGTGATGTCCAGAACAGAATCAGGCCTGTTTTTAATGCAGTGATGCTTGAGGGGCGGAAGATCACTGGATCTAATATTAACTTTCAGCCTTGTCCTTTCAGCTCAGATTCCTGAAATTTTGATGCTATTATAAATTGTAGTTGATGAAATATTCAAAGTCTAACTTTTTTTTCTTTTTCTTTGTTTGGAATATTATTTTGAAATTGTTCCATTATCTTTAAACGTTTTGGGGTTTTTTTGTTTGTTATTTTGGCGGACTGGTAAACCTCTGCCAATCTTTACTTCTGAGAGATTCAGGCTCTCTCAAAAGCTCTTATACACCCAGTCCTTTTACTGACCTTTTACCAGTTAACCCAGCTTCACTTACTTTTACTTTTACAGCTTTTTGTTGCTTTTTACAGCTTTTTGTCGCCCCAGTCCCCACTTTTTTCAAACATTTTGCTGTCATCATATTTGAAATAGCCTTATTTCATTTTCTAAAAATCATACAAGTTTTTAGTTTGTCATTTATGTTTAGTATGTTCCATTGTCAATAAAATGTGTTTATTTATTTGTTTTTTACATTTTACACATCTCAACTTTGGAATTGTGGTTAGAGATTCACTTTCATTCTTCATTCTTTCAGCTTTAGGAGTAGTTGCATTTGATTTGAATTACATGCTGTCCTTAAAAAAATGTTCATATATATGTTTTCCATGATGATCTTTTTTTCCATCATTTTGTGTATCGTTGGTTTGTGTCAAGCAAGCCAATTTTCAGTAAAATTTCTTTAGTTTAAGGCTAAGTAACACCTTGAATAAAACTAAAACTTACTAAATGTTAGAAATAATGTAAAATAATTGTTTGCAAATATTGTAAAACAAATAAAATTGTTTCTTCTTTTAACAGGTCAATTCTTATGAACAGCAATGGAAAAAAACCCAAATACATTCATGAAATATATGATGAGAAATCGTGTGTTGATCAGGTCAGTAGCATTGAGTGAATTTCAGATATTATTTGGGATCTAATCAGTTATTGTTGGGTTAAATACAGTCCAAACACAATGAGTACACTCTTCTGATTCATTTGAAGAAGGAAACACCTCTTGCTCTGAACTCTTCTTGAAGATAAGTCATCACCTGAACTCTTTATTCACCTGTGTTTTCATTCAGTTGTCCTCAAAGAGGATCTGGGAAACTGTTCAAGATTTGGAAAACAAAAGCATCAAGCTGTGTTTGTTTTGGGTGGGATCTGGAGAAGGCTTACAACTCTGTTCCCTGAGGCATTCTTTTGGGGGTACTTTGGGAGTACGGGGTCCCAGGGTCACTTTATTAAGAGCTATTGAGTTCCTGTGTAACTGCATTCCCACCGTAAAGCCAAGCTCATTGCTCATTGCTAGTATGGGTTGGACTCCACCAGCTCTGCTCCTTGTCTCTTATCCTGTTTGGATTCTGTTTGCCTGGATTGTATATGATTTGGACTTTGGACTTGCAACCTGTCCAGGGTGTATCCGGCCTCTTGCACTATGACCGCTGGAGATGAACACCAGTTCTCCTGAGACCTTGCATGGAAAAGCAGGTAAAAAAATTGGATGGATGGATGATTTGGACCTTACTGTTTCTAGTGTTCATGGACAGGACCTCAAGGTGCTGTCGTTGAAAGGAGAGTGCCTGGTTTAGGAACTTCAGGATCTCATCTCTTATTTTTGCAGATGTGGGATCAGCCAGACCCTCCAGGATTTCGCAATGTTGCGATCGCAACTATTAATGCAAAATCAAGCAAACCCCGTGAAATCGCAACTTTTTGCAACTTTGCCCAAAACACCGCAACTTTCCTGCAACTTTAACCCAATATTTATTGTTTCTAAAGGGATTTGCCACCGTTTCTGCCGTCTAGTGTCTTCTTTGTGGGTTTGTGTAGTGTGGAATACAAAATAACCCCAAATAACTCACAAAGAAGACATGACGTCACTTCCTGTTAACATCAGAATGCCAGGAGCATGCAGGAGCAGCGACCGAAGCCAAAATGTGCACTAATGCTTCACATTTGCCCACAAATATTTCAGCAAAGGACCGCGCAAACCAGTTTCCTACCCAGCTGCACGAGAGTGGGGGGAAGCTGTTTTACACGTCCTACAGTGTAATCATGGAACATAAACGCATCGACAAACACTTTGTGTCTGCAAAACGTGAGGAGAGCTGCAGATGAGGGACAATCCAGAAATGGTCATGAATGTCGGTTTAGAAGCTATCAAAGTTCTCAAATAAAGCACCTTTTGAGAATGTCAATATTTGTTGGTAATTATCTTACAAAACTGCCAAGTATTTTTGGTTTATATATTAAAAGAAATGTTTTTTAATTGATTTTAGTAAAAAAAAAAAAATCGCAACTTTTCATCGCAATTTTTAGGAAAATGCCTGCGAAATCAGGCATTTTAGCCCGCAACAATCACAAAAAATGCCCGCGAAATCCTGGAGGGACTGATCAATTACAGTAATGAGGCTGTAGGTCCAGTCTATCATGGTACAGAAAGAGCTGAGCCGAAAGGCAAAACTCTTGATTTACTGTTTTTTCTACGTCCCAACCCTCACCTATAGTCATGAGGTTTGGATTATGATTGAAAAAACAAGATTCTTGATCCAAGCAGCTGAAATGAGCTTCCTCAGTAGGATGGTCTGGCTCATCCATAGAGATAAGGTGAGGACCTCCATTGTCATGGGGGGCGCTGCTTGGAGTAGAGCTGCTGATCCCCCTCCTCAAAATAAGTCATCTGAGGGGGATCATGCATCTGATTGGGATGATTCCTGGACCCATCCCTTTGGAGGTTTTCCTTTTGTGTCTCACTGTAAAAAGACCCTGGGGCAGAGCTGGAACTCACTGTAGGGATTATGTATCCTCTGGGCTGGGAATGCCTTGGGATCCCCGAGGAGGAACTTTAGAGTGTTGCTGCAGAGACATAACTGTGCTTCTCTCCTAGACCTGTTAACAATGGATGGAGGGAATAGTGAAGGTGTTTGATGGTTTAAGTGTGTTAAGCCAACAATTTCCATGAGTTGCTTTTTTTTTTCAAACTATAGACTAAGTGTAATCATAACTCTAATTTTTCTGTTGTGTTTAGATGTCTGTCAATAGTCTGAACGGTGTGAAGGGCACAGAGGTTTCAGATGATGTTGTCATCTGTGACCTGACCAGGAGCGATTCAGACGAGACGGCTGACATCACACACAGATCTCCAAGAGCCCATGAACAAGGGTAAAAATGTAAACTTTTTTTAAACATGAACACTGAAGTTGGTTTGGTGAATGTGCAGACTGAAGTTCCAAAGTTATTTGTACTGTCCGTTTATCTGCGGACAATTTTAAGTTTAAGATGTGGTTTCAGAAAGCATAAAGTGTGAGGAAGAGTGTGTGTGAGGTAAAATATGATGCAAAAAGGACAGTATAGAAATTAAAAGTACATCAGCATTGATGGGAATGAGGCTTCTGGTTGACCCCAGAGATCAGTACTGTATGTATTTCATGTATTCACAGTTCACGTGAAAATAAAGCAGCACAGAAGTCAGCTGGAATTATGTACAGTTGCAAACTGCTTCACTACAAAACAAGATAAGCTGTTACAGTATTTGACAAGATCTTCATATCCTCCTAATGACATGTTTTTCAATGGTTCTTCCTCAGTGATGTAGAAATAGTGGAAGTAGAGCTGGAAAGCCATGGGGTGTTGTCAGCTGACTCTGAGGTGAGCACTACCTGTACAGATGATGATGATGATAAACAGACAGAAGAGTCAGCAGAAGATGAGAACCAGAGAAGCAGCTCTTCAGACAGCTGTGGACCAACTAACTGTGGACCAACCAGCAGTGCTCTGCAGCTCAATAAACCCTCAGGTCTGAATCTAGAAGACCCTGTAAAGATGATGGATTCTATACTGAATGAGAATGGAGCAATATCACAAAACATCAATCTGCTGGGCAAGTAAGTGACAACTTAGGTGTTGATTTATTTTCTAATCCAAAGTATATATTGCCATTACGTAGTTTCATATATTTAAAGTTAATTACCAATAAAATATACATTTATTTTTAAAAAATCAATCACAACCTTTATTCAAGACTAGAGGCACCAACAGTGCAGTAGCCCTACAACAGGGGTCTACAGTCTTTACAAATGGAAGAGCCATTTTTACCATCTATCCTACTAAGTAAAATATCTGAAGAGCCAAAAAGTTTTATTGACCTTTAAACTTTATATAATGTTTTTTATCCTGATTTTAATGATTTTATTTACTGCATAAATACACATTATACATGGATGGGCCCGTGGCTGGATCAGTAACAGGCACAGAGCTCCACTTCAAGGTGGTATGGGCTGGTTTTAATAAAGATGAGCTGTTTGGAGTTTAGTCTGTAATTTTTTAGGCCTCTGGTTTTGTTAGTGTTCTCATGCTGGTTGTGAAGTCTGTGTGGGGCTGACTGAAGTTATTGGACTTTGACACACAAAACAATGTTCTTAGTTATTCCAAAATGTTAATAAACCTCCAACTTGAGTGTTTAAGAAAGTAAAATTAAGGTTTTGGCTTTCTAAGAAAAATATCTATTTGTGTAAAATTATTGGGCAACTATTATTGTGCAGAATCATTACGCAACTAAATGAAAAACACATTTTCCCATCTCACTTTTTTATTTTCATCTGTTTAAGTGAGAATTATAAACAAACAACTCAAAACTTTCCAATAAACATTTCTGACATTCAAAACAAACAAAAAAAATAAAACATCAGTGACCAATATAGCCAGCCTTCTTTTCAATAAGTGATAAGCCCTCCATTCATGGAGTCTGTCAGTTTCTTAATCTGTTGACGATCAACATTTTGTGCAGCAGCAACCACAGCCTCCGAGACACTGTTCAGAGAGGTGTGCTGTTTTCATTCACTGTAAATGTCCTTTTTAGAACTGCCCACAAGATTTCCATTGGGTTCATGGGCCATGTCGTAAGTTTTTCTATTTTTAACGCCTTTACTGGCTAGCCACGCAGAGGAGTGCTTGGATGCATGGAATGGAGCATTGCCCTGCATAAAAATCTTTGTCTTTCTGAAAGATGCAGACTTCATCCTGTACCACTGCTTGAAGAAAGTGTCGTCTTAAAACTGGCAGTAGGTTTAAGAGTAGATTTTTAGCCAATTTTCAACTCAAAAAGGTCCAGCTAGCTAATCTTTAATAATACCAGCCCATACCAGTACCCCACTCCCACCTTGCTGGCATCTGACTTGAAGTGGAGCTCTTTGCCACTTACTGATCCAGCCATGGGCCCATCCATCTGGTCCGTCAAGAGTCACTCTCATTTCATCAGTCCATAAAACCTTTGACAAATCTGTCTTTAGATATTTCTTGGCCCTGCCTAGATGCTTCAGCTTATGTGTCTTGTTCAGTGATGGTCATGTTTCAGCCTTCCTTACCTTGGCCATGTCTCTGAGCACTGAACATCTTGTACTGCTAGGTGCTTCAGGTAGGCTGCAGTTATGGAACATGACAGAACTAGAAGATAATGTGATCCTTGTAGCTTCACGCTTGATTCTTCTCAAATCTTTGGCAGTTTACTTGTCTTTTTTTTCCTCAACACATTTCTTGCAGCCTTGTTGCAACAAAATGTTTGATGGTTCTATGATCACGCCCTAATATCTTAGCAATTTCAGGAGTTCTGCATCCCTCCAAGAGACTTTAGGACTTTTCAGTGTCAGTGAAATCTCTTCTTTTTGGCTCATTTTGCCTAAAGAAAAGAAGCCGCCTAATAAATATGCACACCTTGATATATGGTGTTGAGCTCCTTAGGCCACAGCCTCCATCATTACACAGACACACATTACCTGCTATGCTTAAATCCATTCAATAATTCCTAATAATTGTGCACAGTGTATTATTTGTTTGCAAATAAATGAAGTGCAATCGTTGAATTTGGGTTGGAATATTGAGTTGTTAAAGTCAATAATAATAAATTTTAGTTTGGTCCAGAATAGGGTTCTGTTAGAAAATTTTCATTATCATAATTCAGTCAGGGGTTTCTGTCTGTAGTCAGAAAAACCTTTAACTGGATTGTCTAAAGTACAACTGCATAAAAACTACTGAGTGAAACTTTATCTTAAGGATGAACTTATACAAACATTAATTAAAGCATGTTCATAATATAAATTGCATTTTTTTTGTTGATGTAAGGTCTTTTTTTAAATCTCCATTTAAATTTTAAAAGCATTAGTGAATTATGTGTAAAATTGAAAGCTGTGGCTTTATCATTTTAGCATAATTATTTGCATTCTGTAGTATTTAAACAACTTGATCAACTTCACTGTTGACAAGTACAGTAACTTTATTAGCTGGATTACAAAAAATACACACAGCTGAAATTATTGATTTGTAGGGAATGTTATTTAAATTCAAATATATTTTAGAATTTGGAATATGTTTAAATACATGTTGTTTTTTAGATTAGATGTTCAAACTTTGACAACTTTATAGCATTTAACATGTCCCACAAACACGTTTTTTTGTCCCACATTTTGTTGGCTTGAATCTGGTCTCCCTCCTCACAATGCACGGAGGGTTTCACCCCAAGTCCAGCACCCTGAGACACCAAGAGAAAGGAGGAAGGCAGAGGACTAGTGAGTGTGAGAGCCACTATAAAGGATGAAACGACCAAGATCCTGGAGTACATGAGGAAGAAAGATGAATTGCTGAGTGAACCCAGTGTAGAAGAGGAGAAAGAGGAAGACCCTGCACTGCATTTACCATCAGAAGACTGAGGAAGTGACTGATCAACAAATCCTACCAGTGGCTAGAAAGGGCTGGACTGAAGGACAGCACAGAGGCACTAATCATGGCAGCGCAAGAGCAATGGAAGTCAGGGTCTATCATACTAGGCAGGATCCAAGATGGAGGCTGTGTAAAGATGTCCTTGAGACAGACCAGCACATAATAGCAGGATGTAAGATGCTGGCAGGCAAAGCATACATGGAACACCATAACCAAGTGGCTGGAATAGTGAACAGGAAGATCTGTACCAAGTATGGACTGAAATTCCCACAGTCAAAGTGGGAGACTCCACCTAAGATGGTGGAGAACAGCAGGGATAAGATACTGTGGGACTTCCAGATCCAGACTGACAAACAGGTGATGGCGAACCAACCAGACATTGTGGTGATAGATGAGATACAGAAGAAAGCAGTGGTGATAGATGTAGCAGTCCCAAGCGATTGTAACATCAGGGAGAAGGAGCATAAAAAGCTCGAGAAATGCCAAGGGCTGAAAGAGGAACTAGAGAAGTTGTGAAAAGTGAAGGCCTCAGTGGTCATTGGAGCACTCGGTGCTGTGACCCCCTAACAGGAAGATCCCAGGAACAACCTCAGAGATCTGAGGATCTCAGTCCTAGGACCAGCTGAGATACTGAACAGAACCCTCAACAAGCTCCCAGGCCTCTGGTAGAGGACCTGAGCTTGAAGGGAAAGTGGAACTGCCCATTTGGGAAAAATTGGCAAGCTGATTGTGTTTTTTTGTTTTATACAGAAATATATTTATCTGTACCCTTTTGTTAAAGAGAGAAAATCCTACAAAAGTCACTGAAATAACTTAAAACTGACAAAATTAATAAGAAAAAAATACAAAAAAATCAAAGACAAAAGTGGGTAAAGAAGATGGATGCATGAACTTTTGAATCTGTGCCGTTTGTTTTTGGTTTTGATGGTCGTTTTTTGTGTGTCCTGACAGGGTGGAGCTCATGGACTATCTGGACAGTATTGACTGCAGTCTAGAGGACTTCCAAGCCATGCTCTATGAAAAACAGTTTGGCATTGATTTTGACACTCTTGAGGTAAGATCACTGCACAGGCATAATAAAATCACATTAGACTGATTTCTACTGGCCAGCTTTAACTTTTCTATCAGTTGAACTCTGGTTTTAAACAAACAGTAATATAAAATGGAAGTAAGCTTTCTGTACTGACTGTTTATGTTGTTGTTGTATTGAAAGTGATGGTTGTGTACCTGTTTGTTCCTGTGTGTTTTCAGGAGAATATTTCTGCTAAAGAGAACATGAACCAGTCAGTCAAAGGTAGACAGGAGAAAGATAACACAGGTGGGTGAGAATGACTCAGACTGACAACACTGATTTGCTTTGCAGTGCTGTGATAGTGTCATGTATCGGGTCAGAGATATTGTTCTGGGGGCGATGTCAGTATGGCTACATTCCTCCTGTCCTGGATCCAGCAGGTATCCCAGGACAGAGCTGACCTTCCTAATGAGTTTATCCATCTCAGCTGTTGATGAGCTGCTGTTCCAGCATACCACACCATATAATATGACTGATGTCACAACTGTGTCAAAGGGGGTCTTCAGGAGCGCCCCCTGAACCCCAAACAACCTGAGTCTCCTCAGTTAAACTAACCAATGAAAGAAAAGCATCCCATGCACTTTTGGCTGAAGGGAAATTACTGGGATTTTAACTTCAATCAATCAATCAATCAAATGAATAAACTTTAAATCTAAATGTTCATTTATCTCATCCACTCAACTACTGATGAAGTTGTTGTGAATAAATGAACACAATAATGAATCAGCATTGTAACTGCTGGTAGTGTAAAAGCAACGCATTAAGATTCAGGTGGCAGGATCCACCTCTTCCTTTCTGGAGGTTGTTACAGGGCTGCCCCAAAGTTCAGTCTTGGGACCAATTCAAGTTGCATCAATGATCTGTGTAACAATTTGTCAAATACTATTTATCGTTTTTACACAGACTACACTATTTTTTATTGCTGCTCATCCTCACTTCTTCAGACTTTTTGAGTTTTTACAGAATGCTTTTAACATTGTTTAGTCATGTCTCCAACAACTTCAAACTGGTTATAAATATTGACAAAACCAAGCTTGTGGTATTTTCTAATAAAAGAAAGTTACCAGGAAATATCCCATCCATTTCATCCCCACAAGGAAAACATATAAAGCTTGTTTCAAATTACAAATACTTGAATTTGTTTTTTCTTGATTGTGAGCTCTCATTTAAAAACTCACATTGTTTATTTTGTAGCCAAATTTAAACTGAAGCAGGTTTTTTTTATAGAACTAAATCGTGTTTCTCACTCAAAGTTAGGAAGATCTTTGTGTCAGCTACCTTTTTGCCTCTGCTTGGTTATGGTGATGTGTTGTACATGAGTTCCCCGTTCAAATGTCTCTATTCCTTAAACACTGTTTACTACAATCCTCACAGCCTCCTCACAGTGAGCTGTACTCTAAATCTGGCTGGTCTTCTCTGAGTGCACACAATCTACAAGGTTCTACCGGGCTTAGTTCCATCTTATTTGTGCACTTTTCTGCAGAGAACTAAGAGCCACTATGCCTTACGCACTAACAATGTCATTAATCAGTTCCTAAAATCAGAACTGAATTAGAGAAAAAAGCGTTCAGCTTTAAAAATAACTACTAACTGATTGCACCTAATTTGAATCCTAATTTAAGTCACATTTACAAATAAATGAAATTAACATAAATGAAAAAGTGCAAACAAAGCACCAACACACGTCTCACTTCCAGGCCAATGAATAACAACAGAGAACTGACAAACAGACAGATGCTGTACTGTACTGTGTATATCTAATGCTGAATTTAATAGCATCATTTTACTGTCAAACAAGGATAATATTTTCACTAAGTACAAAACATGCTTACCATATTCGGTCTTGTAAAGCCACCCGCTGAATTTCAGCTCAACTAACCATTTTTGGTTAAACCCACTCGTTCCATGTTTATTGCTGCGACTCTGACAACATGCTAACTCCAGGTAGCTGAAGGAGGCTCGGCCTCAGGGCTCATTAGTGTCTCGCAGGGCTCCATGAACAGCGCACGGACCTGAGCGTGCGGTGGAGGCGTTTATACTTGAAACTTACGCCAGAGCAGTATTCTCCAAAAAGACAGGGCAGTACACTACGTAACCAGTGGACATACGGTAAAAAGAGAGCAGATGTTGTCACATCAAATAAGGCTGCATGCTTAGCCTGGCGGCCCGCCAGGCTTATAATACACAGGGGGAAACCCTGAATATGTAAACACTTTAAAAATACAATAAGTACAAAATAATTATTTGTAAAATCGGAGAAATTGAAGATTGTGCAGCTTCTTTGCTGTCAGGTCACTTGTGAGATAACGGATACTGTTTTAAACTCGGGGCTCCTTCGTTGTTTTCGTCCTCTTTGTTTTCCTAAATGATCAGGTTGTCGGCAGAGCGTGGCAGTATAAATACCTTGGGATGGTGATTGACAGTAAACTGGGCTTCAAACGTTACATCAGTGTTCTGTGTAAAAAGGCTTATCAGCTTTTGTTTTCATCACACGCTTTGGAACCTGAATGTGGACAGTGATTTATTCTTAGTTTATCAAATCTGTTGTTGTGAGTTTTTAAAAATCTGCCGGCACATGTCACCTCTGTAGAACAGAAAAGGTGCCTGCAGGGTGTTGTGGGAAGATGTGTGGAAAAAGCGCTGGATCGTCCTTCCTGAACCTCAGCAAATTTTCCACAGTTGTTCCACCAGGTTCAATCAGTAGTTCTGAGTAGAAATGATGTAATATTTGTTTAGCTTGTCTTGTGTTATGAATTCAGAGCACCAGCAGACAGGATTGTATGGCAATGCTTAAATTGTACTGTGGGTTGGCAGCAGAAAAGTTTGGAATGATGTGTTTTTGCTGATTACTTCTTCTGTCTTCTGTTCAGATAAACAGTTGATCCAGTACACCTCCCACCCCCTGCTTGCATTCCTGGATGGCTATGCCCTTCCTTCAGAGATGGATCTAGGTCCTACTGGCACAGCGAGCACAGACTCGTCCCAGCCTCAGCCCTTCTCCCGCTCCAGTATTTCTGTGGACTCTGAGCCGCCCTCAGATCTCCTGGATGAGAGCCTGGAGTCAAAGCAGCCACTTCGCAGCTCCCTGATTCGCCTGGAGCCTCTGACTGAGGCAGAAGCCAGCGAGGAGACCCTGTTCTACCTGTGTGAGCTGAGTCCTGCCGAGGACGGATCTGACCCAGCTGAAGAGAGTGTGAACTTGGACCACAGACTACAGCCCTCAGTCCAGTTAAAGTCCTCTGAGCTCAGCTTAGGTGTGTGTGAATAGAAGAAAACTCAGCTGTAATTAATGCACAAGTTCAGAGTTGGGTTGCAAACATTTCAACAAGTTTATGATGTGAGGCATCTTATTATTCCTGTATGTTGATTAAAAACTGTTCCACTGCTTCAAATCATTTCTACTGGATTGTTTCAGACAGGAAAAGAAAAATGAGCATCAAACTGTTGAGACGTTACTGAATCCTGCTCTGCACAAACCATCAGCTTTATTACATTTAAACTTCTAAAGAACATTGTAGAAAGTTTGTCAACACATGATCTCTGCACAGCTTTGTCTCCTTTTCTGCCTTCAGCCAGAATGAGTTTGTGTTCCAGTCTCAGAGAAAACATCCAGATGTGTAAAGTACCTGAAGACCTGTTTCTTTTCTTTAATCGGTCTTTGTTGAGCATCATTCCTTCAGATTGATTTATTAGTTTTCACTTCAAACTTGTAAAAAAAACACTTCTGGGAACTGGTCTACTTTTTGATTGGTTCAGTGTTACAGAGCTGACAGAACTTTGCTTCTCTTCAAGATGCTACCTGAGTTTTGGAGTGTGTGTGAGTCCATCAGGTGGTTCTCTTCCTATCTGACAGCAGCAGATGAGATGAGTTGGTCCTGGAGAAATAAAACGGAGTCTGGGGTCAAGATGCCTCATCTGTGGCTCCAGTTTCAGCATTTTAAGTAACTTTTATAGTTGCCGTCAGAAGCTGAACCGCTCAAACCTCAGTAGGTTTGTAAATTAGCAGCACAGAACATATGTGCCGAAATAAGAGGATTCCACAGAACACGTTCAAGAACAGCTCAACCTCTCACTTGTTCTCATGTTGGTGACAGAAAGCAGGTGCTGTTATCTGGATCAGGGTTTCAGTGAAAACCTGGCACAGGAGTTCTACAGGAAGGAGGTGAAATGTTTTAGATAAAATAAGCCAAGACAGAAATTTGTATCTGCTACTGACATGCAGGAGAATAACTAAAGAATTTAAACTGATCCTATTTGGTACTTGGGATGTTAGACTCCGTTCTTCTGAGGGCTGTTTTAGTTTTGGACCAGAACAGTGATCTGAATTCTTCTCATTGACCCACCTGTGCACAGATGAAAGCATCTGGTGCAGGGTTCAGGGCTCCAGTCGGTCCATCCTGTGAGAGAAAGGAACCAAACTCATGTTGAAGCTAAACTGCAGTCTGTTTTCTGCTTTGTAATAAAAACATGTCCTCTGTTATTGTTGTGAGCCATGAACCTGAAATAAAGTAAATATAAAATTCTATAGTAGTACATTTTGTCTCCCTACTCAGAAACCAGCTCTTATGTTTTTGTAGCTAAAGTTTTCCTTCAATAATATTCTTCGGGGGGTGAAAGGGGAGTGAATCCTTCAAAAGAGTTTTGAGACAATGCAGCCGGAGTGACAGGTGGGACTACATCAGCTCTGAGCACCTTCCTGTTTGCAGTAGTGATGGACAGGTTGATAGATGAGGTCAAGCAGGCATCCCCTTGGTACACATGGACCAAGGGGACATCTGTAGTGAGAATAGGGAACAGGTGGAAGATAGTCTGGAGAGGTGAAGGTTTGCTCTGAAAGCAAGACAAAATCCATATGTGTGTGAATGAGAGGGAGACAGATGAGTTTAAATGCCTGGTAAGAAGCAGAACACAAGAGAGGTGAAGAAAAAAGAGCAGGCAGGGTGGAGTGGATAGAGACATGGAGACAAATGTCCAGGGAAGGGAAGCTTTATAGGATGGTAGTAAGACCTGCTGTGATGTTTGGCTTGGAGATGATCTTTAACAAAAAGAGGAGCTGGAGGTGGCAGAGATGAAGGACAAAGGATGCTGAATATGGAGCTGCCTTTTTATATTTAACCATTTTTTATTCAACATTAACAATAATGGCATGCTCATATCAAAGGTCATTAACTTATATAGAACACATCTACAGTATTTAAACTAGAACATTTGTCGTATTAAGGGATTTTAAGCCTAAAAGAGTACTACTTAAGGGGTTAGTATGGGAAATTTTTCCATTATTTGGTACAGTTTTTCAGCTTTTGTGTTATGCATCATTCTCAAACACTTTTTGAACAAGGAGAGTTGGTTTTTGAAAGCAGAGAACGAGGGGGAGCTCTGCAGATCAACATTTATGTGTGTAAAATTTTGTTGCAGGATTTACATTGTTAACTCGAAATTCCATAATTTTATCTTCAAGAAATAAACCAAACTCAATGTTTCGAAAGGACAAGAAATCTACATTCATGGATCTGAAAGTCAATAAGCTGTGGAACAATCTCCCTAAATTTTGAACTTCTACACACTCATAAAACAAGTGTTTGGTCGTTTCCAGCTGTGTTTTACAGAAAACAGTTTTGTACATCAAATTTAAATCTCTCTTATCTCTCTCATTTGAAGGATATATGTTATTTATTATTTTAAAATTTAATTATTTATAATTTGAAGGAATTGAGAATTATAAATATGTTATCCTAATTTTAGATATTGTAGATTTGTAGGGTAACTGTGCTTTTTGTTCTTTCCAGGTACATAATGTTTTTTAAATATTAATTTAGAAGCTTATTGCTACAGTTTCTTTTCTTCTACAACATCCACATAATCAATTTTAACCTTGTGTAATCTTGGTGTGGTGATGTTTTTTTACTGACTTAATGGGGAGAATAGAGATATTTTGTATTAATTTCTTGTAACTTTTCTTTGAACAATCAGTGCCATATTTGTTATTAAATTTCTCCAAAGTAAGGAAATTTACATTTTCATCCAGCATGTGCATAATTGACCAGATTTGTTTTTGCCACCAGATCTTCAACTCTTCCACTCAATATGGCCTTGTTGTTCCACTGTGGAGCATTATGAGGAAATAAAGTTGTGTTTAAACATCATTTCCCGCTGCAACAAAACCTGTTGGTGGAAGAGCTAATTAGATATTTCAGAATCACATTTCAGTAGCAACCTTCTTTAAATGCAAACCATATAAGATCACCGTTATTTAAAAAGAATTAGTTCCATCTGTTTTTTAATATTCCAGTCATAATTCGTTTGTTGACATCATTTATGGCTGTTCTACCAGCCGATGTTACAACTTCCGGGTCTACCGGAAGCTGCGCGGTTCACGTGACGTGTAGAACTTCCGCTCCCGCAGCTCGGAGCGCTGAAGGCATTGGCTGAAGGTGTTTGTGTCGATATGAGCTGATTAAACGGACATTAAGATGTAGTGAGATGGCCACAGTTTTCCTCGTTACTCTGTATGAATACTCACCGCTGTTTTCCATCGCAGTCGTTTCTCTGTGCTTCATTATAACCGCCGCCATTTTGCTCGGATGGTGAGTTCACTGTCATAAGTTTTATGGATTTTTGGATGGGGAAGAAACTGTTGAAGCTCGACATGCGGACAATATATTTATAGAATAATAATAATGCTAACTAAACTAATTAATATTAGAGTGATTTACACGCTTTTTTACCAAAAGATAAACACAAATAGCGACAACACAAACAACAACAATAATAATTGTTATTAACATTTATTTGCATTTTAATTATGTTCGTTCTGTCTCTGGTTGTTGAACTAGAAGCTGAAGCTAATTGTGTGCAGCAGTGCAGCGTAAAGTCAGTCAGTCTCTGGATAGATCTGGACGACTCTGTAAAAGTGTCACTTGTAAGAAAAATATCAGAGACATCAAGTTAATTTGATCAAGATGGAAGCACAGATATCATGGTATGAATAAATGAGAAGAGTTGTTATAATTTTATTATATAGAGTCGAAGCAGTGATTAAACCATCAGAAACATCCAGGTACCAGAGCAGGCTGGAAGCAATGAGGTTTGTTTTAGCAGTAAGAGGTCAAAGGTCATGTTGCATGTCTCCTGTCATCCCGCCATACTGTAATTGGACTGAACTGGATAATATGGAACTGGATTTGATTTGATTGCACTGGTTTTCAGTTAGAATTATAAGGACTGAATTGGGTTACTTGTAATTTGAACTATAAACCCAATGATTTGTAAGTCCAATAAACACATACTTTATTCACAGTGGAACACAGTAAACATGTCAAATGTTGAAACTAAAAAAACTGTACCATTGTTTCCAAATAAGGTAGTTTTGCATTTAATTGTAGCAAACACATCTTACAAACAGTGGAGACAGGGGCAACAAAAGGCTGTAAAAGTAAGTGTTACAAATAAGAAACAGCATTTAGCAACTAGTTAGGTTAATTGGCAACAGGTCAGTAGGAAGACTGAATATAAAAAGAGCTTTTTAGAGAGACTGAATCTGTCAGAAGTAAAGATGGACAGAGGTTCGCCAGTCTGAGGATAAACTGAGTCTAATAAAAGTGAAACAATTTCAGAATAATGTTCCTCAACAGATAATTAGGAATACTTTGAATATCCCATCATCTACAGTTCATATCATCAAAATATTTCAAGGAATCTGGAGAAATCTGAGCTCAAAGGACAAAGTTAATATTAGATCCAGTGATCTTCCGCCCCTCAGGCATCACTGCATTAAAAACAGGCCTGATTCTGTTCTGGACATCACTGCATGGACTCAGGAACACTTTGACAAATCACTGTCTGTAAGCACAGTTCACTGTACCATCCACAGATGCTGATTAAAGCTCTATCAGACAAAGAAGAAGCCAGATGTGAACACCATCCAGAAACACTGCCATCTTCTCAGGGTTAAAGGTCATTTAAAATGATCTGAGGCAAAGAGGAAAACTGTTCTGTGGTCAGATGGAGCCAAATTTATATTGTTTTTGGAAACAGGGACTGCCTGGCCTTTTATCAACACACAGTTCAAAAGCCTGCCTCTCTGATGGTATGGGGGTGCATTACTGTCACTGCCATAGGCAGCTTACACATCTGGAAAGGCACCATAAATATATATACAGGTTTTAAAACAACATATGCTCTCATCCAGACAGTGTCTGGTCTCCTCACTTCCTGGACGTTTACTGGCTGATGTTAAAAGAAGAGGAGATGATGAAGAGTTAGAGTCACAGCTTTTTGTGCAATGAATTGCTGCTATCAGATCCAAAATTATCTTATTATTTCCCTTAAAGTTGTGTAATTTCTTAGTTTAAACATTTCATGTTTATTTTGTTTCATTGTGAATAAAACGTGGGTTTACGAGATTAGCAAATTACTGAATTCTGTTTTTATTTACAATTTACACAATGTCCTAACTTTTTCAAATTTAGGGTTTGCTGTTTAAATCTGTTTTTTTATATAGTGTCCGGAGATTTCTTTAGTTCTGAACTGGTTTTAGGTGTTTAAACTGAATTAAACAGAATTAAGCTGAAATTTGGTTATGACTTGTGTTAAAATAAAGTTTGGAGCACAGATTTAAGAGAAAAAGTCACAGTTTGATTTGAAAATCATCTTATTATCAGACTACAGCACTGAGTTCAGATACTTTAACACATAAGAGTAAAATTATTTATCTGTTTTGTTATTTTCTTTCTGTAAAAATAATCAGATGTATTAATTTTGTAAAAACAGGTGAAGTAACAGGTTTTTAAAATCTGATTCATGACAGGCATGTGACAGATTTTCAGTTTTAAAAACCCAGGTTGAATTGATCTCCTGTTTTACAGGTTTGGTTTTGATGTCCCAGTGATCCTTCACAGCTCTGATGAGCCTGAGGTCATCACTCCAACCCCTGAGAAACACATGGTTCAGGTGACCAACCCCTTTGCTCTGGACCTCGGATCTGGACCAGCTAGTGTCATCGGTGAGCCAGGCCGAACTCAAACCAGGAACAGTTTGAAGCTGTTTGTAGCTCCTGATGTTACGTGTTAAAAGAAAAGATGCTGGTAGAGTTCCTGTAGAACTGTTGGTATAAAAGTAAATGGTCAGATCTCCCAGTGGCCCTTAACCTGCACATCCCAGAGCTGACATTCAAACAGACTGAGTAACCTAATGGAACCAAGTAACAAGAAGGGGGCTGGTTTACATTTTACCTTTCCAGACTGGGGGCAGGGGTCACACTGACACTGATAAATGCCAGCATGATTGTGATCTCTGTGTGCACAATCTGATGTGTCATCACAGAGCACTGAATCCAAGTTAGAACGATTTAAACTACAGACAGCCTTCCCGATCCCGATCCTGATTCTGGTCCTGATTCTGGTTCTGACTGTACTCAGCTCAGAAAAGGGTTAGGCTACACAAATCTGTTCAGTTGTTGCAGTTTTTTTTATTGTGTATCATATATACAGTTTTGAAAACAGCTTCTTTTCCCCAGACACCACACATTTAGCACAGGGGCCCACATAGTTGGCAGATATTTTACTAATCTGGGCTGGTGTTGGGCTCCTTGAGTGTCAGGTTTTGCTAACCATGGAATAATTTTTGTGTGTAAACAATCATAAATAAATACCTGTAAGAAGAACTCATTGTATTTCTCATTTGAAATGTATATTTTGCAGCATGAGCAGGGATTAGGACCATCTCTGGCATTAACAGATCTTCTCCTGCAGATGGAATCTCACTGAAGCTCTGCTGCCTGGAGCCTTGTATCCTGAGCTGTTTTTGGGGCTGTGAGGTACAAGCCCTGCAGAGGGTGCTGCAGACCAACCAACATGACCTGAAGCTCAGCAGCCCTCAGCACTTCCTGCAGGCCCTGCAGCTCCGCTACCATTACTGTGAGACTTTCCAGTATCCTTTACAAAACTGAGAAAAAGATAAAACAATGAATGTTATTTTCCATGGCTTGTTGTGAAACAGTTAATGTGTCTCAACTGAAAACCACTGAACGGTACCTTGTTCTTTGTTGTTTATTCTTCCATCAATCTATCCATTCATCCACTTGCTTCACCTACTACTTCTCAGCTGGGTGACAGGGGAGCTGGTGCCTATCTCCAGCAGTTAGTGGGCAAGAGGCAGAGAACACCCTGACAGTGCAGTTCTTACAATAATCTTCTATTTTTGATGACATAAAGGTTGTTTCTACAACCTGATCATTTATTCAGATATTTATTGGTGAGTGTTGATCTCTGAGCTCTAAAGAGAAACAGCATTGCAACAAAAATGTTATTCAGTGAATTGAACTTGACATTTGTTGTGATTCTCCTGTTTATTGACTGTTCAGACATGTTTACAGACTGTGCTCTCTGACTGCGTTCATGTACTGTTCACTGTCATGTTTACTGACTGTTTATTGACTAATAACTGATATGTTCACAGATTGAGTTCAAAGACTGGTCACTGACATGAACACAAGTCCAGTAACGAGCAGCAGCACATCTCAGTTAAACAACAACCCAGGAGTCTGTAAACAGAGGCTGTCAGTATGCCAGTGAACATATCACTGAATAGTTAGTAAACATGTCTGTAAACAAGTTAGGAGGAGAGACCAGATTTCTCCAGTTTTAGCTTCTCTCCATTGGCTCCCTGTCAAATTCAGAATAGTATTTAAAATCTGACTTCTCTCAACAACAAAGCTTTGTCGTATATTAAAGAACCTGACTCATTCCTGAGCGATATGATTACAGACTGTTTTACTGAACTGTTTACGAACTATATTCAGTTACTATTCACAGACGTCTTTACAGACTGTGTCCATTAACTGTCCACTGACAGGATTACAGACTGAATGAATGTTTAGACTTGCTAACAGACTAAGTTTTCTGACTATTCACTAACATACTTATAAACAGTGTTCACTGACTCTCATCAGAACTCTGGCAGCAGCATTTTGGATCAACTGGAGACTTTTTAAAGAGTTTTTTGGGCACCCAGATAATAAAGAATTACAGTAGTCCAGTATAGACATGATAAATGCAGTTTTTGTTCATGCGTTTAGAACAAGATGTTTTTAATTTTAGTGATACTTTAATGCACAGGTGGAAGAAGGTACAGTTGGTGAACACAGTCGAAGTCTTCTGACAGAGATTTGAGGACACGTTCTTCTCTTGTTTGATAAGCAGCTCCTCCTGCTGGTCTCCTTAACTTTAACTTGTCAGTATCTGTAAAGAGGACAGAGAGGAAGTCCAAACACGTCTCCCTGCTGAACACTGGATCACAGATTTTGGACCCTTACCAAGGGATCGTTATCCTCTCGTGGCTGTGCTGACTTTAGCAAAGGAAGAAGCCAGAAACATTTACAACATTGTGAGTTTATTTAATCAGGAATTAAAATTACTCATTTATCTAAATGAGTTAGACAAATATACTGAATTCTGCTCACTAGTTTAGTTTTTATAAACTAGTGAGCAGAGTTTTGTGACTGTTTTAATGTGTAAAAGTGTTGACTAAGCTCCAGTAAAGATCTGTATGTGCATTGTTATAAACATAGCTCCTTAACTTGTGTTTTTTCTTCTAATTCCAGGTGGCCAATGTGACGGTTATTCATGTTCCTGATGATAAATACAATCTTTCTGCACGCATTCTCTTTCAATACCTTCTCACCTCCCAAAGAAACATGTTCGAATTAAAGGTCTGTAACTGAGGAGAATTTACATTTACAGAAGATCTGCTCGGACATGCATGTGATTTATACACAATTTCAAAACAAAAACTAATTTCACGTGCTGACTTAACCTGGCTGATTTTACACCCCATGAATCAACAGTCAGAAATCCAGCCTGCAGCTCTAAAAATGCTTGGTTGCTTTGTAAGATCGGTTCTCTACAGACTTGAGACATTACTTATTCCTTATGTGCGGGGTAACTCTTTAGGACACCCCATGAGGAGATAATGCTGTCCATAGGTCTGATCAGTAAACAATAAGAAATGTACAGTATTTATCAATCAACCAGAACTTAACCTGACTGAAGTCCAAGCCTGAAAGGACAGAACTGTGCTAAATATAGGCCTAATCCAAACAGGCCAAAGGCCAAACCAAGTGGTGACACAGTACCACAGGGGTGGGAAACCCTGGTCCTCGAGGGCCACCATCCTGCATGTTTTACTTGTTTTTCTGCTCCAACACATCAATGGGTCATTAACAGGCTTCTGTAGAACATGAAGAGGTGATTTAACCACCGAATCAGGTGTGTTGGAGCAGAGAAACAAGTAACTCATGCAGGATAGTGGCCCTCCAGGACCAGGATTGCCCACCCCTGCGTTACCATATGACTTTAAAAACAAGATGACAGTCTACACAAAAAAACATGGTGTTACTATGGTTCCTAGCAGGGAAAGGCTAAATCCCCTGTGCTGAGGACAGAAGAAGAGTCATCAGTAGTCTGAGCTGTAACTCGTCTCTCTTATTGCTTGCAGCCTCTCTTCATGTCAGCTGGCGGTGAGGAGACGCCTCAGCCTCCGGACTCAGAGCGGACGGGCCCAGCCAGCCACACGGAGGAGATTCCAGAGGTGGGGGAGAGTGACTGGTTCGAGAGGGCGGGCAGAGACTGCGTGATCTGTCAGAATGCAGCAGTGAATCGGGTCCTGCTGCCCTGCAGACACGCGTGTGTTTGTGATCAATGTGTGACACACTTTCAGCACTGTCCCATCTGCAGAGCCTTTGTCCTGGAGTCCTTCGTGCTTGAGCTGCCAGCCGAGCAGTGACCCTGGACTCAGTGTCATGTTGGAGATAATCCACAGCATGAAACATGTGCTCAGCATCTCCCGCTCACCAAGTTTTTATCTACAAACTGCTTGACGGACAGATATTTCCTGCACATTGTATCCCCTCAAATATTCAAACAAAAACAGAATATGTTATAGCACTTTAAAAAAACAAAAGTGGATTCATTAACAGGTCAGTCTTTCTTTAGTGGCATAAGAAGAATGGTGTTACATGAATGCTGAGTCTTATAGTTTTGGAGGCACAAAATAAAATCCTGACTTTTATTTTTGATGTGTACATAATGAGAGTGAAGTATGAGTCGGTTCAACAGAACATCCTGACATCACCCTGAATGCTAAACTAAACCAAACTCCTGTTGATAATTCTGATAGTTTAATACATTCCTGTTTTTCATGATTCAAGTAAAATTACATCCATAACATTCTTTCAGTGCATCTTGTTTCTAGGCCTGTCACAATAAACTGTAAATCAATTACCGTAATTTCCAGACTATAAGCCGCTACTTTTTGCACAAGCTTTGAACCCTGCAGCTTTTCTATGGATTTTTCATGATTTTTGTGATATCGTAAGAGGATTTGTTTTGGTTTGTTCCGCTGTTGTACGGCACTACTTTGCCTGTGCATATTCTCTTACATATGGTAATTAAACATTTAAAAACCTGCGGCTTTTAGTCCGGTGACAAAACAGGATTTTCCTCTAATTTTAGCTTGTGCGGCTAATATTCAGGTGCGCCTTGTAGTCCAGAAAATACGGTAATCGCCCAATAAATGACAATTTGGTCGATAATCATTTATTTGCGTTACAGTTCCTTCATGTCTCTCTGTTTCTACTGAAGACACTGGATGATAAAAGGCTCCAGTGGTCTTCACTGACCCCTCCCTCTCTCATTTCCTTAGTGTCAGGGGGCGTGGCCTATCGCCTCAGGTCGCCAGCCGAGGCGCATAGTCTTGTTCCTCTGCAGCGTTAGCCCCGTGAGGAGTTAGCAAGCTAAAGAAACGCTGTTTGATATTGGGGGGAAAACAAAATGGAATTGCTTTCAAAGTCAGCAGCGGTGTGGGAGCACTTCAGACTCAAACCAAATGACCGAGGAGAACCTCTGAACCTTTGGGAGCCGGTGTGTTACATTTGTGCTTCTGTCGCTGTGTGCTTTTGTTAGTTTGCACTTTTTGTTTATAACACTGTCAGTTTTGTCATCTTCCCTGTATAAAACCAATGATTATTATTTATTGAAGGGCAATTAAGTTTACAGACTTAATAATCTGTACTGTTTTGGTAGAATGTAGGTTTTATTTCTGTTTTTTTGTTTGTTTGTTTTTATCCGACGTCATTCTTTGTTCACAGAGGCTGAGAGTCCCATTTTATTTTTGTTTTTGCTTGTTTTGTTTATTTTGTGTTCCAGTTAAGTGTTCCTTTGAAAGTAAAGTTTATTAATCTTTGAGAGTGTTATTAGCATTACATTAGTTTAAAACGGCCTCCAAACAATATTATTGTTTATTGCAATAATTTCTGAGACAATTAATCGTCCAGCAAAATTTGTTATCGTGACAGGCCTAGTTGTTTCTCTGTTTTATCATGTAATTAAAGACAGGATGCTGTTTTGGTGTCACCTCGTGAACAAATGAAAGAAAAGGAACTGGTTGTGGTGAACGGCTGAACAGACACGTCCTGCAGAGCTCAGCATGTACAGCTTCCAAAACTTGTTTGTTTCAACAATAAGTTCACTACTACAAACATTACTTCTAGAATTTAACCTTCAAGAGAAACAAGTTTAAAAAACTCCCATAACTAAAGCTCTGCAGTTTAAACAAGCTGATAATGAGAGCTATTCCACAGCCATGGATGCAGCAAAATGCCTTAGGAAAAAAGTGAAAGATATGTCCTTGCATGCTTGTGCGAACACATCTATAGATGATTTACTGACAGCGACAAACTCCCTGGGAAAACGAATAGTTGACCGCCTGGAAGTGATGAAGTCACAGATGCAGCAGCATAGCACCATGCTAGCTGCTGTCGCTAAAACAGTGCAGCTCAGAGGCATTAAAAGAATGCACAACCAAAGGAGAATACCATGAGGGAAGTGCTAAAAAGAGAAAATGAAGACATGATGGGTCATATTTTAGGTCTGAAAAGATTTTAAAAAAAGATGGTGTCTTTGCCTTAAAGGGAAGAAAGAAAACTTGAATGAGAATAAGAGCTGAGGTCATGAAGCTCCTCTGACCCGGAGGAGAAGATGCAGAATGTGACTGACGTTATACACAGAGATGGGAGCACAAACAGTTATTCTGTTTACCAGAAGAGCTCTGGAGAAGAACCAGATCATCACGAGCTTGCAAAGATGAAGAGATTTGCTTTGCAGAACACCTGAGAGGACTGGCTGTCCGGACAGATGGCAAAACAGCAGGCTTCAGGGGTCATTGATGGAAAAGCTATTGTGGAGGTGTCTAATTATGAAAGCTAAAAAAAATCACAGTGAACTGTATCTTTCATTATGGGGCACTCAAAGCTGTTTACTCCATTTCCTCAGATATTTTTTTAGGTAGGTAACAAAGTATAGTTTTTGTTTATGTGTTCCAGCTTTAAAATGACATTTCCTTTTCTTTCCTCAATGCAAGGAAACTAAAAGACTATAAAGTGAAAAACTATTTTTAGTCACGGTACAAACCTCTCTGCTTCAATAGATGCCCAGGAGATGTAAAGATAATTGACAAGAAATGTAACAATGCCTTTTTAAAACAACAGATGAGAAATATATTGTTTCCTGGCCCAAATAAAATAACTTTTTACTGGAAAAACCTTAGCAGAAAAGGAAATACAAACTGTTCAAATTAGATTGGTTCCTCTCCAAGTACGAGGCAATTCACTTCAAAACTATTAATGACATTTATTCTTTGAATGATTTCCTTAGATCTAAATTTAAATATTAAACTTTATTTAAAAAAATGTACATGGATGAACAGTGCATATGCACAGAAAGTCCCATATGGATGTATCAAAACAAACTTCATGTGAAAGTGTGCATAAATATGTGCAACCCTTTTACCTGCCATGTGAATGTGCATACCACCACTCAAACGTTTTCAAACTACAAAGTTTTGGTGGTGGGAGACAGAAGGATGTCTGTCCTGAACCATTGCTCAAAGTGTGCTGGTACTCGTCCATAGTGTCACATCTCAGAAACCTATTGGGAGGCAGCATCAGTTTTCCTTGTCCTGCAAACTGAGTTAATGTCCCACATTTTTCAAAACTAAGCATTGCCTGAAATGGTAAATGGCTTGCACTTATATAGCACTTTATCTAGTCCAAGGACCCCAAAGCACTTTACACTACAATCATTTACACACTGATGGCGGTAAGCTACATTGTAGCCACAGCTGCCCTGGGGCGGGCTGACAGAAGTGAGGCTGCCATCACACTGGCACCACCGAGCCCTCTGACCACCACCAGTAGGCAAGGCGGGTGAAGTGTCTTGCCCAGGGACACAATGGCTGAGACAGCTGGAGCAGGGGCTCGAACCAGCAACCCTCCAATCACAAGACAAACCCCTACCTCCTGAGCCATCGCCACCGTATATTATTAATACTTGGCTTTTATCCAATGACTGAAGAAAGCGGTTGGCTCCACAGCCACCAGATCTCAAGCCGATTGAGCACCTTTGGGACATAGAGGAACAGGAAATCCACATCATGAATGTTCAGCTGACTAATCTGCAGAAACTGTATGATGCTATCATGTCAGTATGAACCAAAATCTATGAGGAATATTTCCAACATCTTGCTGAATCTATGCACAAATTAAGGCAGTTCTGAAGACAAAAAGGGGTCCAACGTGGTACCAGCAAGGTGGACCAAATAAAGTGGCTGGTGAGTGTACATTTGTGATTCGTTTGAGACAAATTAAATAATAATGATGCTTCTGCAAGGATGACCAAAAAAGGAGAAGTGGAAGGGGAAATGGTCCTGTTCTAAATTTGGAGGGTTGATTGTTGACTTTGCGTTTAATGTAAATCTAATGTTATTAGTTTTTTTCCTCTTCTTTTTTTATTTCATCACATCCTGAATTGTTTATTTATAGCTCAGCTCAAGAAGCCACCACCTTGTGTGGGTGGGGATATTAGGTTTGCTGGTTTAAATTGTAAGGGCCTAAAGAATCTCAACAAAACAGTAGTTTTGCACAATCTATGCCATTTTGATGCTCAGTTAAATTACTTACAAGAGACCCATTTGAGGGATGTAGACCACACCAGCCTGAAGAGGAGCCGGGTTGCACAGATGTATCCTTTGTCCTTTTTCAGCCACTCAGGAGGTGTTGTCATTCTTATACATGGAGATATTTATTTTGTTTATGTTAAAACAATTAATGATTCTATTGGTATGACATAAAAGTGCGTCCTGTGAATGTGTATGCACCTAACTGAGATGCTTCTTTTTTAGATGTTTTTTTTTTCCAATGCTGCCAGATTTGATTATTTATCATTTGAACTTGGGAGGGGATTTTAACTGCTGTGTGGACCCTTTCTTAGACTGTTCCTCCTCCAATTTCTGCTCTTCAGTTAAAGTCAGACAAAATAATTGAAGCCTTTACGAAAGTGTTTAATGTTGTGGACTTCTGGCATTTTTTTCAATCCAGATAAGAGCCATTATTCTTTTTCTGCTTTTTGAAAAGCAGCTTGCCCCATTCCTGTTAGATGTGTTAACTTAGTCTTTTAATATAGGGATGCTTCCCCATACCTTGAACCAGGTCTTTACCTCGTTGATCTTGAGAAAGGTAAAGATCTATTATCATTGCGTCCCATCAGTCTGTTAAATGTTGACGCAAAAACTGCCAGCAAAGTATCTGGCCTGGCACTTAAAAGCAGTTTTAACCTCAATTATATCCCTAAATCAAGCTGGGTTAATCAGCAAGACACTCGTTTTTTAAATCTCTAAAAAGTATTTAATGCGATTTACAAACCCTCCACAGCTGCTCTACCTCACGCTTTAATTGCACTGAATGTATTTATTTGTTATTATAATGTCCCACCTCATCTCCATCCTAGTAAACCCAGCACAACTAGAAACAGTGCAGTTGAAGGTGGCCCTGTATACTGACGACCTTTTGTTCCTCCTGTCTGAGCTGTCACACTCCATCCCTGCTGTTCTTGCAGTCCTAGATGCATTTATTACAATTTTTGGACATAACCTCAATCTTGGAAAAAGTAAGGTATTTACTGTGAACAGAGAGGCAGCAGAGTATCTACTTGATAATATGCCATTCAAGATATCCAGTTTGTGTTTTGTCTATCTTGGAGTGTACATAGTTGACACAGTGCTTAATCTCTATAAGAAAAATTCTCTATTTAATTACACAAACATGGTTAAACACGGTTTTGACCAATGGTCTCTCCTAAATCTTTCTGTGGCTGCTAGAATGAATGCAGTTCAAATGAATATCTTCCCATGCTTCTTATATCTATATCAATGTATTGCATTTTTTCTCCCTTTAGCTTTTCCCTCAAGGTCAATAGTCTTATTCTGGATTTTATTAGGAGTAAAAAATCACCCAGGCTGCACCATCAAATTTTACAGAAGCCCTAAGCTCTGGGTGGAATGGCACTACCTAACCTGGGCAACTAGGACAAGGAAACTGAACTACTGGGATCAATGAGGAGAATGAACTTCCCTCATTATGAGTGATTATAAAACCCTGTTCTGCTCATCTGATAGCATTGACAAAATATTCTCACTTCTTTGCTTTTCTACTTCTAGTTATACTCAAAATGTGATAGTGGCAGCCTGCCTTAAAATCTGGGTTCAGTTTACAAACACACTGATAGTGCTGCAATTTTTCCTCAACCTTACTGAGATATATATCAAATATTTTTACCGTTTCAGATCTTTCCACTGTTAAAAACTGTATGGGAGACAGACTTGGGACTGTTGATTTAAGATGCTTTAAAACAGGTACACAGATCTTCAATCTGTGCTAATCACAGTTTCATACAATGTTGAATTCTACATCGAGCTCACTACACTAAAACCGGGCTCACAAAAATATCTGACAGTGTGACCTGTCCCAACAGGCCACAGTAAATCACTGAAATGTTCTGGAGCCGTTCCTCCATGAAGACACTTCTCTGATTGCCTAATGAAGCTGGAGAGAATATTACTCTGAATGCCTTAATTATCTTGTTCAGGGTACAGACTACTTCACTTGATCTCTCTCCTGCTAAAAAGAACTTAATAGCATTCACAACTTTATTATCCAGGAGGCTAAAGCTGTTAAAATGGAAATCTGCAGCTCCACCTACTTTTACAAGCTGGATTAGAGAGGTCCTTTATTTTCTTAAACTGGAAAAAGGGGTTGTTAATAATTCTTGATTTAACATGTTAAACATTTATTTAACAAAATATTTAAAAACAGAAGAGAAAAATGAAGAACGTCAGATGTAATGACATATTTTATTACATAAACAAAATTTATCTCAGGGCTCGTGTAAGGCCTAATTGATGAGACATGCTGACGTGATAAAAACACAGATGGTTCAGACTAAAGACAGGAAACAGTTTGAGTTCTGTTCTGAAGTCTCGTTGGCAGCTGAAAGGATGTCAACTTGGATGTATCTGGGCTTGAAGCATTGAACAAAAACAAACAGCAGTAATGGGAGCTTCATACGGGTTTGTAGTCCAACTTGGACTCCAGCTTTTTGGAGTCGCCCACCTTCCTCACGGCTTTCATAAAATCCTCTTGAGTGACATACTCCCGATCAGAGCGGATCGCAAACAGTCCTGAAAACAGACACGGGTCAGAACATAAAAGCTGCTCATGACGACAAAAGGAGCTTAACTTCACATTCAAATTTGTTCTTACCTGCTTCTGTGCACACATTTCTGAGATCAGCACCATTGAAACCATCGGAGAGCTTCACAATAGCTTCAAAATCTGGACATATGAAGAGAAATGTAACACCTAACATTAAACACCTGTGTGTTAGAGCTTAGCTGTTAGTTCTAACACACATCCACCATCTAATACACAGGTGTCAGATGGATATAACTAGGGATGTCTCAGAATGGGATCCTGGATACACAAGAACGAGACAAGACAGTATTTTAAAGGAAAAAGCTTTTGCCACCAACTCAACTGGCTGGTATCTCTCATCTTATTCCTCATGAGTATTTTCCTTCTCCATTTCAAAGTTAGATCAACTCTTTTCCTCTCAAACTGATTAACAAGGAGTTCAAACTTTATTTGTCCAGCTTCATAGTGTCAAATCGCTGTATGAACTCTGCAATGAGTCTGTTCTGGTTGAACAAAACGAGCAAGAGAGACTCTTCCTCTCAGCATGTCCCAGTGCCTGACCTGTTTGTGAACTTTTGCCACACAAACAGTTTAAAGTGGTGGAATCATTTTCAGTGCTAAATTTACCAGACAAAAAGCACAAGACAGTTTTTGGTGGTGGTGGTGGTTGGGGGATTGGTGCAAGTTTAACATGGGAAATGTGGCATTTTAGTTTTGTTAGACCTCTAACTATCATACAGATGTTAGATGTTAGCTCTGACACACAGCTAATATGAGTCTCTGTGTTTTGCCCTCATAACTGTGAGCAGAACTCTGAAATGAGCAGAAACTCCATGATAAATGTTTGATGTATCTCAAAAACCTTTACATTGATTGGAAATGTCCACAGCCTGAAACATACTGACAATTCCATCAGTAGTGTGGGTCAGAGGACAGGGGTCAGGGGTCAGGAGTTAGGGGGTGTTGGCTCATAGATAATTTAATATCAGCTGGTCCCAACATTCACTGACTGTTCCACTGACACTGTTTTCTGTTTGTCTGTGCTGAACGATCACATTCATCAGATGGAATGTGGGTCAGAGCCGAACATTCAGATGAAACAAGTATAAAGAACAAGTCAGATCTCAGTGGTTCTCACTGACCTATTTCTCCGTGCTTGGTGATGGGACTGGAGTGGATCTTCAGGATGTCTAGACGGGCCTGCTCGTTGGGTAACTCAATGTCTGCAGAGAAAACAACAATTTGTGTTGTGTTTGTGTTCACACAGAACTGAGAAATACAGAAAGAGGTAAAGATTTGCTCTTACGAATTTTACGGTCCAGTCTGCCGGGCCGCAGCAGTGCTGGGTCCAAAGTGTCGGGTCTGTTGGTGGCCATGATCATCTTGACTCTGTGTAGTGTGTCGAAGCCATCCATCTGATTCAGCAGCTGAAAGAAGCTCATTGTTACTTTTACATTACAGGCCTGTGTTTACGTTAATGCCAGTGTTACAGTTATGCCCCTTTTCCACAGACCCTAACGGCCCCGGCTCCACTCTACTCGGCTCGCTTTGCGAGCGTTTCCATGGGCCTTTTTCGAGGCCAGCCCTGGCAATTTTTGGCCCTGTTTCGAAGCAGGGTCCAACCGGGCGGCCCTGCTTTCGTGGGTGACGTAAGCTAGCTCCTGTTCACTCATTGGTCGTGGGTGTGATCAGATTGAAGTGTAAGAAGAGCGAAGAAAACACCGATAGACAATTTTTGAAACGGTAGTGAAGTAATAGGACTATAAACAACAGCGTTAGCTTACCCTGTAACGTTTATGCTGTCTGTCCCCCAGCTGAAGGCGCTGTAAAGCCTGAAATCTCCGGCAGATAACAGCTGTCCTACTCTGCGCAACAATCACGGCATCCAGAGCATTTCTTCCACTGCGCCTCTCTTCCTGAAGTCTCAGGAGAATCCCCAGAAGTTTAAAAAACAGCAACAACACAGGACCAACTTTGTCCATAGAGCTTTCGTTGTTTATACAACTTGCACCAAGTTTTCGTAGCGCACCCCCCGCCGCGGCCCCGCCCCCTGCAACACGAGGAGGCGTTCCTCTGCTACCAACCAAACTGGCCGGTGTAAACGCGATGCATTCTTAATCGAGCCGAGCCGAGTAGAGCGGAGTAGAGCTGGACTTCTGAAATAGAGCCGGTGTAAAAGGGGCATCTGTTTCAGTTGATTGTCACCACATTCTGATTCTTCACCATCTAATATCCTCCTATAACCCACCCTTATAAACAAAGGGGAACAAGCTGAAATATTCAGACTGTTGTGTATTTTGACCTGATTTTTATTACCTCCATTAAAGTTCTCTGGATCTCTCTGTCAGCGGAAGTTCCCTCAGAGAAACGACGACCACCTGCAAGAAACACAGCAGACAACAACTCAACAGGGTTTATAAAACATAATTGGACTTCTACACAGTGCTGTGCAAAGGTGTATGACAGGTGGAGGAAAACACTGACAATCAAGAATTCTTCACAAACACAGTACATCGAAAAAGTACTCACACACTTGAACCTTTCCACATTTACTGTATTTTCTGGACTATAAGGCGCACTTCCTACAATTCTAAGGTATTGTAGCTGTCCTAGACATCTGCAATGTTGCCGTCAGGTAGTTCAACCCTTTCATTTATGATCATCTTTCCTCTCTTGGATGCAATTCGACCACATTTATCTACTGTATTTTCCGGACTATAAGGCGCACCTAAAAGCTTTCAATTTTCTCAAAAAACGACTTATAATCCAGAGCGCCTTATATATGTAAGAAGTCGTAATGTTTTAGTACGACTTTGGTAAACTACAAAGCTGCACCGCTGGCAGCATTAAGGCTCAGTTATAGTCACGCAGGGCTCCGCCCACGGCGCACAGACCTGAGCGAGCGGCGAAGGCGTTTATACTTGATGCTTATGTCGGTGCAGTATTCTTCCGTGAGTTTGGAGTCGTTTGATTATCTTTGTGATCTCTCATAGAGGGATCATATAAATGCTGATACAGGCGAACAAGCTCCACTAGAGCAGCGAAATCGTCCATTTTCAATGGAGCGTGGTGTGCATGGTCTGCGCCAAGTTACAAAAATTGGGAGGTGCACGACAAGGCGCCTTATATGTGACAAAAGTTCGAAAATGGACCGTTCTTTGACAGTGCGTCTTATAATCCAGTGCGCCCTATAGTGCAAAACATACAATAGTCACGTCACAACCACAACCTTCAAAGTATTTTACTGGGATTTTATCTGACAGACCAACACAAAGAACATAATTGTGAAGTGGAGGGAAAATCTAAACTTTAACAGAGAAAAGTCTGAAATAAAAGTGGGGCATAGATTTGTATTTACCCCCCTTTACTCTAATATCCTGAACTATAACTCAGAAGTCATCTCATTAGTAAACAGAGCCCACCGGTGTGTAAATTCAGCTGTTCTGTGAGCCTCAGAAGTTTCTTACAGAACATTAGTGATTAAATAACATCATGAAGACCAAGGAAGACACCACACAGGTCAAGGATAAGGTTGTTGAGAAGTGAGAAGGGTTAGGTTTTAATACAGTATTCCAAGCTTTGAACATCCCACAGTCCTCTGTTCAATCATCATCTGAAAATGAAAAGAGTATGACACAAATGCTACCAAAACATGGCCGTCCACCTAAACTGACAGGTTGGGCAAAGAGAGCCCTAATCTGAGAAGCAGCCAAGAAGCCCTGCAGAGATCCACAGCTGAGGTGGGACAATCTGTCCACAGGACAACTTTTAATCCAGAACTTCACTAATCTGACCTTTATGGAATAGTGAAAGAAGAAAACTACTGATGAAAGAAAACCATAAGATGTTCTGATTGCAGTTTAACACAAGCCACGTAGGAACACAGAGAACATGCGGCAGAAAACTAACACTGAACATGACTCTGAACACACCATCCCCATTGTGAAACATGGTGGTGGCAGCATCATGCTGTGGGGAGGCTCAGTAATCTCAGTAAAATACTTTAAGGTTTATTGTTGTAACTCCACAAAATCTGGAAAAGTTTAAGGGGTATGAATTGTGTTTTCAATGCACTTTATAAATTATAACTGTTTAACTTGTTTACAAAAAACAAAATGACTGAACAGAAGAAAAACTTGAATAAAAATCAGTATTTGGTCTCACTACACCACAAATTTGTTAACTTGTTTAAAGTCATTGTTTTGAAACATTACATTCATGTGTGTGATTAAGCTTTTCTATACCAACCAGATTCAGTTATTGAATCATTTTCATTTGCAGCTTTAAAGAACAAAAAATAAACACTCAGCCAACTAAGTAAAAAACTTCAGAAGCAGCATTCTGTCCTCACTGTTTACGTTTCAGAGGTTCTAATGTTCCTCCTGAGCTGAAAACCCTTCCTGATTTTTTTCCAGACTCCGTTCATGTTGATATTCTAACTGTGTCAGTGTAACGCTCGAGTAAAATACAACAGTTGATAACTATCACTTAGTAAACACAGGTTGAACCATAAAGCTTTCACTTTATTAAAAACACAGGAGGAAAAAGAGGTGCAGCAGCTCGTCATCATCACCCACCTATAGCATCAATCTCATCCATAAAGATGATGCACGGCTGGTGGTCCCTGGCGTAGTTAAACATCTCTCTGATGAGCCGGGCACTTTCACCGATGTACTTATCCACGATGGAGCTGGACACTACCTACAACACACACACACACAAAGTCAGTGACTGGTGGTACTGAAGGAAACACACAACACGGTGCAACCATAACACCTACCTTCAGAAAGTTACAGTCCAGCTGACTGGCCACTGCTCGGGCCAGAAGAGTTTTTCCAGTTCCTGTTTCAAAAATAAACAAAAAGAAGCCTGCTTTACTACAGATTACAGTGTTTAAACAGTTCAAAAATGCATCTCAATGTCTCATAATAAAAACAATATTCGCCAGTGATGGGTTTGTAACTGGATGAGCTACGTACCTGGTGGTCCATAAAGCAGGCAACCTTTGGGTGGAATGATGCCCACCCTCTGGAAGAGCTCAGGGTTTGTCAGAGGCAGTTCAATCACCTGCCAATAACATAAAAAAACCGTGATTAGTGCTTATATAACAATAAATCCAGTTAAAGGCTTGCTGTAAAGACACAACGAAATTTTAGCCCTGTTAACTTCATATGATCCCAATCAGGAGTCGAACAGCAGCTGAAGTCCAGAAAAAGACCTTCAGAACGTTTGATGAAGACCACTTCATGGAAGGAGGGAGGGAACCGAGGCTCTATAATTACATCCAAAACACCGTAGAACTGTGTCCAACCTGTTGGGCTCTTCTGAGTGGGGTTATTAGGTCTTAGAAAGTCCAGTCATCAGCAGTTATTGCAGTGCAGACACTAAAAGGAAGCTGACTTTATGAAGATACAGTTGTACCAAGATGTTTACATCACTGTATGAAAATATATTTTTTTCTTAGGTTTTCTTAGTTTTTCTTTGTTATCCTTAAGCCACTTTATAACCAGTTTGGCAGTATGCTTCAAGTCATCGTCCATTTAGAAGACCAATTTGTGCCCAAGCTTTAACTTCCTGGCTGATGTCTTGAGATGTTGGCTCAATATTTCAAGATTATGTTCTTTCCTCATGATGCCATTGACTTCTTAAGTACACCAGTCTCTCCTGCATCAAAACACTCCCACAACATGATGCTCCCACCCCTGTACTTCACAGTTGGAATGCTGCAAGCTTCCCCCTTTTTCCGCCAAATGTTACGATGGTCATTAGGGCCACACAGTTGAACTCTAGCTTCATCAGACCAAAGGACAGGTCTCCACAAATAAAGGGGATTAGAGTGATTACAGTGATTAGAGAGACAGGTAGGAAGGTGCTTGGTTTATGTTTTCTCTGTCCAGATGACAAGGAAACCTGGTGGTGGATAGGGAAGTGCAGGAATCCCTCCAGAGAAAGAGGTTAGAAAAGATTAGTGAGGATGAAATTCAGAAAGCTTTGAGGAGGATGAAGAAGGGGAAGGCAGTTGGGCCTGATGACATACCAGTGGAGGGATGGAAATGTCTAGGAGAGATGGCAGTGAGGTTTTTGACTCGGTTATTCAATGATATTTCTGAGAGTGAGAAAATGCCTGAGGAATGGAGAAGTGTGTTGGTGCCAATCTTTAAGAACAGGGGTGATGTACAGAGTTGCAGCAGCTACAGGGGAACTAAGTTGATGAGCCACATGATGAAGATCTGGGAGAGAGTTGTGGAAGCTAGACTTAGACAAGAGGTGACTATTTGTGAGCAGCAGTACAGTTTTATGCCAAGAAAGAGCTCCACAGACACCATCTTTGATTTGAGGATGCTGATGGAGAAATACAGAGAGGGTCAGAAAGAACTTTGTCGTGTCTTTGTAGATTTAGAAAAGGCATATAGCAGGGTGGTGAGAGAGGAGCTGTGGTGTTGTATGAGGATGTCTGGAGTGGTAGAGAAGTAGAGTGCAGGCAGGATGGAGTGCACCCAAACACGTTCATCTTGAGAATGCAAAACCTGTCTATTTCCTGAGCGGTACGATGGCAGGACATCCCATGGTGTTTATACTTGTGTATAATTGTTTGAACAGATCAAAGTGACACCTGGAAATTGTACCCAAGGATGAACCAGAGAAAATAAATAAAAAAAAAAAATTCTCACAGGTCTGGAAATATGGGGAGGTGCCAACCCATTTCCTCTTGAAACAAAATCAACAAATAAACCCTCCAACACCACCCCCACCCCTTCTAGCAAAAGTGTCAAACCAGTGAGTTGTGTGGGTCTTTTATTATTATTCTGAAATGGCACCAACAAATGTATTTGTATTTCTGCTGTCCAAACATAACAAGTTACATCAACCCTGAGGCTTCAGGAAGTCCTTAAATTTAGCTTAAGTCTCATACCTCTCTGAGCTCACGGATCTGTTCCGACAGTCCTCCAATCTCAGAGTAGGAGACACTGCCTGGGTCTTCATGGGACATGTTGTAGACCAGAGGATCCACCTCCCTGGGGAGGTACCTGGAACACACATCATACAAATTATACAAACTTCTATACAAATTTAGGTTATTTAAAATTAGTTGTGAGTACTTCCCATAATGTTTAAAAAAGAAAAATGTTAGCCCACTTAGAAATCAAAGTAGAAAATGAGGTCAGTTTGTTGGTAATTTATGTATGACTTCCATCCATCCATCTATCTTCTTCCACTTATCCTGGGTCGGGTCATGGGGTTAGCAGCCTAAGCAGGGAGACCCAGACTTCCCTCTCCCCAGCCACTTGGACCAGCTCCTCCGGGGGAATCCCAAGGCGTTCCCAGGCCAGCCGAGAAAGTTTCACACTCGGCTGCGAACCGCTCCAGTGAAAGCTGTAGATCACGGCCCGATGAAACCAGTAGGACCACATCATCTGCAAAAAGCAGAGATGCGATCCTAAGGCCACCAAAACGGATCCCCTCAACACC
>NC_051446.1:4138879-4147832 GCF_001649575.2 Kryptolebias marmoratus | reverse complement strand
CTCCAAGTCCACAAAACACATGTAGACTGGTTGGGCGAACTCCCATGCACCCTCAAGGACCCTGCTGAGGGTGTAGAGCTGGTCCAGTGTTCCACGACCAGGACGAAAACCACACTGCTCTTCCTGAATCCGAGGTTCGACTATCCGACGAACCCTAAACAGGTGACTTTTCAGCCTTGATTTAAAGAAATTTAGTGTTTCGGCTGTTTTGCAGTTTTCCGGGAGTTTATTCCAGATTGATGGTGCATAGAAACTAAAAGCTGCTTCTCCATGTTTGGTTCTGGTTCTTGGGATACAAAGTAGACTAGAAGACCTGGGTGTTCTGGAGGGTGATACGACGATAATAAGTCTTTATTGTATTATGGTGCTACATTATTCAGTGATTTTTAAACTAATAGAAGTATTTTAAAGTCTATTCTCTGAGCTACAGGGAGCCAGTGTAGGGACTTTAAAACCGGGGTGATGTGCTCCGTTTTTCTGGTCTTAGTGAGAACACAAGCCGCAGCATTTTGGATCAGCTGCAGCTGTTTGATTGAGTTTTTTGGCAGACCTGTGAAGACACTGTTGCAGTAATTGAGACGACTAAAGATAAACCTGTGCACAATTTTCTGTAGGTCTTGTTGTGACATTAGTCCTTTAATTCTGGTGGTAGAAAGCCAACTTTATAATTGTTTTAATGTGTCCCTTAAGGTTCAGGTCTGAGTCCATTACTACACCCAGGTTTTGGGCCTGATCAATAGTTTTTAGCTGTAATACCTGAAGCTGCGCGCTGACTCTTGATCGTTGCTCTTTAGGTCCAAAGATAATAATTTCTTTGGACCTAAAGGGGAAGAGTCCGGGCGAGGGAACACGGTGTCCAAAATTTTTAATCATCATAAGGGGTCTTTGGGCTGCACTTTGTCTAATCCCTCACCTAGGACCTGTCTGCCTTGGGTGACCCTACTAGGGGTAAGAAGCCCCTGACAGCATAGCCCCTAGAATCATTGGGACACTCAAACCCCTTCACCATGGTAAGATGGCAGCCCAGGGAGGGTATTTCTTTTATAAAATATAAAACCACAACCTTTAACATAAATCTTTTAATTTAATATAGCCTAATATCTCAGCAGTAAAACTTATCACTACATTTTAAACCCATTTTAGTGAAAACTGCAGTCATATTATTTAAATTCTAGTACCGAAATAAGCAGCTATGCACACAGTTCACAGAGTCGGCCCAACCTGTGTTATTACTGTCATTCTGCTGCTGCAAAAAAAAAAACTAAACAAAGCAAAAAAATGATCCTTTCCCCCTGTCAGTTCAAATCTAAACACGACTCAGGTTCAAGATGGTTCTGGTCAAAATTAAAAGGAGCCACTGAAGAGGACTGAAGGGCCACATGCTCTTCAACCAGAGGATCAGGTTGAAGAGGACTTGTCTGAAGAGATGTTGCTTTGAATAATTTATACATATACTGAACACAAACTTTATAAATCAAACCATTTATTATTTTAAAATCAGTTAGACACATTTACCTGCTCCTGATATCAACAGAATAAAAACCACGTGATAAAGGATTACAGTAACTAACAAAATAGGCTGTGTCAGCCAGACAGGAGAAAATATTTACTAATTATAATTAATAACTACCACAGCAAATAGCTAATTAAAGGCCTATCATTACTTGAAGGAATGTGTAGACTTTTAAACTAAGATCCTCTTCTGATGTTGAGAAATGACTGAGTTGTAGTTGTTTAGTTCAAACCTTGAAAATAATGTTATACACAATATGATGTGATTCTGTGAGATGGCACGCTCAGAGTATGTGTTGGGGTCGACTCTCAGCTTAGCTTTGGCCCAATATCTGTAAAATTGACTGCATTATAGACATTTTTGTGTTGGCTAATGTTGATTAGCTGTGGTGTCCATCTTGAATTGAACTGATTCCAAAAAGTTAAGTTGGAGATATGCATTCAATTAATACTTTCTGAACGTTTCATTCAAATCCATCCAGAAGATCAAGGGAGATTTTGCTGACAAACAGCTTAAATTTAAAATATAGATTTGATCAATGAGTTTATAGTTAAAAAGAAAACTGAGAAGTTGAAGTTACTCGGATGATTTATCATCTTTTGTTGACTGAGCAGCAGTGAATTTTTTTCTTACCTCATGATAGTGAGTGTGGTCATGTCCAGAGCCACCCTGGTGCCGGGCTTCAGCTGGGACTTGTCCAACTACAATTATATATTACACATCACAGTCACTCGCTGTTTCTGACCAAGGTTCACAAGCAGAAAAACAGGCATGTCGCTCTTTTTCTACTTTCACACAGTAGTTTTAACACACACATTGACATAAAAATACTATAGAAATAACATGCCCCAATATTGTACAAAGTGATCAATTATATTTCAGTTGGTCTTAAAACAGATGTGAGGATGAGTACCTACCTGTCTGCGACATCCCACCACATATCGAGGACCATTAGTGGCCTTTACAATGACTAAAATTAAAGAGAAAAAAATAAACACATCAGAATCCCATCAAACTTCAACCAATATTTTTTTTTCTTTTAGTTAGAGTTAGGTAAACATCTAATCAAAAACTGTGATCTCAATTTTAATAAATTTGGATTCTCATACTCTTTTATAATTTCCTTTCAGCTCCACACAGCACACATACTCACTTTCCAACAACTCCAGATACTACTACAAGCTGAAGAGGTAGTTATAACAGAAAATATCCATGGCAACACTGACCATGGGACTTTTTTGTTGAGAAAGAGCACTTTTACCATCTGGAACTTTTTTTGACAATGATGAACAAGTTGTCATTATCTGTGAGCAGTATCAGATTGTCACAGGCTGGAAACATCTGATGTTTAATCAAAAACATTAGGTTCCCATCGCCAACAACAAAGAACATCGAACATTTCATCCTTGATTGATGACAAGTTGCTGCTCTTGATAAAGAAATCTAACTCTTCAAGTCAGCTGAGTGTCCAAAAACCAGAGGTAGCATTGCTTATTTATTACTCATTGCATTTTAATTTGTTTATTCAGTACCTTAAGTAATCAATTTTAAAAGTGTTATTTTTAACATTTATTATTTCATTCCATTAAGTCCTATTTTGTTTGAGAATTGCGATCTTGATTCACAACAAATGTTGTGATTCACATTTTAACAAGAATAATAAAGCCCAGGGATTTACTGCCTATCTCCCTGTTCATATACAACTTCTAGTTGCCTGATAGAGCTTTAAGCAGCATTTGTGGACAGCACAGTGATTTGTGGAAGTGTTACTGAGTCCATACAGTGATGTCCAGAACAGAATCAGGCCTTTGCCAAACTTTGCCCAAAACACCGCAACTTTAACCCAATATTTATTGTTTCTAAAGTGATTCGCCACCGTTTCTGCGGTCTAGTGTCTTCTTTGTGGGTTTGTGTAGTGTGGAATACAAAATAACCCCAAATAACTCACGAAGAAGACACGCAACGTCACTTCCTGTTAACATCAGAATGCCAGGAGCATGCAGGAGCAGCGACCGAAGCCAAAATGTGCACTAATGCTTCACATTTGCCCACAAAGATTTCAGCAAACCAGTTTCCTACCCAGCTGCAGGAGAGTGGGGGGAAGCTGTTTTGCACGTTCTACAGTGTAATCATCAAACAAACGCATCGACAAACACTTTGTGTCTGCAAAACGTGAGGAGAGCTGCAGACGAGGGACAATCCAGAAATGGTCATGAATGTCAGTTTATAAGCTATCAAAGTTCTCAAATAAAGCACCTTTTGAGAATGTCAATATTTGTTGGTAATTATCTTACAGAACTAGTAAGTATTTTTGGTTTATGTATTAAAAGTTATGGTTTTTTATTGATTTTAGTAAAAACAAAATCACAACTTTTCATCGCAACTTTTAGGAAAATGACCTGCGAAATCAGGCATTTTAGCCCACAACAATCACAAAAATGCCCGCGAAACACTGGAGGGACTGTTTAATGCAGTGACGTCTGAGGGCCTGAAGAGCACAGCCAACTAATATCATCTTTCAGCTTTTTGTCCTTGAAGCTCAGAGATTTCTGCAGATTCTTGAAATCTTTTGATAATAATATAAACTGTAGATGATGGGATATTCAAAGTATTCCAGATTTTTCATTAAGGAACATTATTCTGAAATTGTTTCACTATTTTTAGATGAAGTTTTTCCTCAGACTGGTGAACGTCTGCTCATCTTCTCTTCTGACAGATTCAGTCTCTCTAAAATGTTCTTTTTATACCCAACCTAATTAGTTGCAAAATTATATTTCAGCTGTTTCTTATTTGTACCACTTTCTTTCACAGCCTTTTCTCATCCATGTATTGTCTTTTAAGATGCGCTGCTGCCATAAAATTCTGAATTCCATTATTATTTTAAAAAATGATACAATTTCTTAGTTTCAACATTTGTTATGTTTGGCAATTTTCCATTATGAATAAAATTTGACTTCATGAGATTTGTAAATCATTGTAATCTGTTTTTATTTACATATTATGCAGTATTGCAACTGGTTGTAAAATGAACTCACACCACATCAATAAAAAAATCCAACTTACATTTCTCCTCTGTGAGTTGTTTGAGCACCTCTCCAACAATCTGTAAAGAGAAAAGTTGATAAAGAATTTAGATAAAATCAGATCATATGTTCTGTTTGTCTACAGATTTTACTGATTTAAACTTGTCTGCCAAAAGAAATTAAACAGTAAAAAATAAAAAATAAATGAACCTTTTGTTTATTCTAAAAAGCGTTTTTGATTCTTTCTTTTGAATCTTGGTCCATGCAGACATATGAGCCCACGGCAGACAGACGTGCAACAGTGTTTTGCATGGGCAATTTTTTGGGGGAAAAAGAGACTATTTTCATGTGAATGGCTTGCAAAACTATACTGTAGGTCATGCACGCTATTTGGACAGAAAAAAAATTAATTGTGTGTTCTGCTTTACAGGAGAACAGAAGGGAACATACAGAGCAGGTAGACACAGTGGAAATCACACTGATACACGTTCAGCTGCAACCAAAAATATATCTAAAAAGTAGCTCATTTTCCTGCTGCTTCATATATCTGCCAGGGGAAAAAAAAGCTGTGAAGTTAGATTTTATAGGCAAGAGGAAAAACGAGCAGCTGCAGCCACCTCATCCTGTGAACGCACAGTCAGAAAGAAAAGTCAGAGGAAGGAAACGTTTGGACAGTGCTGATGATGATGAAGATGAAGACAGGTGATCTTCCTCTGATCAGAAGCCACATAAACTCTCAGCTGCTCTGTGTTTGTTAATGTGACAACAGCAGATCAGATGTGTGTACGTTAACACTAATACTGGTGATCAGGACCGAACCAACACAGACTGTGAATATTATGTTTGTGTGAGACATGAACAGTTAAAAGGCTGAATAAAACAATGATATAATGTCTCAGTCAAAAAAACGATTCCTCAGCAGACACACAATAATCTGACTGTCAATCGTAACATTATCTTACTCATCACAAAAAAGTTGAATATTACCATTATTCTGGATAATTCTGTAAATTTCATTGTACATTTTTGTTTGTATTATTAAATGTGAATGTAAGTTACAAAGTTTACAGCTAACATTTAAGTTAAATATCCTTGTGGTGTTGTATGTGGAACCTTAATTTTTATGCCATTTTAAGGAGCCAGTCCAGCAAAGGATAAACAGTCTTTATTAAAAATTATTAGATGTAAAAAACTTGTTTAGTTAACCCCAAAAATGGTCCAAAAGTTCATTATTAAAAGCCAATAGCAGCAACATACGTTGCCTTTAAAAAAATTAAGTCTCTAAGCATGTAGTTATGACAGAACAGGTTGTTACACAAACAAATTCCTTAAACTGACCCTACATTTCACCATTTAACTTAATTTTTAAAAACATTTTGCAGGACAACATGACCCCCCCCCCCACACACACACACACACACACACCACCACCACCACCACCACCACCACCACACACACAAACAATTATATACACTGCGCTTAACACACTAATGTATTTAATGTATTGTAAATAATGTAATGTATTTATTGGTCACCTAAGTTAATCGATAAACTGACATGTTGACACAGAACAGGTTAGCAGAACAAACAAGAGTATGTTTTTACCTGTCCAACACTCTGCAAAGCCTTCAGGTCATTCTCTGATTTCTCGTACTGTTTGGTTTGTTCTCGCAGCTGCTCTCTCACTAGTGAGCAAAAAGGCAGATCACACAAGATACAAACTTTAAGTTGACCAAGATATACACAGTAAAAACCTTGTTGTCACGGTGTTACAGCTAGCTGCCGAGTTAGCATAACGCCATAAGTAACAAACAGAAGTCTAAACAGAGCAGTCATTTAAAAGATTTTACCCACATTATTGTTAACTTTCATATAACTAAATTCCCTTAAAAAAGGTTAAACAAGTGTTAAGATTTAGAAGGTTGACTGTCCTCTCTTTAGTGGAAATGCAAACTGCATGACAAAGCACAAGTTAGCCGACGAGCTAGCTAAAGGTGGTTTTCAATTAGAGCCATGCAATTAGATCGTATAAAATATTCCTCCGCAATCTACAATTAAAATACCTATGAATATAAACATATATTACATTCTTTCAATCGTCCGTCAACTTCTTTGTGTTCCAATAATTTTTTCCTATAGTCTTGCAGCGCTTTTTCTCTCGAGTCCGCCATGACGATCCGATGAACGACTGAGAAACTGCGACGTCATTTCCTCATCGTTCTTCCGGTTTAACAGCGGTGTGTATCCGCTTAAAGGAGCATTACCATCACCTACTGGACTGGAGGATAGTACCGCTATGGGGAATGTAGAGCTACGAATTTAGTTAGCATTTATTTGTTATTATTAATTATTTTTATTTTATAATTATATTTTAAAATATCTTTAGCTCACGGAACTAGAGAAACACTGGAATGGTCGCTAACTGAGGCTAGGTGAGATTTTTAGCAGCCATCTTGAGAAGTTCTTAGTGTTCTGTCTCTGTACCGTTAACGTGTGAAAGCCGCACGTTGTTAACTCCTTTTGTGTGCTGTATGCTGTGTCATCAGTCCATAAGCTGTCAGAAAACTATTCATTACTTAAATAAACATATATCATACATAATGTAAAAATAGAAGGCGAGTATTCTTGAGCCCGGTCAGGTGTTCAAGTGTTATCGAGGGCAAAACGCTGACCTGACTCACTACAGTTACTGTGATGAAATTACCAAGTGCTGTAATCATTGTTATGTTATGTTATGTTATGTTATGTTATGTTATATTCTATCTATCTATCTATCTATCTATCTATCTATCTATCTATCTATCTATCTATCTATCTATCTATCTATCTAGTCTTATAAATTAATTATATATTTAATCAGTCAAGCATACACCAAATCCACAATCACATAGTACATATATAGAATTGAAATATAAATACTATGAATGACTTTATAACCATAAACTTGACTTCCTAAGTTTCAAACAAAACGTGCCCATTTCCTAAATGTAAAAGCTTGTTTTAAATATTTTTAAGTTACAAAGTTAGAGTGATTTTAGTTCTTTTTTCAGTGTAATAAAGAAATTACATCGAAATTAAACTTTAAAATCCAATTTCTATATAAAATAGTGCAAAATTTCTGTGTTAAGAGTTCTAAAATTGTATATGAAACATTTTCTTACATCTGCAGGGTGTCAGATGACTCACACTTCAAATGTGTTGATGTGTTGTATGTGTATGCGTGTATAAATATGAATACAAGGGGAGCTGAGGGTAATAATTGTAGCTTTTTTTGGACATTAGCTGTGGATCAGTGTATAGCTGGTTCCCAATCAGTAGTTTTTATGACATTTTTCTCTTGTCTTTTGTTTTGTTTTCTAGTTTATAGAAATAACTCATTCTCTTCTCATGCTCTTCAATTCATTTTGATCCTAAAAAAGCCCCCTTAGCCTTTGAAATGTACATTTAATCCAAAGAAGATTGTAAAACACTTAATTTTGTTTATCATCATTAGATAGAAGGGGTTTATTGCAAATCTGTTTAATTTCTGTAATATGTTCTTTTTCTTTTTGTTTGATTAAAAATGACTTTGCTATGTTCTATAGACATCTGTTGTGCTATGTATTTAAAAAAAATTCCCATTCATAAGTGTATGAAATTAGTTTAAAACAAAAACAACTAGACTTCTCGTCTGTAGCTGAAGAGGGTTAGGGTTCACTCATCCGAGGAGCTTTGTCTATTGAGAAAGCTCCTCGGATGAGAAGCGAAACATCTTCAGGTACAGAATAGAAGTCAAGTTGTTTTTGTTTTTAACCTTTTTTTGGATTCACCATGTCCTGGATGACTGAGAATCCACATCTGCATGTATGAAATTAGGCTATTATCTGCAACAATATTATATGTTTCTGTCACCAGTTCATGGCAGAAGGACTCATTGCCAAGTCAGGAAGAGCTAAAGTTCCTGTGAACTCTGTTGTGAGAAAGCTTAAATTGGGACTTAAAAGTTAGAAATATTATACAGGGGTCAGTTAAGTGCACTGCTGAAATTTCAACATTATACTGTTTCTGATTAAAGTGTCAAAAACTAGCCAGAAGCCAATACAAGATTTAATAGAGCCATCTGGTTTGAACCACAAAAATGTTTCTGTTGCTTTACATTTTGCCACAGATCAATCAAATTCAGATCCAGACAGAAGCTGCATAAAACTGGATTTAAGTGATGGGAAGGACAGCTACATGGCAGCACTGGCGGCGCCAGGGGGGCGCTAGGGGGTGCTATAGCTCCCCCTGGAAAAGTCATAGCACCCCCGTAGCACCCCCAAGCACCCGTAGCACCCCCAAGCAAAGGCATAACCGGGGTATGTGTGGGACATGTCCCCCACTTCCCTTATGTATGCCCTATATCCCCCACACTTTTTTCCAGCCGTTGCAATTGTTT
>NC_051446.1:4130883-4138779 GCF_001649575.2 Kryptolebias marmoratus | reverse complement strand
ATATATATATGATTATATATGTTTGTGCTTGCGTCTGTGTGTGTTGAGAACTGTAANGAACAAATAATCCTTCATTAGCACCCTCAATAAAATGCTTAGCACCCCCTTAGCACCTGCAGAAAAAAAATATCTGGAGCCGCCTCTGCACGGCAGTCTAACAAGCTATTCATCTAAGACTCTGCTGAAGTCCCCTCCAGCAATAATGTTGTTGGTGGGACATTTATAACAAAGTTTTTCAAGGGTTATGGATATCTCTGTCAATACCATCTTATTCTGGTTAAGGATGTTATAACCATAAACATTCCCCAAAACCTGAGTAGTTTCCCTCAACATCTAGCACTCAAATTATCCAATGTCCAGAAGCTTCTGTTTTGGAAGTTAATATTTTACCAGCCATTTTTTTCAACATTACAGCTACCCCAGCTAATTTATTAGTACAGTTGCTGAATATAATCTTGTCCCCTCATTGATTTGACCAGAATTTCTCATCTGAATATATGGAATAAGTTTCTTGGAGGAAAAAATAGGTCGATTTGGTGAATTTGCAAAACAGGAAGGTGAATTTTTCTTTCACAGTATGTCTTAAACGTAACATTAGAATTAACACACACACACACATACTTTGTAGTCATTTCATCAGATCTGTGGCTGTATGTTTGGACATTTTGGTGAAGAGAGGTGTCTTTAAATGTTGGCATTTAAAGAAGCTTTGGTTGGATCAGAAATCAGAAATCAAAACAAATTGAGATTAATCATCCTAATGTCAGTAAAAGAAGATCAGTCATACAGCCATGGATACTTCCTGAGGCAATAGTAGATTAGAAATTATAAAAGAACAAAAACAAAAATGTTATCAATTGACATACAGATTACATAAACCAGTAATGTAGATATTTAAAAATATATACAGATGCATCAAAGGGTACAGCTGATCAGCTTGGGGTAGCATTCCTTTGTTCTGAATTTATAGTGAAAACAGAGAAGAACATCAGTGACAAACCATCAGTATACACTGGAGAAACAGAGTGAGAGTAATCAACCACAAAGATCAAAAATTTGCTGAGATTCAAGTTCATTGTTATTCAGTTTAAAACTTAGTTTTTTAGAAAGCAGACCAAACATCTTGATGGAAATACAACAAACACTATACAGAATTAATATAATGGGATTAACTGTTGCAGTTTTATGGATACCAGCTCATTATGCCATAAGAGGAAACGGAACAGCAGAAAGTTGCAAAGGAGGCTTCCAGAAACATTTAGTTGAATTAGATATTAAATTCAGTTGAACAGAAGTAAAAAGCATGATCAAGAAGACAATGAGGGAAAGATGGCTAAAACAGTGGGAAGAAGAAAGAAAACGTTGCTGGTTTTATAGACTTCAGTGGAAAACTGGGGAAATGAAATGTGTTGGAAGAAACAGGAGGGAGGAAACTGTCATATCAAGACTCAGATTTGGACACAGGGGATAAACATTATTCATAATAGGGAAACATAATACAGGTAAATGTAAATACTGCAGAGAATATGAGTGTAGAGCACATTTTATTATACTGCCAGAAGGACAGACAGGAAAGAAGTCAACTAACAGTCTAAAATGAAGGCAAGGTTCGAGCCATTTGAAATATTACACAAGAACTCAAAAAGTGACAGTTCTCGACCTTTAATGTATTATCTAGAACACACTCGTTTGTTTGAGAGGACATGAGGTTTTTTTGTTTGGTTTTTTGAGTGTCGTTCCAGTCCACACTCCATACCAGTTGGTGGCGGTAATGCACCTTAACCGTTGTTTGCCAACCCCCAAAGAAAACCGAAGAAGAAGAAGAAGAAGAAGCAAGATGGCGGCAGACGAAGCTAGCTACCGGCAGAGCTGAGGTAGCTGTAGAGTTACAACCTGCACTGATCCGACAGAGAAGACACTGTATGTGAGAAAAGCGCCTCCCTCGCACCGCTTCATCCTGCTTGGCAGAACAAAGAGAACGAATGGCGCTGCTTTACAGCCTGTTATGGCGGTTCCTGCTGGTTCTGGTTCGCGTCAAGAGAGCGGTGGTTTCCTGGCTCCAAATCCGACTTCGAAGCTGGAGAGGCCGCCTCTGGGAGGGGACTATAACCGCCCTGCTCCTGCCGGTAGCCGTGTCCGAGTTCCCGGACTATCAGAAGAAGGCAAATCCGAATGTTAATGTTGAGCCAGTAAGGGGGAACCGGGCTGTCGGCAGCCGGGCTCGGTGGCTGTCAGACGGCCAGTCTCTGGAGAAGCTGCCGGCCCACATCGGCTTCATGGTGGCGGAAGAGGAGCTGAGCTTTACGGACGTGGCTAACCTGGTGGTGTGGTGTATGGCTGTCGGTGTGTCCTATGTTAGCGTCTATGATAATCACGGTAATGATTTTTTTATTGCTTACATGTTTGGTGTTGGCTGCAGTCAGTTTTTTCTGTTACTTGTAAACTAGAATTAATACCTGAATGAGCTGATAAGATTGAGTTTGTGTGATTGTTCTAAACTTAATGACAAAGTTTAGAAATAAATGAACATATAAAGTGTTCTCCTTTCACAAAGCTGTACAAAAATGTCCAAAGGGTTTTATTTTAAGGTATCTTTGATTTCTGACCAAAGTAAACCTGTTCCACGCCAGGAGAATGACCTTTAACCTGCTTGGTTTCGGTCATGTCAAGTTAGGGTTACTTCAGTTTGTTTTACAGATTTACAGCTCGGCAGTGACCGACCAGTTTCCATGAAAACTAAAACCTAATAGATTTTATTGTCCTGCACCTTATTATTGTAAAAATTCTAATGTTTTATATAAAGTGTATTAGAGATGCCACTAACAACTTCTCTTATTTTGGTTCATATAAATGATTAGTTTAATTCCAAAAATCAAAATCAACCTTTTTATTTGCACTCATTTTATTTTTACAGTCAAAATTGATTCTCAGTCATCCAGGACATCTCAGCTTTAAAAGCCTGAACTCCACTCTTTGCTTTTTGGAATTGATAAAGCTCCTCGGGTGAGAAGCCAAATGTCTTCAGCTACAGAATAAAAATCCAGCTGTTTTTGTCCTTTAAAATGGGCTAAAGAAATCCAGATTTTTTTTCTTGTCGCTTTTTACTTTAAATATTGTTGCCTAAGATGACCAAGGTCAACAGAGCCAGGTGAGGAAGCCAGATATTGACGGGGAACAAAACTCGGCACAACACTGGTCGCTTCGAATATGAGCGCAGAGTCTCATCTGAAAGTTTGCTCAAACGTTTAATCACTGAAAATGTTGAACACAGACAACCTGTCTAGCTTCATCGTCATTTAGCATCTTTAAAAAAAACTTCTGGGGGGGGTTGCTGACTTATTCTCAGATTACTCTTGTGCTGCTGTTTAAAAACAAACTTGCAAGCATACAAACAATTGTTTGTTTGCTTTTTGGTTTGTCTGCTAGCTTTAAGTACTCCCATACTTTAGACCTCTTTAACCTTAGAAAAAATGTATAACCTGACTCATTAAACACTGCTGCAGCCACAAACTCTGCTTTATCTACCATGAACGTTTGAAACCGTAGTTTGGATGGAGCTGATCTGAACACAGTTGATGTACACAGCTCATACATTTATAAAACTTATGTAAAACTAAAATCATTACATCAACTATACCGACTCTTCACATCAGCTCTAAAATGGCTTTTTCTTGTTTAACCTAAAGTGAATAATGTTGCCTGAGATTCAACGCTGATTCTGCACTCACTAAATCTTTAGCAGCAAACTTTGCTGTAATTTTAGTGTTAAACAATCAATCTAAACATCTCAATTTTGTCAACGATCAGTCATGCTCTAAATGAAGAAGTACTTAAGTGTTTTCTGAAAATGAATCAGTAGATATGTCAAACTACATATTGTCTTAAAAAGTAGCTGGTGTGATCAGTTCTAGGGGGGAGAATCTTGAGGCACCTCACAATATGATTTGGTAATGATTCAAATGGCTGCATTAATAATCTAATAATAATATAACTATTGATAATGAACCCATAATTACACTTTAAACAAAATGTTAAGCGTACAACTTCACACCTATAAGAAACAAAATATTTAAATATATAAAATAAACAAAATGGGATGCCATTAAACTTTGTTAGTTTCCAGATATTTGAGAGACTTGCTGATTATAGTAGCTTTCCAACAGCATTGGTTTTCTGCCTTTACCCTGAATGTGTTGTTCAGGCCCATTTCTGGACAGGAACCTTGGTAATATTGGTGACAGGGTGGAGGATCACTTCTATAATTCCAAGCCCCGACGTATGTGGCAAGGACTCCAGACCATCACAGACTATAGGACCATACACCTTTCACACACCTCTTCTGATATCTCCTTCCTCAATGAGCTTAACAACTTTTATGCTCGCTTTGACAGGGATAACCCAACAACTGCAACTAAGGCAGATGTAACTTTAGATCACCAACCACTGATCCTCTCCTCCACTGATGTAGGAGCGGTACTCAGCAGGATTAATGTTCACAAGGCCGCAGGTCCTGATGGTATTCCTGGACGTGCTCTTAAAGCATGTTCCGAGGAGCTGGCGGGAGTGCTGATGGACATATTCAATCTGTCCTTGGCTAGTACTGTAGGACCGACCTGCTTCAAAACCACTTCCCTGATTCCATTACCCAAAATCCCCAACCCATCCAGGCTCAATGACTACCGCTCAGTAGCTCTTACGCCCATCATCACAAAATGCTTTGAGCAGCTTGTCCTAGCACGCCTCAAAACCTATCTCCCTCCGTCCCTTGACCCTCACCAGTTTGCATATCATCAGAACAGGAGCACAGAGGATGCAATCTCCATAGCACTGCATTCTGTCCTCTCACATCTGGACAATAAAAATACCTACGCCAGAATGCTTTTCTTAGACTTCAGCTCAGCATTCAATACAGTCATCTCCTCTAAGCTCATTACAAAACTCACAGACCTAGGCATCAGTTCCCACATGTGTAACTGGCTACTGGACTTCCTGACCGGCCGGCCTCAACATGTACGGCTGGATAATCAATGTTCATCTGCCATCACCATTAACACTGGCGTACCACAAGGCTGTGTACTGAGTTCTTTCCTCAACTCCCTCTTTACCTATAACTGCAGACCTGCTAACGTCTCAAATGTCATCATTAAGTTTGCAGATGACACCACAGTGATTGGCCTCATCAAAGACAACGATGAGGCTGCTTATAGAGAGGAGGTATAGTCCTGCTCACCATTATTGGCACCCATGAAGTTTAAGTACATATAATGGAATATTTACTGAAGGAAATTCATCAAGTGAAACAACATTTTATTGCTGATAGCTTGTGCTTGATGCAAAACAGCAAATGATCAAAAATATTTAAAAAGATAAACATTATGAGGAAAACAAAGAAAAACAATTTTTACCATGCCAATGGTATTGGCACCCTTTGCTGCAAATCAATATGAAAACCCAATTTGGCTCACCTGTTGCAAATCACACATAAAGATCACTTGTGATGCACTGCCTCCACACATATGACATGAATTAACCAATGAATGATCATGAAGATATTCACTCAGCTATGCAAATCATGAAGGGGTGCCAATAATGGTGAGCAGGACTGTAGATCTTCTTGCTGAGCGGTGCGACATCAACAACCTTCTACTTAACACTGAGAAGACCAAGGAGCTTATTGTGGACTTAAGGAAGGATGCTGATCCACATCCACTCATCTACATCAAAGGGACAGCAGCGGAGTGTGTGAATAGCTTCAAGTTCCTGGGAGTTCACGTCTCCGCGGACCTTACCTGGACAACAAGCTGCTCCAAGCTGGTCAAGAAGGCTCATCAACGCCTCTTCTTCTTGAGGATTCTGAGGAAGAATCACCTTGCACCGGACATCCTGGTGAATTTCTACCGCTGCACCATAGTGAGCATTCTGACCACCTGCATCACAGTCTGGTATGGGAACTGTTCTGCTTCAGACCGGAAGGCGTTGCAAAGAGTGGTGAAAGCTGCCCAGTGCAAAGCAGGAGTGCCCCTCTCTGCCGTAGAGGACATCCATGGGAAGCGTTGTCTAAATAGGGCGGGGAAAATCATCAAAGACTCCAGTCACCCAGCATACAGACTTTTTACCCTTCTGCCTTCTGGCAGGCGCCACAGGAGCCTCAGGACCAGAACCACCAGATATCGGAACAGTTTCTTTCCTACAGCTGTTAGACTCCTGAACTCTGCCTCCTGACACTTATCTGTAATTATGGACTGAAGACATACACATGTACACACACACACACACACACATACATACACACACATATCATCAATAATCTTGGATTGAACACATACATACACATATCCGCAATCATTCACAACTTGTGCATATATATCTGTGTATAATATTGCACACTGTTGTATACTTACCACAGTCATAATGTTGTATATATCGTAGTTTTTGAACACTCGCACCACTATTGTATATTCACAATAATATTGTATACTGTGTATACACTTTTATATACATTGTATATTCTGTTCACATCTGTATGTATTATATATTACATTTAGAACTTGCTTAAGCATTTCTGGATGGATGCAACTGCATTTCGTTGCCTGTACTTGGGACATGTGCAATGACAATAAAGTTGAATCTGATCTGAATCTGACATCTGAGTCAGTATGGCTTCTTTTCTGCATTTCTCTGAGTTCCCTAAATTAACTATTAGGGAGCTGTAGTTGTTCTGTTTTTTATTCTGAGCACCAGTATTTTTTCTGTGTACACACTAACTTACCTGAAGTATTGAAATGACTTTGTATGTTTTTCTTCAGGTATTTTTCAAAAGAGCTCATCCCGTCTGCAGGAGGAAATACTGAGGCAGCAACAAAGTCTGCTGGGTATCGATGAGTCCAAATACGATGTGGAGTTATTAAATAACAGCAGAGACAAACAGCAGCACTTTGGTAAGAAATTAGAACATTTCCTGAAGTGATTATTTTATAAAAACCTGATTTTATCTTGAGTAAAGAAAAACACAATGTTAAATTGTCTGGGAACAAAAAGATTAAAAAAAAATCAAACATTGTTTAAAGTCTACATGTGACTGTGTTTTTTATTAGATTTTTACAAACAGATATGTGCTTTAGGTAGGTTGGGTGATAACTAGAACAGCTTATGTGGCATTTTGAGAATTTTATGACATTATTATTTAAAAAAGCGAAATAATTTTACCTTGCCCTCTGATCAAAGGCCTAAACAATATTATATAGGTCCAGCCGCACAGTTAAACAAAATGGATTTTGATTCTCACAAATGTGTGATCTCAGTTCTAATGAAGGGTAAATCACAGCCATGTGGATTTCCTGCCTTTCAGTTCATGTTAGTCACATGCTCACTTGTTCACTTTATAAATTCACTGACACTGAAGCGCTGTCATTCATTAGTTACATTTACAGAGGGTTTCGGATTAATTTATTCTGCTGTCAGTCATTTGACTCAAACATGGAGCCTAAATGGAGCTGAAGAGGAAATTTTAATAAACAAAATAGGAAGAGTCAGTGTGTAAAATCACGGTGATATAGGTAACAAAAAGCACTTTCCCCTGTATGGGACTTTTTGGTCTGGTCCCTAATCCAGTCGTTGCTGGGTGAGAGGGGGTACATTACGACTGCACAATATATCAAAATTTATACTTGTTGCGTTGATCACTGCGTGAGGGTGCGTGCTCCAACAGTGACGCAAACGTGCTGTCCCTGCTCCTGGGCGGTGTCAATCAATCAATCAATCAAATTTTATTTGTATAGCACATTTCAGCAGCAAGGCATTTCAAGGTGCTTTACATAATTAAAAAACAAAATAAAAACAGCATGTGACAATGAATAAACAGTAAGAAAGAGAAAAACATCAAAGACATCAAAACCC
>NC_051446.1:4123913-4130792 GCF_001649575.2 Kryptolebias marmoratus | reverse complement strand
CAGTGTTTCAGCTGTTTTACAGTTTTCTGGAAGTTTGTTCCAAATTTGTGGTGCATAGAAACTGAAAGCTGCTTCTCCTCGTTTGGTTCTGGTTCTGGGGATGCAGAGCAGTCCAGAAGCAGAAGATCTGAGGGGTCTAGACGGTTGATACAGCGATAACAGATCTTTAATGTATGCACGCGTCGCGTGGTCTGCACCTCACAATTTCTGTAACTTGGCGCGGACCACGCGCAACACTCCATTCAAAATGGACGACTTTGGTGCTCTAGTGGAGCTGGTTGGCCTGTATCAGCATTTCTATGATCCCTCTGTGAGAGATCACAAAGATAATCAAAAGGTTCAAAACTCATGGAAGGAGATTACTGCTGCAGCTGATAAAAAGGAGTGTTTATAAGTAAGTAACTTTGTAACTGAGTCTAATTTGTTAGCCAAATTATTAAATTAAAGCTTGTGCTAACAAAGGATATTAAAAAAAAACATACTGTTTTGCTTTTTTTTAAGCCACATGATGTCTAAATTAACAGTCACAGCTCTTAATTTACAGGATAATATGATCTGAAAGTATTGTACTTTGACTGAGTATGACAACTGGGAGCTTCAGTTTGTGTGTTTAGTTAGAAGAGATGTACTGATGTTGAACACTGCAACATGAAATCTTATCTCCTGTCCCTGGTGTGGTGGAACTACAGCAACATCAGTCAGTTTTCTCTAATTCCTAAAATCCTCGACACAGTGTTAGTCCCTTTCTGTCTTTGGACAGACAGATCGATGACAGGAAGTTCTAACTAACCTGTTGCACCACATGCTCATTAAAATCTCTGACTTGGTTCGTAAGAAGTGACTGTGTGCATGTGTTTGTTAGTTGTGTCGTGCAGGTCCACGGTGAAGGTGTTGTCTCCTGAAGATGGAAAGCACACCATCGTCCAGGCAGCCAAAAAGCTTTGTCACTCTGTGGAGAACAAGGAGAGGAGCTCCAAAGACATCAGTGTCTCCATGTTGGATGTACTTCTCAGAGGTAACACCTATTCAACCAATCTCGTCTACTCCATATTCCTCTGATCATCCAGGCTCAGGTGGACAAACACCACCAGTCCAGGACAGACCCTGGCCCCTGTGTTCAAACTTAGTTGTGAATCCCTTCCTTCGGTTTCAGATAACCATGTGTTGTTCATCTGGGACCCAGCTTTAGGACTTGCTAAGAGCTGATGATGTTATTCATACCCCCTGCTTAAGGCGCAGCATCAGTCATATATTTTTTTTTGAATAAAATAAAGATAATGCATTGTTTGTTTCCATGTTTATTTCAGAGTCGAAGAACATTCCAGACCCAGAACTGGTGGTGAAGTTTGGTCCTGTTAACAGCACACTGGGTTTCCTGCCCTGGCACATCAGACTCACAGAGTTTATGTAAGCTTTTGTCTTTCTCTCAGCTATATAAATGTGGCCAAATCTGCAGATGGTCAACATAAATTCTAGGGTTTACACAATGAAGCAGTAGTTTAGAGGATTATAACGTTTTATTACAGAAACCTTTCTTTTGAAATGCTCAGATAAGATTACAAATTAATGGTGCACTGCAATTTAATATCCTTTTAAAACTCTGACTTGCAAATTTCACTCTTAGTCAGTTCTGATTTTCTTTCCAAAAAACAATTAGCAGCATGCATGTTTTTATATTTCTGATTTGATTAAAATTTGGCGGTTTCATGAATTAGGCTGACCTCAAAAGGTATTCATTCCTATTAAAATCTGCCCAGTAGTTCATGAGATATTGTGCTAATAGATAAACAAACAAAGTCAGGCACCAGAAACTGTTTTGTTTTGGGGGTTTTTTTGGTTAGTTTTTTCTCTTGTTGGTGGGTAATAAACCATGCTTTGGAAGTGCAGCTTACTTAAACATTGGACCACCATTGCTCTGTCTTGTTTAATGCCTTGGTTCTACTGAGTGTTCTTTCCTACGTGTCTCCAGCTCCCTGCCGTCCCACAGGAACATCTCCTATGAGGACTTGTTGCGGGCCCTGCAGCGTTATGGTGCCTGTCAGCAGCGCCTTGGACAGTGATGTGCAGCTCAGCAGGTTTAAACTGTCCCAGGAGACTCATGCTTCATGATGGTTCTTACCATCGTCTCCCCAACTGAAAGACCAGCCCGCTTCCTACCAACCAGCTCTTAGAATAAAATCCAGCTTCAGGACGTTTGAATCCAAACCTTCTACAACAAAGAGGCACATTGACAGGAGAGGCCTCTGCTCACTCGTCTCTAACCTTCAGTCTCCTGTTTCATTCATCACCAGCCTTCAGCAGAACTGAAAGGAAAAAGAACTGTCAATTCTCATGAGGTGAACTTCAGAGCCATGTTAGGGGAAGCTGAGCTACAGACGGATGATGAATGTGTAAATATGAGAAATGTATGACACATTTAAATATTTGTGACTGTTTCTCTTCTGCATTACATCTGCTGTCTTTTATTGTTGATTTAGTCAGAGGCTTCCACCAGTTCTCTGACTCATCAAAGTGTGAAATAAAGGAAACAGGAAAACAGATTATCTTACCAAAACCAAGAGAACCTTTCTACTTTTTACAAGGTCAAAATAATGTGAAATTAAACAGGTAACAATTGTTGTTTTCCTGACTAAACCTGGGTCACTGATTGGGCTGGTGTTTCTCCCCAAATATTACCTAAACTAATATTTCACTAATGTCCTTAAAGGTGTCCAAAAGGAACCTGACTATACCAATGAGAAGGAATATAAATATATACACACACACACACACACACACACACAGTTTTTTTTTTCAGAAAATGGCCTATTGTTGCTTTCTTGAAAAGGTATTTGAAGGTGAAATAAGATTCCAGTCAGATACTTTTCTTTTTGTCTGCTGATCAGTTGATCAATGAGCAGATCCTCTGATTCACTGAAGTTTGATCATAAAGGTTAAAAAAAAAAAATTAACACTGGAAGCAAAAACTTCACAAGGAGGAAACATTGATGACTATAGGAATTATTTTCTGTGTCAGTGTATTTCAACGTGAATATGATTCTTCTTAAATAAAAATCTGAAAGAATAACAGTTTGAATCAGTAACATAACAATCCTGTTTATAAAAGTAAAAAAAAAAAGTTGTAATGATGCAGTTCAGGATTACTTCATTTTAACAAAGTTTATTGAAGAATTAACACATTTTGTCCTCCTTGGTCTCAGCCCAACTGTTTAAACCCGGCCAACAAGCAGCCCGTGGGCCAGATGCCACTCTTTAAAGTTTCTTTGCCCCCCACAAATTTGCCACAATCCTAGACTGATTTGTCTGAATATAATGCTAAAAATATACATATTAGAGCCACTTTTATACTTATATTATATATACTTATATATATTATTATACTGAGCGCCATGTTAGGCTAATTGAAGTCTTTGCGATGAGCCGATCCATCTGACTTGTGCAAAAGGCAGAAAGGCTGCAGTACGAACGGAAGGCAACAGGTAAAGTAGCATTCGCTAAAACCAATACAAGCATTGGGATATTTCTCAAAGCCAAAAAGATGGAAAGTAGATTTAGAAATGTGACCGTTTAAAAGCAAATGGACTAAAAATGGTGGTGGTCAGAGGGCTCGGTGGCGCCGGTGTGATGGCAGCCTCACTTCTGTCAGCCTGCCCCAGGGCAGCTGTGGCTACAATGTAGCTTACCACCATCAGTGTGTAAATGTGTGGATGAATGGGTGAATGATTGTAGTGTAAAGCGCTTTGGGGTCCTTGGACTAGATAAAGCGCTATATAAGTGCAAGCCATTTACCATTTACCATAAAAATTATTATTTTGTCTTCCCTTTGCCAGCAGCAACCAGTGTTAAACGATGTGTTGAGAAATAACAGTTGTGGCCATTTTGGTCAAACCTTGAAAATAAAAGCCTAAACTATTGCAATATCGTGTGATGTCACGTTCAGAAAAGTCACTTTCTGAAAGTTTCATAAAAATCTGTTTGCTGGTTTATGAGATATACGTAGTCACACGCAGACTGTCTGCCTTCACTTTTCAGCAGCAGGCGACAATTATTGTCTGCGGCCCTCACACTATTTGTAGTTTTTAAATAAGGCCCACTTGTAGCTGAAGGTAAATAGTCCTGGTTTAAACAAAGTTGTTCATATCTTGATCATACATTTTAGTTCCCCGAGGCTCTACAAAAAGATTTATTTAAAGACTAAGCTGTTTAGAAACCCCTATCTTTCAAAGTATTTTATTGGGATTTTATATGACAGACCAACACAAAAAGCAGCGTAATTGTGAAATGAGTGATCTGTGATTTTTCAAAATGTTTTACAAATAAACCTTTGAAAAGTCTGGCGTGTATTTGTATTTAGCCCCTGAGGCAATACTTTGTAGATCCACCTGCAGTTCCAGCTGCAAGTCTTTTGGGGTTTGTCTCTACCAGCTTGGCACATTCAGAGACTAAAACTTTTGCCCATTCTTCTTTGTAAAACATCTGCAGGTCAGGCCTATTTTAAATGTCACTGATCTCCTGGAAATGTTATAGATTTGTCAATGTTGATTGTAAAATTGTCATTATTTCCAAAACTCGTATCTGAAAACATACCAGAGAATCAATAACAGAGGCTTTCTATTGGGTGATCCTTCCTGCTTCCAGCTCGTTCCAGATGAGCCGCACCGAGTCGATGACTTCACATCAGCAGACTGGAGGACATTGACTGGCCAAGGAGCCATGTCATGTCATACTGATGGAATCATTTGGCATACTGATTCCATCGGTATGACCTTTTGGGAAAATTAGTGCAGGCAGACATGGCAAGTCAATCACCAAAGAGGTGAATGTGGACAAGAGAGATGAAGATGATGAGGAGGAGGAGGAACAGAGAGGTACAGAGGAGAGGGTTGGGGCAAGACTTCTCTCAGAAGATCCATTGAATGGCCTTCACCACAGGAAGAGGGGGACTCATTGACTCATTGAAGCAGTACATGGTGGAGAATGACCCACAGAGATGTTCTGATGGGCCATACCCAAAATCGGGTATTATACAAGTCCATGAATAAAAAAAATGTATTCACGTAAACAGGCAAAAAAAAAAGGTGAGGGGGTGAGAGGGTGGGGGGCGGTAATAGGCCTGGATAATGGATAGGGGGGCGCTGGCCCAAAAAAGGTTGAGAAACACTGATCTAAACTCAACATCCTAATCCAATAATCAAACCATAACAGTCTACTAAAAGCACAAAAAGAAACTTAATTGATCACAGCAAAATGTTCTGGATCATATGGGTCCCAGGAGCTGATTGAGGGATAAAGAGACACTGATGTCTGGTTCTTCTGCAATGTTTCTCTACTGATCCGTTCTGTCTGATATCATACAGCACACCGTGCAACAGTGTTTTTATTGCCTGTATTCATCGTCACTGACGCTGTTCATCCTGGGATGTGCGTCTTCCCACTCACGTCTGTACTTTTGCAAGAGTTTTTGCTTCTAATGACATGGTGAGGTATCGGGTGGACATTTTAAAAAGATGCGGGTTGACAGCAGCTCATCTCGGCTGTGTCCGTCGCTAGGCAACTGTGACAACAGTTGGACCGGAGCCGGGCGCTCCCGCCACAATTTAGCTAGCCTGGCCTTAATATTTCCTGTGTTTTATTTTGGACATTATTGTTACACTTACTGAGGATATGTGTGTGATAGGCATGTCTATCGGACAATTATAGAAATACGGAACAAATCGCGTCCCGTATCGGTTCAATACGGGATGCAACATTCCCGCAACACGGTTCCGTATTTACGGGTCGGGTGGCAACCCTAGCCACCTGTCATTTTAGGCTAGCTTAAGCTAACCTGAATATTTACAGCCCTCCTGTTGACACACTGACATTACTGTCTTTCAACCACTTTGAAAACCTTTTCTTCATCCCTCCAACATCTTTATCCCTCTCCCTCTTCCGTTTTCTGTTTTGTGCCCCAGAGAGCGTTTTTTCTGCCGCCCCATTTTTAGCTCCCTGTTGTGAAGTGCACTAACAATCGTAGTCCACGACTACTCAAATTTGAAAGAAAAAAGAAACGACGTTCTCGAAGGGGCGCGTGCCCAAGCAACCTGTGTGGGAGGGGGGAGCGTCAGGAGGTGAGGTGAAGGAGCGGAGGGGCGCCTAATCAGTACCGTTCCCTATGCGTTGCATACAGTGCATACCCACTTTTTGCGCCACTGTATATATATATATATATATATATATATATATATATATATATATATATATATATAAATAAAATGCTTTTCATAATGCTGGCCCTTGGCTTATTTTTTTAAATATGTGTATATACATATATATGTTTAATGTTTTGTCTATGTGCCATAAATCGCTCTTTGTAATGCAACTTTTCATTGTAGAGGTTGATACCTTTAGTTTTGTATTGTAATATGTTAAATAAAGTTAGAAAAAAACATTCTGTGACGTTAATAAAGTTGTTTAAAAAAGAACTTTTTTTTTAATTAAACATTTGAACATTGTACAAAGTCACATGGCATGTACATACATGAAGAAGATACATCTTATAGGCTTAAGGCACACATAAAATTACAAGATAACATTAATGATAAAAAAAACAAAAGTTAAATAAAATATAAATAAATGAAATAAGACAGACATCAAACAAAAGCAGAATGACAAAAACAATCAGAAAAAAACAAAAAAACAAAACAAAGGGGCACTAGTTTTCAAATAAATTCACTTCATTATAGGCGTCCGAGAGCTGTATTCCATGTTTGTTTTTCGTCAGTTTTAAAGTTCTGAAGTGGTTATCCATTAAAAGGTTTTTAAAGGCTGAAAAGTTAGGTTTTCTATTTCCCCATTTACAGGAGTGGATGAAGAATTCCGTGAGGATCAGCAAGTTAT
>NC_051446.1:4117171-4123813 GCF_001649575.2 Kryptolebias marmoratus | reverse complement strand
TGTACCATGCGAATAAGTGATCTGATCACCCCACTGATTTGACCAAAATTTCTCATTAGAGTCCGTTGAATGGGTTTTTTGAAGAAGAATACAATATGGATTCTTGTTTCTACAATACATAAACATTTTCTCTTAAGCCCCTTACATTTAGTGACAAAAATGTAAGATTAGTTTTTAAAGACATAAAAATAAAACAAAAGAAAATATATGTATAAAGACACAAACCCTAATATAGAAAGTTTTGTTAAGATAGAATGAACTAAAGGCAAGCCCCTGGAAAATCTAAGAATACCTTTTACTTTATAAAAATGGAAAAATCAACCCTACATCCACAACCTTCACTAAACTTAACTTAAAATTACTCCTTTTTCATTTGAACGAAAACCGAAATAAACTCTGGAGCGCAGATAAGAGAATCTTTCTATGACAAGTAGCTTAGAGATATAACTCAATATTAAAAGGAAAAAATAATGCAGATTTTTTTTTAACCCTGTAATAGAAGGATGCAGTAAACAGAGAATAATCTACAGTCTCAGAAATGAGATGAAGCTTTGATCACCTTGCCGTCGATCACTGCGATATGACCTCTGTAAAAGGCCACCTTACCCTGGGATCTGGCTTTTGTAATCTTAGGCCACAGTTCTTCTCTTGCCATCCGGTCTTCCTTAATAAAATCTTGAGCAAAGCGCAGACCTTGTTCTTTGCATACCACTGAATCCTTCGTCACTTTCCAGACTGTGTCTCGATGGCGCCTCCTAGTGAACTGCAGGATGACCTGACGGGTCCGTCCCTCTTCTTTTCTTCCCAATCGGTGAATTGTATCAATCACATCTCCTGCCTCGTCCGCCCATTGTGGTAAGATTCTTGAGAGAAGATGTTCTGCCTTTTCTCTGAGGTTTTCTCCTTCCGTCTCTTTGAGTCCGGCCAGCCTCAGGTTCCAACGGCGCTTGTATCTTTCAGCCTCCAGGAGTTTTTCCTTCAGAGCTGCGTTTTCTTTATTTATTGCATCAAACTTCTGTTCAAGGTTTTCCATTGTAGATTTACATTCAGCTCCGAGTGTGTTCTGCTCCACTTGGAGAGTGATGCGGGCAAACAAATCAGAGTTTTCTTTCAGCTGTTTTCCGAAGCCGTCAACCTTGCAATCCAGACTTTTAATGGCTGCTAAGACGGCAGCTAAGGAGACCTCAGTCTCAGTGGCTTGTTTTTTAGCAGATGGGAGTTTGGTTGGAGTTGGATTCAGTTGCCGTATTGTTTTTGACATCTCCATCGGTGTTTCAGCGCTAGCAGCAGCATAGTTATGCTTGTTTAGCTTAGCAGCGTTAGCATTTTTCAGACTAGGGAAATCTTTCTCATTAACGGCCGACATCTTTCATAAAACTATTTTTTTCTCCTTATTTTAGAGCATGGATGCTCGGGTCTACCTTGCGGTTGAAATGATGTGTAAAAGGGCCAGTTTATGTAGCTGGTTGAGGGCTGCCCGAATGGAGCTCAGAATAGTATGTGTGCCCACATCGCCATCTTGCCGGAAGTTCTTTTTAAAAACGAACTTAGACACATCCGTGATCCGGAAGTTTCAGCTGAAACGGAACGAGCGCCCCCTCTAGGCTGGCTGCATTACATTTTTAAATCCATGTAATTGAAAGGGATTAAAAAAACAAAATTACATCTCAGATGTAATTTTTCAGGTGTTGACTTTCGTTCTTTAACATCTTTCTGCTTTTATTCCATATTTTCAGATATACTAACACATTTAGTTATAATTTCTTGATATCTTAAAAAAGATAATTGTTGTAGACGGGGAGAGTGGGCGGGGCTTATGGCCTCATATCCGAACTGCGCAGACTCCAACTCCAAAAATACAACATGGCAGCGCCCATAAACCGGATACTGCCAGCTTCAGGTTTGAACAACAGGAGGAGGCGGAGCCACTTCGTCCATCTTTTTTATATCGACGGTCAGCTTCCATCTTCTAGAAAACGTCGGATTTGAGAAGAACAAACAACCATCATGGGAGCTGTTCTGGGTCTGTGTTCCATGGCGAGCTGGGTCAGTACTTGCATTTTAAAACTAGTCAGAATGTTGCTGCTGTTATCAGCTGATTTGAACACATTAGTTTGAAAACGCCGACCCGCAGACAAACAGAAAGCAGTTTATGACGCAGATATTAGGACATGTCAGATTGTCCATCGTGTTGGCAACCAGCGATTCTTTACACTTATAATCGTCTGAACTCAAATATTTAAGCCGAATCACGGGAACGCCGTCCACAATAATCAGTTTTAAAGGGTATTAGTTTAATATGAGCCAATACTGCCCACATCGCTCTGATGATGTAAACAAATCACAAGGATGTAACGTTAACCTGAGATGCGCTGTGAGCAGCCATGTTGACGTAAACACATCTCATCTTACCGCCTGCTGTCAGCAGAAATCTGAACTGCGACACATTCATCCACAATAAACTAAGCACTCTGCTGCAGATAACCCGTTCAGCTCTTTAACTCTGTAACGAAACAAGCTGCAGAAAGATCTCAGCAGCATCGTGTTCAGTCAGGGTTGTGTCTGCTGATTCACACTCCATACACCTCAACTAGCCTTCACACCTTTAAAATTAAGGACAAATTCACGAATAATGCCTTTTTATTGTTATTATATTGTTGTACAATGCTACTCTGTTCAGGTGCTCAAGTTAAAGACATATTAAAACAACTATAACATATTTTAAAAAATAGCTAAGAGACAAGATTAAAAACGCTAACGTAAGACCATTAAGAGCCCACATTGCTGTTAGATAAAAACTGATTAAATCAAGGGGTTTGGTCCCTCCACAGGTTAGCACGTCGTACAGATGTTAACAGATGTGCAGTCCTTTACAGTGGCTGATGCCCTGCTGACGTAGATGCTGTTAGCAATCTCTTCCAAGGAGGGAAGAGAAAAACTGATGATTTGTTTGGGCAGTTGTTATTACCGTCAGCCAGCAAACCACACTGTGATGGTGGACACCCACACACTCTGTAAGGAGAGAGGCAGAATACCAGCAGCAGCTCTGGATGCAGACCAGTCCTTGTCAGCAGCCTCAGGAAATGCTGGCCTTCTTCACAGCAGCCGTGGTGTTGGTAGAGCTCGTGGTAAAGCTCTTGACTCTGTCTACAAGTGGGGGGTGGGGTCATTGCCTCATTTTGTAAAGTCAATGCTGAACTCCTTTGTTGTCTTTGTATTTAAAGTGAAGTTGTTAACTGAGCATCATCTGACCAATCTTTGGCCCATATCTTGATATGCCCCCTCATCTTCACCTGATATGAGCCCCACTATTGTGAGTGGCATTTGTGGGGTGAGCTGGTGTTCAGTCATACAGAGTTGGACTTGGCACACAGCCGTGGGGTGAGTCACAGTTGATTGTGATGTCACAGTTTATAACACTGACTATTTATCCTTGACTGGATAAATAAGGATAACAGTGCCTGAAAAGAGTCTTAACCCTCCTTTGTCATGTTACAACCACAAACATTGAAGTATTTTACTAGGACTTTACATGACAGATCAACACAAAGTATTGCATTATTGTAAAGTTGAAGGAAAATGATATGAGGTTTTCACTATGTTTTACAAATAAAAACTTAAAGTGTGGTGTGCATTTATGTGCAGCCCCTCTGAGTTAATACTTCTCACTGCAGTTCAAGCAGCAAGTCTTTTGGGGTTTGTCTCTACCAGCTTTGCACTTTTAGAGACTGAAAATTCTTTAAAAATAGCTAAAGCTCAGTTAGAGTCAGTTTCAGGTTGTTGTCCGCCCCAGTCTGAAGTCTTTTACAACCTCTGACAAGTTTTCTTCGAGGAATGAAGTTTGTGTTGTAATGTGAAAAGGTTCAAAGGCCATGAATATGCTTTTCAAGGCATTGCAAACAACAGTAAAGTCTCATTTTGGGAACTCGTAAGACTGATAATAAGGCCTGAGAAAGATGGCAAACGGTTCATTTTCAGTGCATGTTGTCCATGTTGTCTCCTGTATCATGACAGTGAAAGAATAGTCAAAATCATCCTCCACATCCACCTAAATGCAGTTCAACATCCCAGTCTGATTCACCTCACCATGTATTGGTGAAAGCAGGGAGACGTTAATCCAGGCTTCCAGTTCCTCCAGCTCATCAAGTGGACTTCATAAAGAGATGTCTTGGCTTCTCTGCTCAAGCTGCTGCCCCCCACGTCCCGATGCCAGAACAAGTGGCAGATAAATGATGGATGCACATGTTTTATGACTTCATCTTTTAATTTCATAAATATATCAAATGAAACAACAGTTTTTTTCCTCTGTGTGACTAGTCTGCGCTACAAGCTTATTTTAAAATACATAATAGATAAATAAAAACTTCATTGTATTTAGTAGACATGTTTAAGTTGGAATTTTAAAGCTGTACTTTATTTTGCAAGTGTTTGCTTACTTTTTATTTTCGTATATACTCTGAATGCTAAAATTGACTGTAAAAATAAAACTAATTAAAATAAAACTGTAGATTATGATTTTCAGAGGAAAATTTGTCATTTAAATGATTCACTTAATCATGAAATTAGTCCATAGATTAATCAAAATAATAAAAAAGCTGATAGTAGCAGCCGTAGTTGCAGGGGCAACGTAGAAACAACAAGCAGATTAGTGTCACTCAGAAAGTGAGGAGCTTTTTATGTTGAATACACATATAAGCACTGAGATATCATTCAATTTGTTCAGAATTATGGAAATTTATGACTTACTGGGAATAAAACAAGTTGTTTGTGGTAGTGCAATGCATGCTCTAATTACAGAGAGGAATTTGATCAAAACAGAAATCAAGTTGATTTGGGAAGTTGCCAAAGATTCATAGTTCTACAATAAAAAAAGGAATAAAGTTAATGTGCATTTCATCCATCCTTCTTCTACCACTTATCCTTGTTCGGGTCACAGGGGCAACAGGTCCAGGAGAGAATCCCAGATATCCCTCTTCCTAGCAACACTCCAACTCCTCCTGGGGATCCCAAAGAGAGGATATTTATTTCCTTTTATCGATTTGCTGCCCTTTGGGCGTGTTGGTGGTGTGTGGTTGAGCTGAGAGATTTTCGTGTCCACAGATTCCGTGCCTGTGTGGCAGCGCCCCGTGCCTGCTGTGTCGGTGCTGTCCCAGTGGAAACAACTCCACGGTGACCCGGCTCATCTACGCCTGCTTCTTGCTGCTGGGAGTGGCTGTGGCCTGCATCATGTTGATGCCTGGCATGGAGGGACAGCTGAAGAAGGTAGGCCCAGTTCATTTTCCTCACATAAACAACAGCACAACATTACGACTCTTGGATTTAAATTTATTGCCGAGTGCCCAAGGCAAAACGGGAATGTTTTTGCCCATGGCTGTGTGTTTGTTTGTCATGATAGCAAAATGTCTCATGGACCATTGGACACATTTTAATAAAACTGATTAACAAAGTTAATCATTACAACTGAGTAACGTTTGGAGTCATCCTAATTTAAGATACCCGCTACAACTAATCAATATTAGCCAATACAAAGTGGCTACAACTGAAAGCCTTTCCATCCTCCAGAAGAAGTCACAATGTTTGCTCTCATTCACGTGGTTGTGGTACCAAAATTGCATAATTTTGACCTTGTAGTAGCTTCGTCCACCCCTTTTCAACACAAGGCTCTGGCTGAACCTTTTCTCACAAGGGTTTGCACTAAGTATTGTGTGATTGGTCAGAAGTTGTTGTGGGTGACTTGGTGAGCTTTAATGGAGTCATTTTGTTTCCACTGCTCCGCTGAGAAGCAGCTGGCTGAGGCTGTTAAAAAATACAGCTGTCTTTACATCTTTGTTCCAGCAAAACTTATAAACCTATGAACTTAAAAAGACCGCAGAGACACGGGCAGCTCTTTGTGGCTGTAACAGTCTCAGTCTGTTTAATAAAAAATGTCTGGTTGGGGTGAGGGAAGCATAATTCTGTACAAGGACAGGAGAGCTGAGAAGCCGGGGGAAAGAAACCTGTTTTAACGCTGCAGGAGGAGGGAGGAGCTTCTCAGGAGTTTAGATCTGTGTGTCTCGCAGACGATGAAAGGTGTGTGTGAAAACGAACGTCACGTGACCGCGAACCAACTTCTTGAAATCCTATGAAGTATACCGGAGCCTGTAGTCAGCTTTACAGATATTGAGCTAAAGTTTGATGGGTCACGCTGGCACCATCTCCGTGTGGAAGTGTCTACTGAGTGAAGGAGACTTGCAGATAGCTGTATTTATTGTTTGTAATGTGTTTAAAAATAAACTCGGCGGCAACACAAAAAATGGAGACTTAAACAAAAACAGTATTTTTCATTTTTTGTTTTGTTTTTTTACAGAAGAATATCTGTTGCTCTTTGGGAGCAAAGAGGTTTTAGCAGAAAACAGGAAGTTGTAATACAGAGGAGGATTTGTCCTTTTCCACATCTATCGTGGAACAACAGTGGTAGGCTGTATTTACTGACTCAGAAAGGTGTACTTACTTTCATGAAGCCTAGGCGTAAATTCAGACTGGAAGACCTGCTTCAGCCTCACCTGCATCTAATCGCTGCGTCGAGCACCTCCACTCCAGCCCATCAGCATCCGACCGCGCCTCCAGTGTATCCAATCAGCGAGCAAGCCTTCGTTTAAAAGG
>NC_051446.1:4107308-4117127 GCF_001649575.2 Kryptolebias marmoratus | reverse complement strand
GACGCCTCTAATGCTCAACCTGAGCTTCTCCTCGAAGCGCATTGCTATTGTCGACACTCGCGTCTTCCGCCGAGGTCCGAGCGCCAAATATCTTATGTCATTCATGTCAAATAAAACCATTTAATTGCAGCTTCTCTTTGTCGTGAGTCTCTCCAGGTTGAACTACTGTTTAAACTCACTTTAGAAGAGGCACCAAGTCAGATTTTAAATTAATATATAAATTGAACTGTATCTTACAGGAAATCAATAATATTTGGATTATTTTTATTAATTCAACTTAATTAATTATCTTATCTCAACAAATAGAGGCTTAGTCAGTTCATTATACCTATAATAATCATGGAAATCAAATTAGTCTTTTTAGATTTTTATGACAAAATTAAAAATGATTCAAAATAAAAATCAACAAACAAATAATATATTAACACAAAAGTAAAATTCTATCAACACAGAAAATTGTTTTCAGATTTTAGTGTTACTCTTATTTTGCTGAGTTTTTGCTTCTAGTAATTACTCTAAATTATGTTTAAATAATATTGAAACAGTTATCCTCACTTCACAAAGATGGAAGCCAGAATTAACCTGTATCATCTCAGGGGAGACTTTACATGTAAATGATCTAACGTATGAACAGGATTTTTGAAATTAGGATCTTTATTATTTTATCAGAACTAAAAAAAAAAAAAAAGTATTCTTTAATTTTTTTTTATAGAAGGGATATCAGAATCTGATCATATTTGAATCAGCAAGCCGGAGCTGTACAACAAGCAGACCCTGAAAGCAGAAAGCGTGCACGTCTGATTAACAGGCTGACAGTCTTGGATGGCAGCTGACGGTCCTCGATGTTCCTTGAGCTTCTCATTCCTACTGAGTATAAAGGAGAGGTTGGTTTGGCACCCACTGCTGTTTTCTGTTCTTGCTGTAGATTCCAGGTTTCTGTGAGGGTGGGATTGGATCATCTATTCCCGGAGTGGAGGGTCACGTGAACTGCGATGTGCTGGTGGGCTACAAGGCTGTGTACCGCGTCTGTTTTGGCATGGCCATGTTTTTCCTTTTGTTCTCCCTAATCATGATCAAAGTAAAGAGCAGCCAGGACCCCCGAGCCGCGCTGCACAACGGGTAAGTCCTTTTCCCATCTAAACTCTTACAGTTAGGGATGGGCTTTATATATATCATGAATATCAAATGTAAATTTTAATGGACATTTTTAGCAATTTTTTACCCATTGGCATGTAATCCACCAGGAATTTTCCTTTTCCCAGCTTCTACACTTTGTAACACATTGCATCTGTTCACCATCATCCACTCCAGTTTCCACATAACAGGAGTTATTGAAATATTCGTCATTTCTGTTAACATTTTTAGTGTCAAAATGGCATGGAAAATGTTTGAAAGATGGTTTAAACACAGAACATTCTTGAATTTCTATCAAATATTGATTTAAAAATATATGTTTAAATAATATGTATTAGTTTTTGTTTGAAATAAGCAATTTTGTTTATTACACTTTGTTGCCATGATACAGACATTGTTGCTGACATGGTACCAATAAAGTGACCAAATAAGAAACTATGTATAATATTAGATATTTCAAATAAACTTGCATACTGTATCTGTCCAAATACTCTTGATTAGATTATTAGTCCTGCCCTGAGTAATTTTTTTCTTTAATGCCAGAGACCAGTATTGGAGTTGCTGTTGTTTATTATCAGAAGAATAGTTGACTTATATTTAGATTTTCCTGTTTTGTTGCAGGTTTTGGTTCTTCAAGTTTGCTGCAGCTACTGCCATCACCATTGGATCATTTTTCATTTCAGAAGGGCCTTTTACTACTGGTAAGTCTTTTTGACCATTGTTGTAATTTTCCTCTGAAATTACCTGTTGGTTGTTGGCCTAAAATTTGAAGAGGTTTCTATGCAGTGGAGTATGGGAGTCTTTAGCTGTGGACGTGACCTTGTCTTTTGTCTTCTTTGCTGTGTCCTGCAGTGTGGTTCTATATTGGTATGGCAGGAGCCTTTTGCTTTATCCTCATCCAGCTGGTTTTACTCATCGACTTTGCCCATTCCTGGAACGAGTCGTGGGTGGAGAAGATGGAGGAGGGAAACTCTCGCTGTTGGTACGCAGGTATGACGTCTAGAAAACACACATGAAAACAGAAATTTAATAATTTGCTCATACAGTTTCTAAATAAAAATTGATGCTTAAGGTACATATTTCAAACATAAATTGTGTTCAATGAGTTGTATTTAGTCTGTACCAGGCTTTTCTCTGAAATAAGTTGTATTGTGTTTCCACAGCTCTACTGTCAGTGACCACTCTGAACTACTTGTTGTCTCTGGTCTCTGTGGTCTTGTTCTACATATACTACACCCACTCTGATGGTTGCACTGAGAACAAGGTGTTCATCAGTATCAACCTGCTCCTCTGCATCGCAGCATCTGTGTTGTCCATCCTTCCACAAATTCAGGTAAACAACACTATCCTTAAAAATCAGCTTTTTGGAAGACCGTATACCCTCACCCTGACCATAAAAAACCCTTAATTCTGACCTTTCAAGAACACAATCTGTTTGGAAGTTCCGGTGAGCGTGCATGGGATAGGGTGTGTTCTGCGGGATCTCATCGGGAATGTGATTGTAATTTATTTTGATTAAAGTCTGTCAGTCGCTTGGCATGGCTACATGTTTGAAGAGTTATCAGAACCTCAGTGTCCTTAGAGCCATATTAGGATAAATGTCAAGTCTTTGGACGAAAAAATGAGTCTGTCGGGACTTGTTTAATGGGCTGCATCATCAGCCCTCGGAGCCTTAATCTCTGGATGCTAATGAAGAGATGCTATGCTGCATAAAAGTAATGGTAGAGGATCTACGAGCTGAAAATTTCACCAAACGAGACTCAATAATATCAGCATTTGCTAAGAAAGAAATGGTGACTGCTCTTAAACAGCTGGAAGAAAGTCGCTTGACAAAATGAAAGGATTTGTAATCTTGCGGGTACAATTTATGAGCATAGCAACCATCTAACTAGCATACAAGCTAACATGGCAAATCCTTCTGTGGCGGTAGACACTTTGGACAAAAAATGTGAAGACTTGAAGGCATGCTCTAAGTGGAATAATATTGGATTCATGAGCCTGGTGGAGGGATGAGAAAGTCCACAACCTCTGTAATTCAATTCAGTTGATATAAGTAAGTAAAATTTATTTATAAAGTGCTTTTCACAGACATAAAATCACAAAGCGCTGTACAGTAAAAATCCATGTTAAAATATACAAGGAATAAAAGCACAATAAAATCATGATATAAAAGCCCGGGAAAATTTTCCAGATGCTTTTTAAAAACCTCCACAGAGTCAGCAGAACAAAGCTGCAGGGGCAAACTGTTCCACTTACTGTATATAGCATCAAGTCACACTTCAGGGCTCTATAGAAAAACATTCACATGCATTATTAAAAGCCAATTAGTAAAAGTTATCTATCTAAGGAAGCCAGCAGGTTGTGTTGAATCTTCACTTCATCACAGTCTCCCATCCTGAGCAGCACATTGGCAACAGTGGAAAGGAAAAACTCCCTTTTAACAGGAAGAAACCTCCAGCAGAACCAGAACCAGAACCAGGCTCACTCACTCTCACTCAATAGTGTTAAAAAAGACAATATGTTCTGACCCATTAAGAAGACAATATACCCTGATCCTAACCCTAATCCTGACCATTTAAGACAGGGATGGGGAAGCTCTGGCCTCCTGGCCGTATTCAGCCCTCAGAGCCCTTTTGTTTGTCCTGGCTCGCAATTTCAAACAAAAACTAAAATAATTAATAACTTGGAGGGAAAAATGTTGACAACCAATGGCATTCCTGTGACAGTAATTCATATATCCAAACCAGAGTGAGGGTCAGTTAACACAACATGAGTGGTCAAGCTTCAGCCTGAGATAAGATACAATCTCTGACAGGTGTTGATTATGGCAAGGGGATACTGAATGCCACGTTTTTCAGGAGAAATGAACGAGTGAATATTATTGCCTAATTTGTTGTGAGGCACTGGAGGTGAAGAAGTCCTAACTGAAGTAAACATGCTAAAAGGAGCTGAAAGGATAGATGCAGAGTGATAAAGTTACCGTACTTTGGCAGAGTTTAGATGCACAACAGACCACAGAGCGAGTTTATTTGTAGAGCACTATTCACAAATAAAAATCACAAAGCACTCAAAACACCACATCAGTTCATATTTAAGAGAAAACAAACAAGAAATGATTTTCTTTTTTACCCAAAAAAGAAATTTAAAGTTGAAAATCATTTGTATTACTATCTACTATACAGCCCTCATTTTATTTTTGGAGATATTATGTTGTGTTTATATGTTTTTGTGTTTTCAAAGGCAACAACTGTTCAAAAAAGAAAAAAAACCCACCTGAAACTTACAAATGTTTATAAAAATAAACTAAAAGAAGGTTAAACAAAATCAACTGGACTGAAGTGAAACGTCTTCAATTACAGAACAGAACTCTGGTTGTTTTGTTTTTTAACCATTTTTTGGATTTACCATGTCCTGAGTAACTGAGAATCTAATCTATACCAGCATATTTTTACAAAAAATAATATGCAATTAATTTATAATTGTTGGATCATATAGGTTTACAAATTGAATGTGACCCTTAGAAGACTTTCTAAACTTTAAATGGCCCAGAGAGAGAAAAGGTTCCTCAGCCCTGATTTAAAAAGACAGAATGCCCTCACCCTGATTCTGACCCTGTATGTATAAAAAAAGGCACACACACACCTCTAATTTTTAGATTGTATGTAAAATAATGCTGAAGATGCATCATTAAAATGGACTTTGTTACACATAGTTATGTAACAAATGATTGCCAAGTTAAAACTTTGACCTTTCTTTTCTAATAAGTTTATTTTCTAACTGATGGTTTTTGTTGTGTGTAAAGGAGTCCCAGCCTAGGTCTGGTCTGTTGCAGTCCTCCCTTGTTACCCTTTACACTATGTACCTGACCTGGTCTGCAATGACTAATGAACCCGGTAAGGAACGTGTATGTCATCCATTGCAGCTTTATGTGTCATTTTTGCTTTGTTCTTTTAAAAAAAAAACCCACTGCTTTGTTTAAGTCAGAAAACTAAAACAAAGATAATGTCTCAAACAATACAGTATAAAAGGCCTGTCTTAGCCAGCACAACATGTCCAAACTGATGTCTGATAAAGAACTTTCACCTGTTCTTCTCCTCACACTGACGCTGAATTTTAACAACTAAACACAAACTGATATAAAATGACATTATTTAAAAAAAGTTTAGAAAAATGTAAACTACAGCCTTCAGATTGATGCAGTATGGATATTGTATGAAGCATAAAAATACTGTTGAGGTCACCTTGTTTACAGTTTTCTGTGTGCACAAGGATTATCCCTTACTTTACTGGAACAGCACATTGAAAACAGGGTGGCTAAACTATTTGTGGCTAAACTTTAGTTTGTGTTTTGGACTCTGCACGGAACTATTGATGGACAAATTTTAGATGCTGTTTCCTGGTGGTGGATAAAGTTAATTCAACATGCAGCAGCTTGTAATGAAAAAGTTTTGATTCGACAGTTTGCTGCTTTCTTTGACAGAGAGGAAATGTAATCCCAGCCTTCTGGGTATTATCGGACTGAACAGCACCACTCCTGCAGGTCAGGACCATGTGGTTCAGTGGTGGGATGCCCAAGGAATTGTGGGATTGATTCTTTTTCTCATGTGTGTTCTCTACTCCAGGTAAGGAACTTCTTTGATTTACATAGTAATAATATCTGGAAATATTTGTAGGAAAGCTCATTTTTTAAGTTGAACAAATAAAGTCTGCTGTGTTCTTGGTGAATAAAATAAAACATTTTTTTGCCCCATTTGTTCCCTTTTTGTTCTGCTTGTTCCTTCCTTGTTCTCTGTTTGCCCTCCATTTGTCTCCTCTTCACTCCTTATTTGTCCCGTTTGACTTTTGTTTGTCCGTCAGTATTCGCAATTCTTCCAACACCCAGGTCAACAAGCTGACTCTGACCACTGATGAGTCTGCTCTGATTGAGGAGGGCTCTCAGACAGACAACTATGAGGAGGGCAGCAGTTTCAACAGAGCTGTGGACAATGAGAAAGATGGTGTCACATATTCTTACTCATTTTTCCACTTCATGCTGTTCCTGGCTTCACTTTACATCATGATGACACTCACCAACTGGTACTGGTAGGTTTCACACTGCAGAAGAGCTGAAAGACAGTTCTTCTATACTGCCAAAAGGCAGGTGATAATATTTTTGTTTGTGTGTGTACAGACACATACTGCACATGTGCATGTGTTCATTTTTCTGTCATGTTAAGAAAATGCGTATCTCACACATCGCAAAATAATTGTTAGATGTACATTTACAACTGATCAATTTTTGGAGTCAACAGAATTCTGCTGCCACAGCAAGGTGACCTTAGCAAACAGAAAATAGGCTCTAACTCTAAACAGTTTTACAGAGACTGAATGAAAATTTGGTGCGGTAGTACCTTAGCGTCAACTTTGCCATTAACTACTACAATCAATTCTGACTGTCTGTTAGAAAAACTATTTTATGAACCACTGGATGGAATTTAATAAGACTTTCAGTAAACAATCATTGAGATATATTATAGGTAGAGACAGGACACAGATCTACACTCAAGCTTGATGACATCCACTCAGGCTGTTCACAGAGCTGTACAAACTGCATCCGTATAGAACCAACCTATCCTGCACTTTCCGTAACTTTCCCTCTAGCAGCCTGAGAACCACCTGAACATTCCCAAACAGGCTGAGGAGCAGTTTTGATCTGTGTTTGTGTTTATATCTGCAGCCCTGACTCCACTTATGAGGCCATGACCAGCAAGTGGCCATCTGTCTGGGTGAAGATCTTCTCCAGCTGGATCTGCATCAGTCTCTATGTGTGGACACTGGTGGCTCCTCTAGTCCTGATCAACAGGGACTTTGACTAAAACACACTAGTCAAAACAAACCCATGCTCTGTTTCAATAAAGTCATTACAACAGTAGGTAGCTAACCTTCCATCACTTACTGTGGTTGGAGTGAGTCCTTGCTAACAAAGAATTAAGTTATTATTGTTTGGTAGTCATGGCTTGTCTGTGCTGTCTGGGTGATAAGTATAAAGCCAGTATGCATGTTTTTACTTTCTGCTCCGACTGTAGTCCAGACGCTTCCTGTGTGCTCTTCGTCCTCAGCCGCCTGTTGTTCTGATTCATTCTTCTGACACGGTTGTAAATATGTTGTGAATGTTATTAGTTACTCTCCAGTAAACAAGCATGTTTTTCCTTAAATGGTAGATAACAGTAGTTTTTATCTTAAGCTTAGTATTACATGTGAAAATGCTGTTCTATATAAAGTGATACAGAAACAGCTTTGACTGAGTTGTTCATGAGAAAACCTCCATCACTGAAATGAGGAAGCCTCCTCATGAGCCGACTGAGTTGTTTCAACACCATTCATAAGCAGTGCTTTCTAGTGTTGAGTGGGGTATTTTTCTGCACATACAAAACAGACATCCCTGAGTTTGGGGCTTTGATTAGCATTTTCTATATGTGTGAAAATAAAATACATGGCCTAAGATGTTTAGTGAATTTATTTGATAGATTGTAGCATGTGTGTAGTTTAGCAAGTTTTTATCCTTTGGTTTCATTACCAAAAGATGTGCTAACTTAAATAAAGAATTCTTTAAAGAATAAATAATTTTTCTGTGCTTTTTTTTACTATGGAGAGCCATTTCAGCCAAAATTAATTAAATAAATAAATGAGTAAAATAAATCAATAAATGAGTGAAATAAATACATAAATGAGTAATTGGTATTTTTATTCCCATTTATATTTAGTCATTTATACTTTTATTTATTTTTCATTTATCTATTTCTTCTGTCTGCTACGCGTTTACATGTGGAAGCCATGCACTGTTAGAGCATTGTGTAGCCTGTGATCTAGTGTCACACAAAAAATAAATAACATTAAAAAGGCTGTACATTAAAGGAAATTTTAAAACAAGAAAAAATAATGATGTGCAACCGGGTAGAATAATTTTGGGAGGAAAAAATAAATGTAAAGAAGATGTTAATTTTAAAAAAGTACAGGCTGGATGCAAGGCAACTGACCATATACATAAAAGGAAAAAAAATAAATCAAAACAGCAGGGATGTAAATAACTTAAGTTTCCTTTCATCGGGAGCAGTGATAGCTATAAAGTCTGAGCTGCTGGGAGTAATTTGCTGGCATCTTAGAGATTAAAAATGTTTCAATAACAGAGTAGGTTTAAATTTAAATGATCAGCTATAACATTTTAATTCTTGTTTGGGCTAAAGTGCTCTCACGCTATCAAGAGGAGCAGCTGCCTAGATTGATCAATTCTTGTTAGCAATAGCTTGCACCGTGGGCGGCCTTGCCAGTGTTTTTAATTCAGTGATTTAGATCTATATACACAGAAATGGTAGTGCTTTATGAATATAAATTCCTCATTATCTTAAATTTTGAGTAATGACAGTGAGAAAATACTCTTAATGTTTGTTACAGGTCCAGAATGCTGTGGTCAGTGGAAAGACAGGACTTGCTTGTACAGATGAGCAGCGCAGGTGGAATGCAGGGACAGCAAAGAATCTTGAGCCCAAATGTTTAAGCCAGATAAACTTCAGAGCAGCAGTATAACATGAACTCACGGGCTGCAGTGACACAAACATTCCCAAACACGCCACATCATCATACACACCAAGACTTCAAAGATAGTGTTAGCAAAGCACCAATGAAGCCACTGTTTCTCCTCAAGAACACATCCATTTTTCATTTATCTATTTTTTATTTAACATTTTTTTTTTGAAAAATGTATTATTTTCCAATTTCCCTTGTTTATTTCGTATTTCCCTATTTTCTTATTTATCACATACCATTTTCCCTCTTCGTTTCTGCTTTAATATGATAATGAGGGGCGGCGTCTTCAGGCTAAAATGTCAGCCTATTGGTTGGTTAGATGCATCTGCAGCGCTGAACTGCTACTTCCGCCTGCCGGTTTTATACTTCCAGTTACCTAAAGTTACCTAGAGCTAAAGACAAATTCTGTTCATTTGTGCTGTAACAGGAGGCTTAAACAGTTTGAATATGAGTTTGAGTTAAACTTGTGCTGTTGTTCGTTGTCACAGCAACTCAAGAAAACTGAAAAATGAGCTAGAAACGGACTGTCTTGAACATGAACATGAACTTCGAAAGGCCTGTCCGTGCCCAGCGCTGTACGCACGGCACTCTATGCCGAGGAAGGAGGATCGAAAACGAGCGTGGCTAGCAGCTTTAAAACTCAAATACCCCCCAAAGAGAGTTTATGTTTGCTCCTTTCATTTTATCGATAAAAAGCCCACAGAGCTACACCCCGACCCGGAGCTCTATCTGGGCTATGACCGGCCCCCACCAAAGAAAAGAAGACGGCTCATCCAGACCACTGTGAGCCAGACAGCTTCAAGCAACATCAACAAAACGTCCAAATCTGTTGCTGGTAAGTGAAATTGTAAATGTGATTTGTACCCGTTTTACATTTTAGTCATGCTAAGCTCTTATCTTAGTGTGGCATCACTAGACGGAAATTTAGATTTTATGGGATTTTAGTTCCAATAGGTTGCTCAACAACGCCACTCTGGGAATTTCACCCAGAGAATATTACCTCCTGTCTGAGGCACACAGGTTCAGTTGTGCGAAAATTTAAAACATCTGAGGCAGTTCACAATTATAAAAGAAGTTTTATTAAATTATCCTAAAAAAATGTTCATTTTAAAACGAATTAGT
>NC_051446.1:4089124-4107208 GCF_001649575.2 Kryptolebias marmoratus | reverse complement strand
TAAGTGACACTTTACAGTTTCAGTTATGCTAACAGCGCTAAGTTGACTGTGCTTTTGATTGTATTTTTGGGTTATTCAGAGTGCACTGTGGATTCACCTTCAGTCATCCCAGACCAGGCCAGCATCTCCACACAACCTCCTGAGCCACATCTGCACTCAGTCCACACACAGTGGGAGGACCCTTCGCAACAAGATCATCAGTACTGCAACACGACTCGCAGAAAAGATCTCCAGGACAAGGCACGGTTAAGGATTTGTCTTCGCTGCTTTTTAAAACATCCTTGCAATGTATGAAGACACCGCCCCGCGTTATCATATTAAAGCAGAAACGAAGAGGGAAAATGGTATGTGATAAATAAGAAAATAGGAAAATACTAAATAAATAAGGGAAATTGGAAAATGGGAAAATAATACATTTTTCAGAAAAATGTTAAATGAAAAATAGATAAATAAAATATGGGTAAATAAAAAGGGATACATGAAAAGTGGATAAATGAAAAATAGACAAATGAAAAATAAATAAATGTATGAATGACTAAATATAAATGGGAATAAAAATGCCAATTACTCATTTATGTATTATTTCACTCATTTATTTATCATTTATTGATTTATTTTACTCATTTATTTAGTTATTTTGGCTGAAATGGCTCTCCATATTTTACTTGCTTTTTTTGTGGTTGGATCAAATATGTACTATACCATGTCTGTGAGGCCAATGGCAATATGTTGTGACAAAGCATCTCACGCTGCAGTAGCAATACTTCATTTTGTTGCTCAAAAGACAAACCCATTTGAGATGGTGGAAACACTAACAACTGTTGGCTTTCCAAAAATCCCCTGTTTTTCTAATAAAGTTATTAATAAGGTTATCACTAAGTTCCACTTTATAATGCTCAGCTTTGTTGTACAAGGATCAAGGAGAGGCAACAAACTCTTTCACATTTACCATGAATAAGTGGAACAAGAAAAATCAAGTGTGAAGTACTGACTGACATGCACTAAAACTCAATATGAACAACTGCTGTTATAGAAAGGTAAAAATGTGCTTGCATAAAGATAAAGTACACAATGAGAATAACTAGAAAGTTCTTGGAGAAACTTAGACGAGGACTGCCATTTTGTGCGTTTATACTGAACGAAGACGGCTCCAACAGCTGATCAGTTGCAGACAGGAATTATAAAGGGGTGATCCTTGACACACGAGAAATCCAGCTGTGAAGTTTGACCTTCCAACGGTACACAGTTTTAGAGTTAAAGTGCGGAAGAGGATTATATTCTCTAACTTAGAGGCAGCTGCAAACTGCAGAGTTCACCAAATATGGAAGAAGAAACTATGTTCAAATGTCAAAAGAGTGTCCGGTTGTTTTTGCCAGAACTTCACAGAACAGGGGTTGTGATAACAAGACGTTTCCTGGAACCAGTTGTTCTGGCTGGTTTCCTGTAAGTGTCGTAGGAGTTATGTAAACTTCTGACCAATCACGAACTGGTCAGAAGTATGTAATAGACACCAGTGCATTTCATCTGTTTAAATACGCCCAGTTTCAAAGACACTTCGGGATTCTTGTGGATTTTGTGATGACGATAAGATGTGACAATTAAAGAGTCCCCCATGTTCTGGCACTGAGGAGAGAGAGAGTGGCACTCATTTATTTCGGTGTAAGAACTGCTTTTTTATTCCCACACTCAGGGGATTTGTGACCTTGACCTTTGACCTTTTGACCTTGAACTCCAAAGGGCACTTCCTTGACCCATCTGGAGTCCAGCTGTCAAGTTTGACATTCCTGCTATACACAATACACAAATGTGCATGTGTCTGCACAAACGGTTAGAAACCGACTCCATGAGGATGGTATGAGGGCCCGACATCCACAGATGGGGGTTGTACTCACAGCACAACACCATGCAGGACGCTTGGCATTTGCCAGAGAACACCAGGATTGGCAAATTTGCCACTGGCGCCCTGCACTCTTCACAGATGAAAGCAGGTTCACACTGATCACATGTGACAGACGTAACAGAGTCTGGAGACGCTGTGGAGAGTGATCTGCTGCCTGCAACATCCTTCAGCATGACCGGTTTGGCAGTGGGTCAGTAATAGTGTGGGGTGGCATTTCTTTGGAGGGCCGCACAGCCCTCCATGTGCTCGCCAGAGGTAGCATGACTGCCATTTGGTAACGAGATGAGATCCTCAGACCCCTTGTAAGACCATATGCTGGTGCGGTTGGCCCTGGGTTCCTCCTCATGCAGGACAATGTTAGACCTCATGTGGCTGGAGTGTGTCAGCAGTTCCTGCAAGATGAAGGCATTGAAGCTATGGACTGGCCCGCTCGTTCCCCAGACCTGAATCCGATTAAGCACATCTGGGACATCATGTCTTGCTCCATCCACCAACGTCACGTTGCACCACAGACTGTCCAGGAGTTGGCGGATGCTTGAATCCAGGTCTGGGAGGAGATCCCTCAGGAGACCATCCACCACCTCATCAGGAGCATGCCCAGGCGTTGTAGGGAGGTCATACAGGAACGTGGAGCCCACACACAATACTGAGCCTCATTTAGATGTGTTTTAAGGACATTATATCAAAGTTGGATCAGCCTGTAGTGTGTTTTTCCACTTTAATTTTGTGTGTGACTCCAAATCCTCACATTGGTTAATAAATTTAATTTCCATTGATGATTTTTGTGTGATTTTGTTGTCAGCACATTCAACTTTGTATTCAAGTATTCAATGAGAATATTTCATTCATTCAGATATAGGATGTGTTATTTGAGTGTTCCCTTTATTTTTTGAGCTGTATATATATATATATAAACTTTATAGATGAAAATCACATTACCTTCATTTTGATTTCCTCCGGGCAAATTTGCAGTTAGGAGAAAGAAAAAATAGGGAAAACAGAGCAAATACAGCTAGCCAATCATTGTTTGCTCTTTAAAAATGCCTATTCTTTGAAAACACCCACTCTCAGTCTGCAGAGAACCCCTTCTCATACGTGTTGGTACGTCTTACTCTTTACCCGTACCTATACTTGAATTATATAACTTATAACACATAACGTAACCAGTACAAAAAGTAGAATTTGTTACAGACACTGAAAAAGAAATGTATTGGTTCACCAGCTTCCAATTTATAAAGCTGGTTAGTTTGTGTATATATGTATGTATGTATGTATATATAAATTCAATTCAATTCAATTCAATTCAATTCAATTCAATTCAATTCAATTCAATTCAATTCAATTCAATTCAATTCAAAGATACTTTATTAATCCCAAAGGGAAATTAAATGTTGTAGCTCATAATCCTGATTTTGTTAAAGAGTTGTTATAGATGCTGATGGCTGTGAGCAGGAAGGATCTCTTGTAGCGGTCTGTCCCGATTTGTCCTCAGTCCTGGTGTCCTCAAAGAGCCCCACCAGGTGAGCCTCGCTTTCCTCCTGAGCCATAATGGCCGAGCTCTGGAAGCTCTGGAAGCTCAGGTCGGTCTTGAAGTCCTGGGCGATCTCCCGGACCAGGTACTGGAAGGATAGCTTCCGGATGAGCAGCTCAGTGGACTTCTGGTATCAGTGGATCTCCTTGAGAACCCGGTACCGGGCCTGTAGCGGTGAGGTTTCTTCACTCCGCCGGCCGGGGCGCTCTTGCTGGCAGCTTTGGTCGCGAGCTGCTTCCTGGGAGCTTTACCTCCGGTGGATTTACAGGCAGTTTGCTTGGTTCTGGCCATGACTGGACTTCAGGGTTCTTCACATTTAACACTTGTTATCATGGTTACGCATCATAACAAAATGTCCAAAAGTAAAAAAGGTTTCAGTAAAAATCCTTCCTGCTGCACAGCATCCAATACCAGAGGAAATAAAGATCCAAAGTGATTTACATCCAGAAAAAAAGAGGAATAAAGTTTTTTGAAGCAATATCTCAGAATGAATGGAACAGAGCTACTCCAACATGCAGCCACCTTGAGCGGCGCAATTCTAGAAGAAAATGAATGAAAAGAAATAAATGTCTGCCCCACTAATATTTATGCTCAGGAGCTGCTACTGGGTGCAGCTACACTCTTTGCAAAAATGCTACATGGCCAGATCCAATATCAGTTGTGTTGCTAGTTCCATAATTCTAAACAAATGGAAAGAAAAGCTAATCATAAAACTGTAGAGCACAGGTGTCAAACTCCATTCCTCGGGGGCCGATCTCCTGCATGTTTAAGATGTGTTCTTGCTTTAAAACACCTGCTTTAAATGGATGACTTGTTGCCGTGCTCCTGGAGAACTTGATGATTTGATGAGGAGCTAATCAAACCATTTGAATCAGGTGTGTTGGAGCAGAAAAACCTAAAACTTTTAGGACAGTGTAGAGTCCTGAAAATATGTTGAGAATGTGATAATGTTTAATGCACAGTGTGTTGACTTTATTGGTTAAGCATTTATTCAACTTAGTAGTTGATTTAAACAATTTTATTTAGGTTATGTTTGAATATGTGCTGAAGTTACTCTATTTAATAGATTTTTGGTTATAATAGTATTTCTTTAAGAGCGATGCAATGCATGATGGGAGTAGAAAGTTCATGACCTGTGATTTTGTTTTTGTATACAAGTATGGTAAAGACCAAGAACTACACATGCTGTATGGTCAAACCGTGGATTTTGTTGTCATAAAGTTGCACCAGAATAAAGATCTACCATTGTCCTCGAGTTCTTTTTGAGGGTGCAACAACAGCAGCCCCTGAGGCCTGGCATTTGACACACCAGCTATAGAGAAAAGGAGGGAGATCCAGTGCTTTCTGAAATGGTCAAGGCTGCGACCTTTTGTCAGGTCTCACCTGAAAGACAATAATTTTATTTAGGGAGCACTGTATTTAGTTAAACTAATATGAACAACTGTTTTAAAAATAAATCTCTGTGTGAGAATTTGGATTCTTTGTGTTTTTGTTTTTGTTGTCTTTATTTAGTCTTGTGATTGTTTTCAGTTTTTTTTTTTTTTCCTGTTTATGTTCCTGCTCAGTAGTACACTCCTCCCCTGTCACTCTTTTTGCCCTCCTTGTCACGCCCATCTCCACCTGTCCATAATTATCTCCACTCACCTGTTTCTACTTACCTCGTCACCCTCAGTATTCAAAAACCCAGTCACTTCTCTCATTATCCGCTGGTTCATTGTTTTTTCTTGGTTGGTTGTAGCTGTCTCCGTGCCTTAGTTCCCTGNATATATATATATATATATATATATATATATATATATATATATATATATATATAAATATTCATATTACTTTTAAGTTAAAATCATTATAATTAACAGAGATAAAAGCTTTCAAACATACATCTGTGTTTGATTAATCTATATGTGTTTCACTTAGTGATAAAGTTCCTGAAATATGTCTAAACACATACATATTTATTTATAAACCAAGTGATGATTCATGATTTTCTTTAGGCAACCTTCTCAATGTTATACATGGTTGCACTATCAATCCACACCATTACTGTCTTAAACATTTTATTACAATTCATCTGGATTAAAAAAAAACCCATCTTGAGTAGTAAGAAGCAAAAGACAGTTCAGAAAAGCAAAAGCCAAGTTATATTTATCCATCCATCCATCCATTTTTTTTACCTGCTTCTCCATTCCGGGCTCTACTGGTACCAGGGGCAGAGGCCTGGGAAGTGACTGTGCCACCTGAAGTGGGAGTCAGGTTTGCAGCAACTGTCAGGGGTGGACTGATTGAGTGCTGCCCCTGCAATGCAGCATCCATAAGACTGTACCACTGCCAGGTGGCAGCAGTTGCACTACCAGACTCTACCCCTCTTCCGGTTGGGGGGTCTCTAAGATCCTAGAAAGTGTCAGAACAAAGTCAAATTGACTATGGCTTAAAACACATACCAGCAGGGAGGGCAAACTGTGGTGAAAGCATCACACACACTAACACTTATATGTTGGAAAATAAAAACCCCATCCTTTATTTATAAAGCACTTAAAAACAATAAAGTTAACCAGTGTGATTTACAGCATAAAAATAATTAACTGATATAAAAGAATTCAAAAAAGCTAAAAAAAAAAGAAGAAAACAGACATAGTCAACATCTCAAACTAGGTTAAATGTCTGTGAGTAAATCTAAGTTTTTAAACAGGATTTCAAAATTGCAAAAAGTGTCACGGTAACAGAGCAAGGTGCAGCAAATTATTCAAAACTGAAACTCAGGAAGATATATTTAAATGATGTCTATGAGGTAGCCTACCTTGTATTTATCCTTCAAATTATTCCTTTTTTTTTTTGGCTTCTTTTGGTGATATATAAAGGGTGGGCTAATTAATATATATATTCTGCTGCAGATTGAATTCCAACAACAGAAGCATCCAATTTGAAACAAAAAAAAACTGCTATAAATTGACAGTTTTACGGTTGTTTTTGAGATGAAAAAATGACAAACAACCACGGAAGCACACTGAAGACCAAGCTTACTCAGAGCCTCGGTCAGTTGTCCAACTTAATTCCCCTGCATTAAGGGTTTCAACACTTCTTGACACAATCACACTGATAAAATGAAACAAGACACAATATGTTTTTAAATGAAGCCTACCTTATTTAAGGAGAAGCTCACTCTGACGACTTTTCTGGGATGCAAAAAGGTGAATGAGCTTGTTTTTGCTAATATTGCTCGCCATCGCACCTAGTCATTCTACGACAAACCACGCCCACATACACTAGCGCTGGAGGCTCGTCATTGTACCTCCATTCTTATTGGATGAATTATGTGGCCGCGGTCTGACCCTGGGCTGACCAATATTAGCCCCAATGAGCCGCAAACAAAGGGGGCGTGGCAAGACATCTGTCAATCATTCTGTACCATGACAGACAGGAACGGAACGGGGCTGTCAGAATTTAGCCCTTTGGAAAGACCCTGATATTTTCCCCATGTGGTTTGACACCAGTTTTGTTGTAAATTTAACAAAATGTGTTATATTATTTCTATAATGTATTTATATTTAAGTTGCTATTTTTAAGTAGTTTATTTTAACATCTTTATTGTAAATGCGACTAGCCCACTTATACCAGCCGTCCCTGTTTGGGGCTCAATGCATTATGGGATATCTTGCTTGCTCAAGTCCGCAGAAGGATACATCAGTGCATCCTCGAGAAAATGAGCGGCGCAAGAACACATCTGGGTTCTTTGAGCATACTCGTCTTGACGCGTACTTAAAATTGGAACAGTACTTTGGCCACCATCGATGACAATTCACAAGTACGCAAGTGTACAAGTACAGACAAGTATGCATATTGAGAAATGGCCAAAGTGTTTGGCTGCCTACTCTGTCTGGTAACAGCCTCAGCCAATCAGAAGACAGCTGTTTTTGTCAGTTGCGCTGTGTCCCAATTCAGTGGCCGCATCCTTTGAAGGACCCGGCCTACCCGGTAGATGTAGGCCAGGTCCTTCAAAGACAGGAAGTCAGCGGTTGTGAATTGGGGCGGTCTAGCCTTCAGATTAACCTCGGCATATGTCCCGTCGCCTAGCAACCGTGACAGTGCACAACCGGAAAAAAAAATGGAGAGAAAGGTTTTTTTTTTACCACTTTTTTAATATTAGAAGAATTACAAGAATTATATTGTCGCCGCTGGCATGTTTTGTATAATTTTTTTTTTGTCTACAAAATTTCAAAGAAAAACTGTTAACTTAAGCTAGTTTCATGGATAATTTCAGTGATATATATTATATTAGTTTTATTTTATATGATCCATTGGTACATAAAGTGGGTGTAAAAATGTTGATAGTGCTTTAACTGTCAATGCGCTCTTTGCACGTCAACTTCCGTGTTTGGGGATATGATCACTTCCTGTCTACTGAAAATGGCGTTTTACACAAGGTGTTTGCAGGGCTTGCCCAAGCTAACGATTAATGATGTCCACTGCATTTGTAAATCATCATCCAAAGCACCAACGAGTAAATTAGAGAAAGGCTTTAAGATGTATGCATCATCTTACATCCACGGATACGAAGGTGAGTCTTACTTTGCTTAAACTTTGTGGCTAACTTTAGCTTTAGCTTATGCTAGTAGACATTATTCCCGGACATTGTTGGTATAAAAATTTGCTAATTAAATTTCTGAACATTCTTATTCATTCAAGCAGACAATGTTTAACCTAATATCATATGTTTATGTCTAAGTGCATATTGCTTTAATGTGTGTTTGCTGTTGTTTGTGTAACACAGAGACCAGGTAACAGGAGAGGTTGCGGTTCGGGCTTTTTGCTTCAGATCCATGAAGAAAAATGACAAACCTCAAAGTTTAAAGTAGGGCAGCACTGGTAATGTGTCACAGTTCAAGTTCAGCTGACTGTTCTGGTTCAAATTTATTGCATGTAGAAAAATATGGCCATGTTCCATAAGGCTTCCGTTTTAATAATTTGGAAGGGCTTGTGACTAGCTCAAATGGGATCGTGTTTACAGCCCTCTTCCCTTTTTTTTATTTATCATCTTTTTTTTTTATCATAACATTAAAACAAGACCAGTTCCACATGCCTTGTTTTGATGTTGATTGTGAAGCAGTTTGTAGTCTTTGCAGCTTGAAAGCTACTACATAAAGTTTCACTTACTGAACGACTTCGGATGGTAAACCTTTGCAAAAATCAGTTCCTCACCTAATGTACAGCCATATTCAACAAATGAGTATTATTCAAAAGTTCATTTACTTCAGTAGCTTAATCCACTAATTAATTTATTTTTTAAGCCTTTATTTCTGTCAGGGTTTTGATTTATTTAACCTGCTAAAAAAGAATCACACCAGAGAGGTTTGTTTATCTTTTGTGAAGGCCTTCGCAAGAGAAGTTCCACAACAGCAACTAACGGCGTGCTGTCCAGGAAGTTCTGACTCTTTACTTGAGCTTTCTTTTTTATTAAAAGAAGAAGAAAAAAAAGGGGTTGATCTGACCCGGCCAAAACTGGTTCAGTCCATAGTTTAAACACACACATCTTAACAATAACAAATAACTGTTTGGGAGAGCCAGATGGTGTGGTGCCCAATGTCTGACCTTTGTGTGTCACGTAGGCAATTTTACACATAAGCACAAAAACTGATAACATTAAAAACTCTAACAATTTCTGTTATAATTTTGTGCTTACAGCTGATGAAAGATAAAAATAATATATCAGATTAACATGGCAAACTGATCAACCTGACAAACAAGCCTAATCAGAAAGCATTTAATTTAATTTCCCTTTTGGGATTAATAAAGTATATTTGAATTTTAATTGAATTTAATATTCTAATTTATTGATTATGACTGTAAATGACTTCCTGTGCTGTAAACACGAGTTCCATTTGAACACAGTATTTTTACCTGTTTTAAGGAGGGCACTCCATTTCGTGCCTATAGTTTGGAAGCAAAGCCTTAACAAAATGTAATGACATAAAATGATCTCTCAACAGGTAGTCCTCAGAGATGCAGTGCCTGTTATCATGGTGACATGCAGTTGTTCCTGTGTGGCTGGTACTGCTATGTGTAACCATACAGTGGCTCTGCTGTTCCAGACGGCCCACTTCTCCCAACTCAGTGTGCCACTCATTCCTCCTGTTCACAGCTGTACTGAAGCAGAACAGCAATGGCACAAACCTCGAACGGCTGTAGGTTGTAAAGCTCTGCACATGCATGACATGTTTTGTTCATGATAATTCAGTGAGATGTCTTTGCTGCAGTAAAGCTTAACAACTTATTCTGGGCTTTGTTCATTGTATTTTTGCAGTTGTTATATATATATTTTCTCTCCATTACAATTTAAGTTGTATTTGACATTCACCCATGATCACATGATGAAGACTGTTATAAGCACAAAGACTCTGGTTCTGTATTTCACAGGGTATAAAAAACCAGGTCCAGTTAGCAAGATGGTGGTAGTAAAGCCTGTACAGTGTCGACTGTGTCAAGGAGGTTTTTGGTAAATAATGCTGATAAAACATTTTTATGTCTTGCTGCCTTATATTTTTTTAGCGCTGACTTAATTACATCTGTGTGATGTTTCATTCAAAGGAGTACCCTCTTCAGGGGAATGACTGGCCCTCTTCCTGACCTGTCTGTGCTTCGAGTGGCAGAGGCATACAGTGATTTGGATTCACTGGAAAAGCCACTGGTGACAACCATGGGGATGAGTGTGGAGAAGCCTCTTGTGGATTCTGAATTTGGACTAGTGCAAAAAGGAAGTTTGCTGTCCTATCAGCAGCCCAAACTCTTAACCCGATGCATAGAGTTACATCAGCATGCTCCACCTTCTCCTTCTCTTCCACTTGGTACTCATCATCTGTCACCAACTGAGTGTATCTGGGTATGCACTGAAGAGGAACATTTTCATTTGCAGAGTTTGCAGTTATCCTTATGTAAGCCTTGACTTAGTAAATAGTCAGAATAACTCAAAATCCCTAGACCAGCTTCCTAGGTTCGGCAGAAGTATAGGAAAAATCAAGGTAAGACGAAATGAATTGACTGGAGGCAGAAATGAACATAAATAATTATTTAGTACAAAAAATAATGAAAACAATCCAATATGACAATAACAAAAACAGCAACAATAACAAGCCGACACAATAAAATCAAAACCCCCAATAATGTTGAGCTCAGATCTTTTTTTCCTTTAGTTTGTTTTTTTCAGTCGTCAGTCCGGTCAAAATAGGGTTCAAGTCAATTCTTGTTTCTTAGTCCAGTGGTTTGTGTCGTTACCACGGAAATGTTCAGAACTGCAGAGAAGAAATTGGGGTTCTTCCACAGGTGTCCAGTTCCGCTCAGGCTACAGGCTCGCCATCTCCATCAGGAGCAAATCCAAGAATTCGATCCAGTTTTTCTGTCCATCCAAAGAACCTAGCCTACACACAATAATATTTTATTGCATACAGCTAAATAATCATGTCTTCATATTCATTTCCACAGCTATACCTTATATTCTTGTTTTTCCACATTACAACAGTAATCTTCAACATGCATGTTCTCTTGTTTTTGTGTAAAATATCCCTTGTAACACATGAAATTATTTTTAACATCATGAAACAAATGAAATTCCTTTTTTTCAGGAAATTATGATTAATAATTTTTATCAATTGAACAAGTAATTCCTAGCTTTTATAAATCATGACATTAAATGCCATCAGTTTAGCAAATTACCAACTAGCGTCTAGCCAGCTCCAATATTTTCCTTATAATCATGTTTTACATCAGTAAACCCTTCTTGAACTAAAAGATTCATCTTTACATTCATAACATCACTCAACAATAGTACACAACTTAAAGTGTTTCCTTGTGTTACAATAACTTAAACACCATCAATTAAAACCATATATAAACAGAAATAACATTTCAAAAGGTTTTAAACAAAAATAAATCCACGTGCGACCCAGTGTTAGCATAATGCTAATATTAGCATACCGCTAGCATATTCTCTGATAAGCACGCGGTCCTAACTCACCAAGATGAGGTTCCCCGCAGCCTCAGTACTGGACAGCCACACAGCCTCCCTTACACGAGCTCTCGTCAACTTAACATATTAAACGTTCCACATTAACTTCCTGCAGCTAACTAACTAACTAACTAACTAACTAACTGCAGTTATTTAACTAAAACACTTTTTTTCCCCCGGTACTAAAACTCACTGAGACGACCCAAAACAGCGCAGCACGTCTAGCATTTTCCATGCTCAAAGTGCCGTGAATCTTGAGTTTGGGATTAAAGTTACAAAGAAAAAGATCACACTTTCTGTCTGAGTCGTAAATAAAGCTTGTGGAACGGAGTTACACTCCCCTTTTTCAAAATAAGAGTTTTGTTCATTCTTTTTAAATAACATAACACATATGCATTAAAACAACAACATAAAAGAAAAAAGACGTTTTCTCTTCTGAGTTACACTTAGATATGGCTCACAAAATGACCTCTTCAAAATTTAGAAGATTTAGGGAGGTGTGTCATGTGAGAGGTCACCGTACTGGTGAATCTCTTGCAGAGCGAATAATCACGGGTATCAAAGATACTGCCGAAATGCAAAGAGGTTCTGACATGGAGTTTCAGGCAGCAAAAGAATACACCCACCATTATAATGTGAATTATTCACCTTGTGGACTAGTAATTCACCCTGAGGCCCCGTGGTTAGGTGCCTCCTCTGATGACCCCATCATTTGGCTTGGTTGAAATTAAATGTCCAAATGTGAAAAGTTATGTTGACTGCAAGTACTTGCAGATCTCAGATGGGATTTTCAAATTAAAGAAAACATCCTTATTACTGCAAGGTACAAGGCCAACTTCTTATTACTGGTCTTATGTGGTGTGACTTCTTTGTTTGGGCAGAGAAGGATTTCTTTGTGCAGCAACTGGCTCCAGACATGGAAGTTCACTCTGTCAGTTGAGAGTTCCTCTCATTGGTTTGCATTGATTTTATTGGCGTTGTTTTTTCGAATTACATCGCCATGGTAACTCGAAACACAATAAAAGTAATAGTACACATCCCAAGCCGGTCGTTTTGATATAACTTTTGTGTGGGTACGTTGCTCTGTTCGGGCCGCATTAAAGTTCGTGAAAGAATAAAAACTATATAGATAAATAAATAAATATAGAGATATTTTTAGAGGTGGAAAACAATAGATGACTGTCCCCCAAATAGACTCAGTCTGGAATCAATTTGTTGTGGTTGTAATGAAATAGGAGACAATGGTTAAACTAAAGCAAAAGCTGTATTGAGATGTGTAGCAGTGTATCTGTGAATCTATTTTAACTTAATTAGCTAAAGGACTTTTTCAAAAAGATTAGTATTACTGTAATGCAAAACAGTAAGTGTCTGAAATTTAACTTTAACCTTTCAGTTGGCAGAAGTGCTATTCATTGCAAATGGTCTTCATTAAACAAAACCACTATCAGAATTACAACCTAAATTAGCTCAAAATCACAGGACCTTGGTTCACATTCTTACATGTTTTTTTCCACAACCATTTTTTAAAATCAACTAATCACATAGTTTTTGTCCAGGTTGCTGCATGGCTTTCCCTTTGCAGAACAGTTTGTTTTGGTGTCTGTTTTGTGCTCTGGGGTTCCTCTGCTGTATCCATTTTTAATTTTTAATTTAAGCCCTGTGAGCAAAGTGAAAGTTATGCTGTGCTCCATCTTTTCCTGTCACAGAGGACGAATGAACTCAGTCCAGACTGCTGCCGTACTGACAAGAATTGATGTACTGGTTCTCTCCTTTTCCCACATGGAAAGGCTTCTTTACTCTGACCTTACCTCCAACAGTAACTTTAATGGCTCCTCTCTTTTTGTTTGTGCAATGTGCACTTTTGGCTTGTTGCAGAACCACTTTTACTCCAACATGGTTATACTGGCCAATTATCCTAAGGGGGAGGCAGGATTTCCAGTTTTGTCCTCATTGGACAAACTCTAAGGAGATGAAAAGGGAGATGAAAAGCTCATCAGGACAAGCAGCAGAAAATAGATCAATAGACAGTCTTACTTATATTCATTCATTTCATGTATATATTTTTTGTCACTTGTTTACACTTTTGTTGGTATTTAAATCAGGTTTTTATGTTGTGTGGGCTTTTGATATTTATTCAAATTCATTATTTTATTGTGAACTGTTTTAAACAGACAACCTGGTTTCTAAAAATAAAAGATAATATCTAAGACCAAACTATTTATTTTCTTGTGTGAGTATGTGTAGAGTAAATTGGCAGTGAAATTTACAACAATGCACAGGGAACACCACCTAAAATCTTGCCTTGGGCACCAAATTGACTGTGGCCGGCACTGCTGGACATGTATTTCTAACAAACTTGTCTATGTAATCGAATGAAAATGAATTCAAACAAATAAGCTTTGGTTTTCTTTTTTGGAAGTAAGGAAGTCTCAAAGGTACTTTATAGTGACAGTGACCCATTTTGTTCACAACTTTTTCACAGAATCACGCTTCAAAATAGACAAACTGTCCCTTTAATGCATTGTCCCAACAAGGCACAGACTGAGATAAATCAGTAATATAAACTATTAATTAAACGCTTAATACAATCATATATATAAACTCTAAACCGCATTTTGTTAATGGAAAGTCCTATAAAAACTGACTACATTGAACTAAACGTTATTTGAGCAAACACGTGCTAGTTGCCACTCGGTCGTCATGGCAACCAATGTGTTAGCGTAGCGACCGTTGCCCCTCCCGCCCCGCCTTCGACGGTTGTAAAGTGTTAGACCTCGGTGGCGTTTTGTTTGTGGTCTGTTCGTGTTCCTGGCTGAAGCTGAACGATGGCAGCTCCGGAGGGAAACAACAACTCGGCTCAGGCCGCAAACTTTAAGGCTTTCCTGATGAAAAAGGGCGCAAAGAGCGGCCAGAGCCTGTAAGTACCGGCACGATGGTTCTGTGACTGGGAGCTCTGGACCGTTTCCCGTAGATAGTGATGGCCAGATGAAGGTTTTTGAAGCAATGAAGCTTTCCAAACAGCTGTGTCTAAATATGGTTTATTTCTCGAGGCTTTAAAAGCTCAGCAGCTCCTCCTGTTGATCAAAAGTTTGAGATGAATAATGAAAAAATTGTGTTTACAGTCACAATTCTTACAATTATACGTTTAAATTGATTTTGTAATGTATTGGAAGGACACAGCTATAGTTTTTAGTCTTCTAAAAAAATTTAGTGGGTAGGAATGTAGATGTGCAGTTGTAAAAATGGACACACACACATATATAATATAAAAACTTGAGACAAATATAAAAGATTTTTTAGACTTTGTATTTAGTTCTGTACTTCTGACAAACCTCAGAGCTGAAATTGTTTGACTCATTTATATTTTGTTGTACCTTACCAGTGGCATCAGCTGTTTTATGTTGCTCTAGTTTGTTGAACTGAATTGAATCATTATTCATTCAATTTTCAATTTTTTTTTCAAGTTTTTATAAGAAAATTTCACAAAGGGGTGGAAAAAAGCTAAAAGTTGAGATGTGTTTCAGCTTCTTGAACATTTCTTTCTTTCTTTCTTTCTTTCTTTCTTTCTTTCTTTCTCCCCCGCTTGTTTCTGATGAACTCCTGTCTGTCTGGGTTAAATTCAGTGAGGCAGGTCCGTGCACAGATCTCCAGGTGAACCAGAGTCGGGTCTGCACCTGGAGTGAGGCTTCATTCATCATCAATGACGTGATTTCCGGGAGGCTGAACAAGTCTCAAAGTGGGGCTTCGTTTAAAATTAGCCTTCCTGCTCAGAGTGTGATTTGAAGCTTTGGTTCAATTGATCCATCACTACCCATAGATATATATCTATGACCGTTAGCTTCATTAGCTTGTGGTTATCGATGGTTCTGGACTAAACTAAAGTGGTTCTAAACAGAAAGTCGCCTCGCAACAAACATTAAATTGACTCTTCACAGTAAACGTTTTTTTTTTTGTGATAAAACTAATGGTCAGCCCTTTCTTATGTTCACAGCTTTACAGCTGAAGAAAACGGTGAAATGACCCAGAAACCTTACTGGACCGTTGGTTCTCGTACCGAGAGAGTTCTCATGCTATATCAGGAGATGTCACACTCAGAGTGTGTGTTGTGAATGACTCAGTTAGTACCACATCAAATCTTAGCTCAATATCTGTAAAACTGACTGAGTTAGAGCCATTTTAGTGTTTTTAAGGCCACTTGGCTGTGGCGACCATCTTGAAACAAGTTTCAGGTATTCAGGTTTGGATCAGAGGCTTAGTGCAAAGACCGGGGACTCAGCCCTGTTTCTGTTTTTCCTCTGCAAATGTCCTCAGACGTGTTTAAAATGTTTATTTTCTGGTGGATTTTAGTGAACATGTGACTGGAAGTTGGATTAATGAAGTGGCTAACAGGCTCACAAACCTTTTACAGAGCCACAGGTTGCACATTTATGATGTAGGGGGAGTTGACCAACAAAATACTGTGCATGGTCAAGAATACACTTCTGCTAGCTGTGCACGTGAAAATAAGCCACAATTTTTCAAAAACTGGCCGTGCAAAACACAGGCACACAGCTCGCTGGTCACAAATACTCCAAGTTCAGTGAGGCTGCAACGGAGAATGAACTTTATTTGCGTACAACAGTTAGTGTCAGCTCCAGGATGTCGGTGTTTCAGATGCTCCTGCATTGCAGCAGTGCTGCCGTGGAAAGAAAGCTCTGCTTTGAACAAGCTGGACTGAACAGTTGGAGCCTAGTGAGATACTACTTTAATGGATCAGCCAGAACAGCTTCAGACACACAGGCTGTTGTCTCAGTTTATGAAAGTAACTGAACTGATTTAATGAAACCAACTATTTAATAAAGTGCTGAACCAGCAGTGTTTTTTCTTAATGGAAACACTAAAATAATGCTTTTTTTTGTTGTTCCAGTTATGAGCACCTTACCCACCTGCTGACAAAGGTGATGGATGAGCATCCTGATGATGCTGTGGATGTGATTGAAGAAATGAGTCGCAATGTGAAGCAGGATGTGTTTAAAGGCCTGAGGAGCACCCTGAGAAATGTCTCACAGTCTTCAGCTGCTGAGCTCTTGGCTGAGCAGCAGCGCCTGCTGTTCACTCCAAAAGATGACTCGGCCCAGACAACCGAAATGGTTTGTATGCTGATCGTTAGCTGCACACTGTTTGAGAAGTCATTTCTGTCTCATTTGGTTTGCCTGTCTGTGTTTGTTGGAGTCCAGATGGGGACAGTTCTTCCTAATCTGAATGAGGTGGCCTTCTACCTGGAGCAGGCCGGAGTGGGACTGGGTCGGGAGGAAACACAGAGGGTTTTTCTTGCACTCAAGCATCTTGTTGAGTCTGAATCGCTGACACACTGCCGACTGTGGGGAAAGATTCTGGGGAGAGAGAGCAACTACATCATTGCTGAAGCTGAAACTGAGTACAGAGACGAAGAGGAGGAGCTCAAGCAGAGTGCTGAAGAAGCTCCTGAGGAGGAGAAGGAGGCTGAAGCCAAAGAGGTGAGGAAAAGAAATGGTCTAACAATTGGAACTCCATGTTTCTGGCACATTTAAGCTTTAGATGGAGTCTTAAAAACCATGTGTTTGATACTTTTTTGTTGTTTCTTCATTCTATCCCAGTGATTAGCACCTCAGTAAAGTACTGAATGTGTTTGAACTTTTAGTCCAATAAATGAGCCTTTTATCTAATGCCTCACTGGGTTTGAGAAGAAGTACCGTATTTTCCAGTCTATAAGGCACACCTAAAAGCCTTAAATTTTCTCAAAAATTGGCGGTGCGCCTTATAATCTGGGGTGACTTATGTGTGCACTGAATTCCAAAATCTGTCCCTGACACAAGAACGTACGGTAATGTGTACAGTACCGGCACGTACGCTGGCAGCGATAAACCAATCAGAGAACACTACGTAATATGTACGGCACGTACGCTGGCAGCGATAAACCAATCAGAGAACACTACGTAATATGTACGGCACGTACGCTGGCAGCGATAAACCAATCAGAACATTACGTAATATAATACAATTCGAAGCTTGTCATCATTCAGGAAGGAATAAAAAAGAACTCCAACTGCTGGACGTTGGTGTAAACAGGGCGTTCAAAGTGAAGTTGCGAGTGGCGTGGGAGCGATGGATGACTGATGGCGAACACACGTTTACTAAGACGGGGGCAGCGCCGGGTGAGTTACGCCATCATATGTGGATGCATAGGCTAAGGTATCTGCTCTAACTGTTGTCCGAACTTTCATGAAAGCCAGCATCATTGCTGAACAGCCCCCTGACAATGAGACTGACTCCGACAATGATGAGAGGGAACCGTTGGTTACGTATTGTAACCCCAGATTCTATGAGTATAGGCGCAGCCCTTTAAGGCTATCGCTAGTGGGTTTATCCCTTTGCGCGCAGCGCAGCACTGAAAACTTTAGTCCACGCCCACCTGCTGTGTGGGCCCCACCCCGGTCCGTATAAATAACGGTGAGACCGGGCATTCGGCTCCCTTTTTTTCTTCAGCTACAGCGAACACTGAACTAAAGAGCGAAGAACAAGAAGATGTCCAGCACCAGCACCATCCACCTGTGCCCGTCCTGCCAGACCGGCTACATCATGGGCTACGACCGGCATGACATCTGCGAGGGATGCCTGGGTCCCAGCCACGCCGACCTC
>NC_051446.1:4063282-4073882 GCF_001649575.2 Kryptolebias marmoratus | reverse complement strand
GCTGGTGCTGGACATCTTCTTGTTCTTTGCTCTTTAGTTCAGTGTTCGCTGTAGCTGAAGAAAAAAAGGGAGCCGAATGCCCGGTCTCACCGTTATTTATACGGACCGGCGTGGGGCCCACACAGCAGGTGGGTGTGGACTAAAGTTTTCAGTGCTGCGCTGCGCGCGAAGGGATAAACCCACTAGCGATAGCCTTAAAGGGCGAAGCCTATACGAAATAGAACTAGCATGTTCTTCTGTCTGTTCAATTCAGACAGAAGATGAGGACTTTGATGGATTTGTGGAAGAAGAATGATAAAAAATATGTAACATAATTGTTACATAGTAGAATAAAGTTCAACCAAACTCACCGTTTTGCTTCCATGACCTTTTTTTTTTTTTTTTGTAGACCGTATGTTTTAGCATGCGCCTTATAATCTGGTGCGCCTTATGTATGGGTTAAGTACAGAAATGGACGCCATAATTGAGACTGCGATTTATAATCTGGTGTGCCTTATGGTGCAGAAAATACAGTGAGCTTAGTCTTGCTGTGCTACTTTAATCCAAGTGCTTTAACAAAAATATCACAATAATCATTTAGGCTCTCAAATGAAAAGTATTAAAGAATCATCTTTCTTTCAAATACTGACCTGCCTTCCTCCTGGCTTTAACCTGCATTCCTGATCATCTGATCAAAAGTTGTCCCAGGGATTAAAGTTCTCCGTTGACAGGATGGATTTATGTCATCTGTAAAAATGAAAAGGAAAAGAAAACTGTTTTTTGTTGTGGTCCCATTAAAACCATCTGATCTAATTATAATACAGGGATTAAATTGATGCCACTTTCAACAATTAAAGTGAACCAGAGCCCAAATTGTAGCCAATCCGAGCAGAACAGAGCAGGTCCAGGTGCAAGCAGTGTTGACAATTTAGAGACTTTTTTACTTTATATAGTGAGTTTTCAGGCTTCTCTAAAGACTGTTTTTCAAAAGAGTGACTAGCGACCTTTTCTTGTGTTTTTGGAAACTTTTGAAGACTGACGTGAAAGCAAGTATGGTTCTTTCCACTGAGCAGCGGGTGCTGCAGTGGACCCTCCTCTGTTCCACAGCGTCCCTTCAGTTGCAGGCAGAGCAGGAGAAATTCACCCCACCACATCCAGACAGTGCAAAGCTGATGCTGACTGTTCATGGCAGGATGGAAATGTAAAAATTTCTCTGTCTAAAATAAATCACTGCACTAAAAATAACTGAGCTTCTCTTTCAGGTCTCTTTTGCTAATATACAAGGTGAAATAAAGGAAGAGAGAACTATGACATAAAAAACTCAGGAGAGCTCACATAGATAAATAGCTTACAATGAACTGTAACATGTCTCTGTTGGGACAATTTTTAGCATATCTGTGTCACATGTACTTTTAGTCATGTCACCTTCTGCTGCTTTTACCTGTTAACTAGAGTTTTCTTGCTTTTAGCTAAGGTTTTGCTTCTTCCAGCTTTAAGAACTCACTTTCAGCTTTTCAGCTAATTTCAGTAAAGTCATTTAGTGCTCAGAGTTCACACTGCTTTTTTACAGAAAATGCAATTTCTTTAGTTCCTGTTTTTTTTCCCCCCTCAAACTATCAATAACGTTCTAACAGTACAAGGCAGGGCACATATGAACGATAAAAAACCCATCAATTTCTTTATGAAAGACAAAGCATTAGCATTAAAATACCATGCAATATTTTGAAGAACAAACAGAAAAGGAAAATTAGACAGAATTTAACAACCAAAAATAAATCACAAAAAAAAATCTAAATAAATGAAACAAAAATAAATGATCAATCAAATCAAGGATTTACAGAAACATACCGTTTTGAGCTTTTGGGTTCCTTTACTAGTAAATTAACATCACCTACTCTAAGGAAAAAAGGGTTTGCTCTGTGAGAAAAACAAAGCATTTTGTATCAACAGAATTAGAAGAACAGGGATGACTTTACATACTCTGTCATATTATTTTCTTATTCTTGAAACTTTGTATTTCTAAATAAAATCTAAAGATGACACGAGACCATCAGAATTCAGCAACAATCGTTACTCCATTCTCATCATTGCACTCTTGTTTCACGGTAAGGAGTTTTGAGGAGAGATGTGGGTAAACAATATCATCCCATATTGTAAGGCTTGTCTGTGGAACTTATAAAGTTTTAGAGGAATTTTAGATGCCTGAAAGTTAGATCTAAGCAGGAAGGTAATACCACAGACCTTATGAAAGAGGTTGTTTGGGTATGATAGCATATAGAATGAGACATTTAACTATAAAAGCAGAAATAACTGACTCAAATTCTAGTGCTTTTAAGACCCCATTTTCACAATGACTAACCAGTTATAATTTATGGAAGTGTTACACCCTGTCTGGGGATGGCTAGGACATAACATGAAGGTGTTCCATCTTCTGCACAACTCAAGCAGCCACAGGAACAAGGTGATGATTTTTCAGGTGTTAGTGTAATTTACAAAATGGAGTTTTAACCAACATCAGGGTGAGCCCAGGCCACAATAACAAAATGCAAATTTTCTTATCCTTAATTCAGTTTTGTTAGTACAGTGTTGATTGCCCTCATCTGTCATGTGGGAGACCCAAGTTCAATTCCACAACCTCCGGACTCCACAAAGCACCTACTTTCTTGGCCGTTCCTCACTTTGTTTTTCTGCTGCTAGCATAAATAATTTGCTTCCAGTAACTACTTTGCAAAAGTAGCTATACAAAAGTTCTTTTTGAGAAGTTTGATTTTTTTGTCCCCAACTGAGAATACATAAAATAAAATATTTACAATACTACAGTTAAATTTCAGAAGAAAAGTGTACAAGGTTTGTTGACATGGAAAAACAGTCATTCCCCATTAGTTATTGGCACCATTCAGCACAGTTACCAACTAAAAACAACTCAAAGAATAGAGTGAATGGTTTAATTTATCCGTACTATTTGAAGAATATACATACACAATTGTCCATAACTGAAAAGGGATGTGGTGGAGTGTTTGTGTATCAGTATAGTGAGATGTAGGGGGAACAGGGCACAGTCTGTAACAGCCTCCTACCAGACCAGTATGGGAGGGATTTGCAGGTTCTCCTGGCTCCCAGCCAGATTTCAGTAGCTTGCCATCCTTCTAACCCAAAAAAGGGTCACCTGGCCAGCATTAGAGAAACAGGACTAGTAAAATGTCATCATACTGCTAGTTAGCAAACTTAACTAGACCTTTTTCAACTGCTCTCGAGTTCACAGAAAAACCAGATAAATACATACAGAGTTTTATCCACAAATGTGCATTTGTAGACACCAAGCTAATGTGGCTTAGTGTTGCATCAACAGGTTCAATGACAACAAGGGGGAGCCAGTGAATCAGAACCCAGGGAGAGAGACAAATTTGGATTAAAATTAAACAATTTTATTCCCTGGAGAGCACTCAGGAAATAAAAAAGTTCTGGTCTTTTCTTTAAAAAAAAAGGTACAATAAAATATTCTATAAAAAAAACAAAGTTTTTTTTAAAAAGCTAAAAAAAAAAAAACAGTAAAATAAAGCATCTTCAGTCCAGGGTGCAATTGTTCTCCCGTTTCTAATTGAAAGGTTTAAAAGTAGGAATCCGATACAGTCAAACCCAGGACAGGAAGCCCCTTTGCTCCGCCCTGCCGCCGTCACGATCTCCACCATGTCGTACGCCTGGTGTAGTCCACCATGGGCTTGCTCACCGCTGGGTTACGCCTTGGACACACACGCAATCTTTGGCCAGAAACACGGCTCACACAACAACGGATCTCCTCCGTGACCCTCCCAATGAGGCTGTCTCTGCAGACGTCAGGGGAAAACTACTCACACATGCAGGCAGAGTTCCACCTCTGCCCCACTGTCGAGTCCACGCATTGTTTTCCTGCTGATTGCCGCCTGTTGTGGAGATGATCCGTGTTGCTCCAATCCGTAAATTTCACCTGGGGCTCGCACCGCGTTTTCCTCTGCTGCACTTGACTGCTATGTGCTCCCTCTCCTTCTGCACTCTGAGGCTTCCGCCTTTTAGGTGTTCTGTCAATTTCTCTGGCAGGTCTGTGAGAATAAAAACATGCACAAAAATTAAATTTGCAGTGACATAAAAAGTCTGGTGAATCAACAACAATAAAACATGCATAAAAATCACAAAATATCTACAAAAATCACACCTGAAACAAACACAAATTTCCACTGTGTGACACATTATTTGTAAATTTGAAGACATTCACATGCATTTTCATTGTCAACAGTTCAAAATACAGCTTTACTCAATTAAGTTTAAGTACTATATAAATACTACATAGCCTAACCCACAATTCAGTATTGCCCTAGAACAAAAAAGGCCTTTGCATTTCACCCACCAAGTTAACACAATATACAGGTTCTTAAAGAAATAACTGAAGCTGAACCATGTTAGCATTAGCTGCAAACACCAGAATACTAAGAGCAAGAACCATTTCATTCAAAACTCACCAATTCCATTCACAGGTCAATGCATGGCCAATTTCAAGGCTCCAAATTCACTTGTAGATGAGATCTAAATCATATTTATATAGTGAGCCTTAAAGTGTATAAGGAACAGAAAAGAATGAAACAAGAAGTTGCCTACAAACCTGTAGCAGCTTTGTCTCCAGCTCTTCCCCTCACACCTTACTGGGCAAAACTGGAGCAGGCCAGTGTTACCACTCCACACAGTGTGGTTGGTTGAATACATCATGTGACTATGACTGACGCTGGTGATGCATTTAAGACTATGGGAAATACTGAAGGGCAGATTTTACCCTGGGCTACATTTACGTAAACTCTGATTCTTTTTACTATTTAGTATCACCCATTGCTGAAAGGATAACATTTTTGCTCATGTTTGTCATGTTACCAAAATATCTCATAAACCACTGACTAATTTTAATGAAACTCAGACAGTAATCATTGAGTGTACTTCTACAACTTTTGGAGTCAGTCCTTTCAAAATGGGAGACACAGCTAGTTAGCAAACTCAAAAATGGCTCCAACTCAGTCAGTTTTACAGATATTGATCTAAAATATGTTGTGGTAGTAGCTGGGAGTCATCCTCAACATGTTCTCCAAGCACTAACAGATCTTGTGAGATCAAATGAGCTTGTGAATAACAAGGCTGTGAATGATTAAGGTTTGGCCAAACGGCTAAAACGGTCTTTTCTTAACATGAGATGATCTCAGTCTGAAACTCTATCATGAAAGGCAGCGGGTGATATGCATTCCTTTAAGTTATGCTAGGGCTTTAATTTTCTGCAGTTGTTTTCTTTGAGATCATTTTTATTCCATTTTTTCTCAAAAGAAAAACATCAATTTGTGTAAATCATTAATTTGTTTTTTCTTGTCTTTTTTTTTCAGAAATTTCCAGTTCCTCGGTCTACCTATAAACCCCCACCTCTGGTACCAAAGGAAGCCATAGGAACTGGTGCTAATAAATATGTTTACTATGTATGCAGTGAACCAGGTCTTCCCTGGGTGAAACTGCCCTCAGTTAGTCCAGCTCAGATCTCTGCTGCTCGCCAGATCAAGAAGTTCTTCACTGGAAGGCTGAACCACCAACTTCTGACCTACCCCCCCTTCCCTGGAAATGAGGCCAACTACCTGAGAGCGCAGATTGCTCGGATCTCTGCGGGGACGCAGGTCAGCCCCCATGGCTTCTACCAAATTTTGGAGGAAGAAGGTGATGAATCAGATGAACCCTCACAGGTCAGCTACGAAGTGAATCCTGAATTTGAAGGCACTCCAGTCGATGAAATGGCTAAATCTTTGTCCACGTGGGTGCATCATGTTCCGCACATCCTGCGCCAGGTACACAGTTCCTCTGTGCGATCTGTGAGAACATTCTCAGGTTTTCAACACATACAGTGCCTTGCAAAAGTATTCACCCCCTTGGATGTTTTCTGCTTTTATTGCTGCCATAAATCAGTCATGATCACTATGAATTAGCTTTCTTTCCAAAAAATATATTAAAAAAATGAAATCTTTCAGTGTCAAAATAAAACTAAATTTCTACAGAATAATAAAAAAATGTTTGATGTATAATAAGTGATTGCATAAATATTCACCCCTTTCAAAAGACTGTCCTAATTCACCTCAAAGAAAGAAAATATTACTAAAAACTACAAATCAGTGAATAGATTCAAAAATATATTGAAGACCCTAAACATCCCCAGGGGTTTTGTGTAATCCATCATCAGGGCATGGAAAGAAAATGGGAAAAGGTTAAGTCTACTAAGAACAGGTCGTCGTCACAAACTGAGTGACTGTGAAGAAGGAGAACAGTGAGAGAGACCACCAAGACCCCTGTGAGCTCTCTGAAGGAGGTCCAAGCTTCAGCAGGTCAGATGGGAGAGACTTTACATAAAACCACTGTTGCTCAAGTTCTTCAACAGTCTAAGCTTTATGGGAGAGTGGCAAACAAAAAACCACCATTGAAAAAAAAAACTTTAAGTTTTGCAATCTTTGTAAAGTTTCTAGAGATTGGAGATTTAATCAGTTTTCTTTAGCTGTGGCTTTCTCTTTGCCACTCTCCCATTTATAGTTACTCTAGAAATTTGATTTCACTTTGACACTGAAGAGGGGCTTTTTTGTAAGGAAGGCCAGTTTTTTATAGGCACTGTGTGCACAGCTGATTTACTGAATACTTACAGATCATGAAAGATCTGTTTAAAACTTTAGCATGCAAGGCGGTAAAGATGTACAGTAAATGTTTTTCAAGAAATGCCTGTTTATTTTATTTATTCTGAACAAAGTGTGCTGAAGTTTTTAGTTTAAGTCTAAACTAGAGTTTGTATTGGTTGTCTACAGACTCTTGTCAAGATTTAATCAGAGTTTTCTGCAATAAAAGCAGAAAACGTCATACTTTTGCTAGGCACTGCATTCACTATGTGAACCTCGACTTCAGGGCCGTTGCACCTGGGTGAATCTGGCTGCAAAACAACAAAAAGACCCCAATGAGGATGAAGAAGCTGATGAGGAGGATGAAGAAGAGCACGATGAGCCAGAGCCAGAAGTTGGACCTCCCCTGCTCACTCCTCTTTCTGAGGATACAGGTCAGAAACTGTTTAACATCTTCAGGTTCCAGTTCTGTTTTGAACTGAGGCTGATAGGGCGGACTCTCAGCTTTAGAGTATTTACTCAATAGATCTGGATGAGGACTTCAGCAGTTAAAGCATCAAACGCAGCACTGGTCCATTGACTGATGACGTCAGTGAGGAAGCCTGAGAGAGTGAGTGAGTCCTCAACTCAACTCAGGAGGAGCAAATTGGCAGGGAAACACTTCCGCGTTCCTCAGTCTGAACAGGGCAGAACAGACAAAAAGTCTTCCAAGGGAGAAACCAAAATCCAAACACGTAATCCTTAAGCATGCACAGGTTGATAACAATAAGGCAGATAGAGTGGTACTTTGCCGAAGGGTGAGGCTTGAATCGGAGGTCTGTTTTCCAGGCTGTCTATCTGTCCATCTTTCCACCCACTCAGCCATCTTTCCATCCATCCATCCATCCATTCATCCATCCATCCTGTCTACCCACTATTTTCTTTCCTGGTCATGGAGGAGCTGTCACTGTGTGAGAGACAGGGTACACCTTGAATAGGTTGCTATCATAGTTTGTGGGAAAATGAACCTAAGGATGCAGGCTGACTCAGGAAGCTCCAAGTCAAACTTAAGATTTATTTAAAAACAGTGACATGCGTTGAGGTTCATGGTTGGTGAGGCACTGAGAGTCAGATTTACAAATATATAAATCCAAAAGGGTAGCTTATTCAATTGGCTACTGGTTATTTCATATCTCATCAGCGTTCTTCACACACACACTCTCTCTCTCTCTCTTGCTCTCTCTCCCTCACTCACTCACTCACACACGCTTGCGCGCGCACGCGCACACACAGTAGTATTAAGGATAAGATAAGAAAAAATGTTACAATTACCGTTTTGGCAGTCCGATGGAGCAAAACAAAACTTAACGGCTGGCAGCAGTGCACGTGACTCTCACTGGCCTCTGCGTGAAAGGACAGCAGCAACAAGCTCCCGTTGGCTCACGTGCGCCCCCTTCAGTGCGGCAGAGTACTGCCTGCCTCTCCCTTCGCCTTTTCACCGCGGTTTTATGTCCCCTCAGCAAAACTAAATATGTCACTAACAAACATTAAACGTAAATGGTTAAAGACATTAGCCAGACTATGGAAAATCAGGCTATATAAACCATTATATTGGCGACATGCAGCGGTACGGCAACAGGCAGGGGCCAATTTCATGTATCAACCCAGTTTGTGATGGATTGCGCAATCAGAGGTGAAGTTCGGCTCGCTGCTGCTGCACCTCGAGTTTCACCCTCTTATTTGAACAGGAAATATGCAATTTCAGCGATTTTGACTATAAAAATGCGATTTGGACCATAAAAATATTCGAAAATTACTCATACATAAAGATCAGTGGACAAATATTAATATTCATTTTATGTTATGTTTTTTTTTTTCTTGTCATGATGGCAGGGGAGGCTCTGCCTCACCTGCCTCCCCTGACCGCACGTCCCTGTTTAAAAACAAGGATGCCCAAACAAAATGCTGCTGTGGCAGCATAAACTTACAGAAAAAGCACAATGTGCTTGAGCAGACACAGGGATGAACCAGACAAGGCATGAAGCCATGTAATTCTAGACTGAAAATGAATGAGAACTATGAAAAATATAAAGGCTGAGAAAAATGAAGAAGTATCTGCAGGTGAGAGTAAGATAGGAGACAGGTTTGAGTAGGTGGGGTTGGAAATGAAGAGCAAAAGCTGACTGAGGGAGAAGTGGTCAGTAGCACAGAGGAAAACACAAGGAAACAAAAAAAACAAAACAAACGATAACATAAAGGTAGCAAATCTTTCTGGGTAGCAGTGGATCAGTGGTTAGAGCAGTCATCCTTCAATGAGAGAGTTGGAGGTTCAATTCCTAACAGGAGTCGCATGTTGAAGTGTCCCTGGGCAAGCCACTGAACCCCTCGTTGTCTCTCATGTGCGCCCCATCAGTGTATGAATGGAGTTTAAAGCACTGATCATTCTCCGTAGAATGATTTGGGGTTTGGGACATACTGATGTTTGCAGTAAGGCATATTGTGTCACTTTCTGTTTTGCCTGCTGGAGTAATTTGTTTGCTTGTGAAATCTTTCAATTTACTTAATTTATCTAACCTTTACAGTTTCTACATTCCACACAAACACCCTCGATAATGTTATTTTCTACTATTGGACTGTTCTTGAGGCACCTTTGTCTTTCATCATTTCTTGATTCTAATTGGTGTATTTTGGATCTGCTAGCTCTTGCTAGCATTAGCTTAGCATGGCTTCTGGTTCTCACTTGCTGTGTGTGTCAGATGTTTAACCATTCCTCTGCCTCCTTTAGCAATAATGGTATGGTAAATGTAGCCTTATGGTAGCTTTGGAGGAGAGGCTGTCTGAATTGGAAGCACAGCTCCACACTGGTGAAAAGCCATTAACCACCCAGGTCCCCGTAGGCAGTGCAGAGCCACTGAGACTAGCTCTCATTAGTGGTCCTCCAGCAGACCCTGAGTAGCTGGGAAGCCAGTCCGAATAGGTGACGGTTCAGAGTAAGCATAGTGCTAAGGCTAAGCCCCCAGTCCACCACTAACCCGTTCACGTTTCAAACCAATTTTCCTCACTCAGCAATACACCTGCTAAGAAGCCAACCCTGGTAATTGGCAGCTCCATAGTCCGAAACGTGGCACTAGGAACTCCAACAACCATAGTCAAACGCATTCCGGAGGCCAGAGTGGGCAACATTGAATCCTACCTGAAACTGCTGACTAAGACTAAGGTTAAATTCACTAAGATTGTTATTCACGTTGGTGGTAATGATACCCGGTTATACCAATCAGAGGTCACTAAAATTAATGTTGCTTCAGTGTGTAACTTTGCAAAACCTATTGCAGACTTTGTAGTTTTCTCTGGCCCCCTCCCCAACTTGACTAACAATGACATGTTTGTCATTGTTCAACAGCTGCATGTCCAGGTGGTATCCTGAAAACAACGTGGGCTACATAGATAACTGGAGTCCTTTTTTAGGGAAAACCTGGTCTGATGCAGAGAGATGGCATCATGCCACTTTGGGTGGAGCCGCTCTTCTTTCTTGGAATTTGTCCAATTTTCTTAGTCATGCAAATTATTGACAATCCAGGGTCTAGCCAAGGAAGCAGAGTTGCAGCCTCGCACACCTCTGCTGCTTCTCCTCTGTTACCCACCCAACCCCCCATTGAAACAGTGTCAGCTCACCCATGACTCAAATTAAATAAACCAAAAATCTTTAGATAAATCATAAAAATCTTTCAAAAAATAAACAAGGTTACTTTACCAGAACAAAGTAATAAAATCATTAAATGTAGATTACTAAACTGTTGTGGCAGCAATAAATGAATTTCCAGGCACTGTTAGATGAAATCACTCAAGCAGGTTTATTTATATAATGTGCACAGAATACAGAGAGCAGTTCTGAACAGGGAAGCTCCAAATCAAAGCTCTGCCCCTCCAAGTCAACACAGGTGCTTTTATTAAAGATATTGAAATACTGGACCAGAAGGAGGAGTTAGAGA
>NC_051446.1:4048883-4063182 GCF_001649575.2 Kryptolebias marmoratus | reverse complement strand
AAGTGAAACCAATTTATTAAAAAAGAAGCAAACAAAAAATATTATACAAAAATCTTGGCTGTGTGCTGTATCTTAAGAGCTGACAAATGATGGGACAGAGTCAATATTCCAAGTCAATAAGCATTTCACAGAACTGGGAGACGGTGTGTGCAGTACGGAGCTATGCCAAAGCCAAAAGAAGACGCATGCTCCAGAAATAGTTGCCAGATTTTGGAGAGCTTGTCTCTGGAGTCAAGCAAGGGGCACCAGAGATGGGGAGGTGGGAGGGCTCTTCTACATCACCAAAACAGTACGCCTTGCTATAAGTGTCAGGAATGCTACAAAATTAACAAGGTAAGTTGGAAGTGAAAGACCCAAGGGGAAAACACCAAAGAGGTCAATGAATGGGTATGGCTGAACATTGACCAATGTAATGGCAGATATGGGCTCAAAAATAGATCCCCAAAACCTGGACAAAGATGGATATAACCAAAACATATGAGTGATGTTTGTGGGACCCAAATTGCAGCGGGGGCAGTTGCGATTGAGTCCGGGATAGATTTGGGCTTGTCTACTTCTGGACCAACAAGCCCTATGAATTATTATACTGTACATTGGATTACCACGCGCTGGGCACAGATGGAAGATGAATGTACTCGCTTCAGAATGGACTCCCACATTGTCTCATCAATCCATGTTTGAAGGTTGCTCAACCAGGCATCCTGGGTGACATCGGAGGGCACATGTAGGCTAGAGGACAGAATATTGTACAATTTTGATAAGGCTCCTTCACGCAATGATACCAAATTGAAAATAGAGTCCACCAAGGAGGAACCTGGAATTACAGGTATTCTAGGATATTTATTTACGAATGAAGTCTCTGCCTTGTAGATACCTAAAAAAATGTGTCCTTGGCAAGTCAAAGTGTGCAGATAACTGTGAAAAGGGTGCAAACTTACCATCTATATACATGTTTTGTAAGGAGACAATACCATGCCTAGCCCAAATTGCGAATCCAGAGTCATCTAGCGAAGGAGGAAATGGGGAGTTAGAGTAGAGTGGGGTAGGATAGAGGTAAAGTGTTGGCAACCATAAAGAGTTTAACTACCGTCCAGATTTATAAAGAGTTGTGAACCACAATGGGTCTGGAGGGGCTCATAGGCGATAAGTTATTCGGAAAATATATGGACGACCGTAAAGAGCCTGATGCACATGACAACCCCTCTATCTGCAGCCATCTTTGTTTCTCACCATAAAGGCCACACCAAAATAACAGAGAATGTATATTTTTGGCCCAGTAATAAAGTTGAAAGTTGGGAAGGGCCAAGCCACCAAGGTCCTTACTCTTTTGCAAAATGCTTTTATGCAAACTTGGAGGTTTCTTGGCCCACAGGAGCTGAGAGATTAGGCTATCGAGTGATTTGAATATTTTTTTGGGAATGAATGCTGGAATACATTGAAAGAGATAAAGGAATTGGCCAAAACATTCATCTTCATACAACAGACTCTTCCGGAAAGAGACAGAGGCGGCATAGACCAACGTTGCAGGTCCAAGTTCTTAAAAAATTCCTTACTGTCACAGTTCGGTCCATAGACATTTGCCGGTGTCAGTGAATTATTGCCACACCTACCTAGAATGACAATAAAGTGTTCGTTCAGATCAAAGACCACCCTAGAAACTGAGAATAAGATGAGACTGTATGAGAATTGCTACCCCCCCCCCCCCATCACCTTTACTGTTGAATGAAAAATGATATAATTGCCATACCCATGCTTTATGAAGCTTAAGGTGATCAGAGGTTCTTAACTGTGTTTCTTATAAGAAGGCAATCATAGTGTTCAGATTTCTCGGGTGATTTAAAATTTTGTTTTGCTTGACGGGTGAATTAGCACCTTTTACATTCCAGCTGACAAACCACAAGGCACTGCCCGACACTGGTAAAACACTAGGGCTCAACATTAAATGTAGAACAGGGGCCCAGGGCACAGAGAAGGCCAGCCTACACAACGCACTCCCAGAACCCACACACAGATGCCACAGGAAAGCAGACAACACAAGCACAGTAATACAAAATCAGCAAAGAAAAAGAAAAAAAGACACCCAAACATACCCAAAAAGAAGAAGAAGAAACACATCCGGAAACATTCTCCCATCCAGGGACGTGCACAGATAGACAGTAGGTGGTGCTTTTTTAACAGTGTAGCTTTAGTGTGTGGCCCAAGGTAGCATTTATGGATTTAAGTAAGTAAGTAAGCTTCATTTGTATAGCGCATTTCACAGAGAGCAACGTCACAAAGTGCTGAACAGAGAGCAACATAACAAAAAAGACAGTAAAACCATACTTAAAAACATTAAACCAACACCTAACTAAAAACCTGTCTGAATAAAAATGTCTTAAGATGTTTCTTAAAAGAGACCGTGGAGTCAGAGCAATGCAGCGAGAGGGGGAGAGCGTTCCAGAGCCTGGGAGCAACCACTTGAAACGCTCTGTCACCACGTGTTTTATAAAAGGTGCGAGGTACCACCAGCAACATTTGATTTGAGGATCTCAAAGACCTGGATGGACAGAAAGGCTTCAGAAGAGCCGAGATATATTTGGGAGACTCACCATGAAGTGCCCTGAAAGTTAAAACCAAAATTATGAAATGGATCCTCAAATTTACAGGGAGCCAGTGCAGAGAGGCCAGAACAGGAGTTATGTGAGCTCTTCTATGGGTCCTATTTAGTAACCTTGCTGCAGCGTTTTGCACAGACTGAAGTCGAGCCAAGGAGGATTTATTTAAACACATAAAAAGACTGTTACAGTAATCTAAACGAGAAGAAATAAAAGCATGAACAATCATCTCAAGTTCCTTCTGTGACACAAAAGACTGCAGCTTAGAAATATTTCTTAAATGAAAAAAACTGTTGCGAACTAACGTTTTACAATGAGCGTCAAAAGACAATGAGCTGTCAAAAACAACCCCCAAATTTCTGAGGTTATTATTTGCTGAAGGAGTTAAAAAAGCAAGATGCTGCCAGATTACAGGGATTTTATCATCAGGGGCTATAACAAGAGTCTCAGTCTTATTTGCATTTATCTGCAGGTAATTATTGTTCAGTCAAATTTTGATTTCTGACTAATTCAGACAGTTTGTAAAGCTCAGAGTATCGAAAGGAACAGTACAACTAAATATCATCAGCATATAGATAATGAGATACATTACTGTAACTTTTTAAGATGTCTTTTATGGGATAAAGATACAATAGGAAGAGGATAGGGCCCAAAACTGAACCTTGGGGTACCCCCCAGGACAGCGGTGCAACAACAGAGTAAGACGAATTCATAAAAACAGTGAAAGACCTTTCAGATAAATAAGAAATGAATCAATTTAAAACAGAGCCAGAGATACCAAACAAATATTTCAATCTGCTAATAAGAACAATATGATCCACAGTGTCAAAAGCTGACATTAGGTCCTATAAAACCAAGACAGAGTAGTTTCCAGAATCAGCTGCCATCAACAAGTCTCTAGAAACTTTTATTAACGGTGTTTCTATTTAGTGTAATTTGTGAAAACCAGACTGAAAAGTATCCAAAATGTCATTTGCCTTTAGGAAGCTACACAATTGTTCTGCAACAACCTTCTCAAGGATCTTTAATAGAGTAGTTTGGAAATAGGTCTGTAGTTTTCAGGTAGAGAAGAGACCAAATTAGGTTTTTTTAACAGAGGACAGAAAACAGTAGTTTTGGAACAGCGGGGTACAGAGCCAGAACAAAGAGACAAATTAACCAGTTTTACAACACTGGGGCCAATGCAGTTGAAAATATATTTAAAGAGATGATGGCAGGACATCAATGGGGCTGGAAGACAGTATTGTTTGACCCAAAAGTTCTGTGATGTCTTAAATTGACACAAGGGGGAAAAAGGACCAAGTATCAGTGTACAGAGGACAAGGGACCAGACAGTGCAAGGGTGCTGGAGATATACCGGCCCTGATGCCGGCAACTTTGTCAATAAAATAATTAAAAAAACGATTGCAGTCAGCAATTGTAAAAGCACTTGGAGAAGAAAAGATGGTGAAACAATGTTCTTGATTGTACCAAACAAAATCTTTGGATTACGACCTTTAGATTTAATAAGATTTGCAAAGAAACTGGATCTGGCATTCTTAAGCATCTCATTTAAAGAGCTAATCAGTTCCTTAAAATAGAGCCTGTGTACTTCCAGCTTAGTGCTTTTCCACCGACATTCCGCCTTACAGCAAACTCTCCTCATGCTAAGAATTTCCTTATTAATCCAAGGACATCTGAACAGTACTCAGTTTTACAGGTGCAATAGTGTCCAAAATTTCCATACAGTGAATGTTAAAACATGAAGCAAATGAATCCACACTCATGATGTTAAAATCTAAAGAGGCAGACTCAAAAAGAGAAATAAAAGCTTCAGGAGTGTGCTCATTTAAGATACGCCTTTGGATCAGAAAATTAGGAGCTGAATCAGGACTAAAAGACACATTGAAAAATATACAATTGTGATCACTTAAAAATATATCCTCCACACAAACATCTTTAACATTAAGGCCAAAGGAAAAAACAAGGTCCAATGTGTCACGCACGAGAGTGGGGAAGGAGGCGAACCCAGAGTGCAGACTCATATTAAGAATACTAATTTAATAAAACAAAATAAACAAAAACAAAAAGCTGGCGTGGCAACAAAACAGGGAACTAAGGTCAAACATAAAGCAATGAGGCAAGGAGCAAAACATAGCATCAAGGAAACCAGAGCAGAGAACAATGAACCAGCAGGGTATGGAAGAAATGACCGGGTTTTTAAACAGAAGGTAATTGGCAAGTGGGCACAGGTGAAGCAATTGACAAGATTAGAGACAGGTGTAGATGGGCGTGGCAGGAAGGCAAAGGAGTGACTAGGGAGGAGTGAATGGTGACACAAACAGAAAAATTTAACTGAAACAATAACTTAAAGCAGAAACAAGATAATAAAAATAACAAACTGAAAACACAAATCCTCACAATACCCCCCTCTCAAGGGACGGCTCCTGACATCCAAAAGCAAAAAAGAAAACAAGACCTTAGTACGGGAGGGTGGTGGGGGGTATAAACCAAAACGCAGGATGTAGCAGGCGTGAGCCGGGATGGCGTGGCTCAAGCGGACAGAAGCCGGGATGGAGTGACGAGGAAGTCGTTCGGGACCCTCGGCGGAACAGACTGAAGCGAAGCGTCCGCCCGGAACCTCGACGTGGCGAAGCAGGGTGAGGCGTCCAGTCGGACCATGGACGTGGTCACACTGCTATGACAGCGAGCGGTTCTATGCGCCACACAAAGTGCCCTTTTTTTCTACTTCAGCACCTGGCCCCCAAATTGTCTGTGCATGCCATTGCCCCCACTCAAAACCTGGCTCACAACCTGATGCTGCAGTGAGTGATCCAAACCCTGATACGCTAATCAGCATTACTTCCAAAGCCTATCCACCCCGTACCATATTGTTCCCTTATCTGTCAGGTTTTGGGCCGTTTCCCCGGAACGGACAATTGGCAACAAAATGTCCTTTCTTCCCACAGTAAATGCATGCTTTCGTTCTAAAACGCCTCTGTCTTTCCTCGGGCGTTAAATGTGTTTGGCCAACTTGTATCGGTTCCGGATCTGATTCCGTAGCACGCGGATCGGAGAAATTCACTTCCGGGGGGTGGAGCCACGAATCTCTGGGATTGTGGGAATTAGAGTTCTTTTCTCAGCGGCGTTCACGGAGGCTATTATCGATGCAGATAGCCAAAGTAATTAATTCCTCCAATGTTCCGGGTTCATCTCGAAAAGCCAACTGGTCCTTAATTTGATCAGAAAGGGAGTTTGTGAACGTACCTCTTAATGCTATCTGATCCCACCCAGCTTCCTCAGCAACAATCCGGAACTCTACTGAGTGTTCTGCGACAGATCTTCGACCCTGTCAAAGTGTAAGCAGCCCCTTGGCTGCTCCCTCCTGCTGGAGGGGATGGTCAAACACACATTTGAACTCCTGCATGAAGAGGTGAGAGGTTATTGTTTCCAAAGAGTGAGATGATAGGAAAGCTTGAGCCCAGCGTAACGCTTTGCCTTTGAGTGCCGAAATAATATAAATTAATCGGGCGGAATTGGACAGGAACAGGGACGGAGATCGTGCAAATGCTAGTTGACATTGTAGTAAAAATCCTCCACAACGGTCAGTGTCGCCGTCAAAAAGCTCCGAGGGTCTGATATCGGGCTCCTGAACTGGAGCTGCGGCATCAGCACGAGAAGTGACTGAGGGCGGACTAACCGAGGGGGCGGGTAACAATGTACCGAGGCGGTCGTCTATAGACACTAACCGATGTGTAACTTGACTTAAAATTGCACTAGTGTTTTGTTGGACTTGGAATAACTGATGAAGTAGTATCTCATAATGACTAAAACGGGGATCTTGGTTGGAGACTGGATTAGTGGTCTGCCCATCACCAGTACTGCTCTTTGACACATCGTCTGGCTGGAGCAGGTTTTATCAAAAGGTGTCAAGAGCGAGCAGCCGGGTGACAGACAGACTCAGGAGACAAGATAACGGTAAGTGCGTTTATTTACAGTGTACAGGTGGGAGAACAGGAATGGACCTGGAAGGGAAGTCAGCGGGTGAGTATTGCGTAGATGATAATGAGGAGATTCTGCAGGAGGAGTGGTATGGCTTTCTTATGGCGAGGTGAGGGTGAGAAGCGGAGGAGTGATTCAACGGTGAGTATTTACAGGTAAGGTGGTTGTGGCAGTGATGCGAGGATCCAGCGGTGAGGTTTTCCAGGAAGCGTTTGTGGAGAGGGTTCAGTTACCAGTTGGAGGCAGATAGGCAGTGCTTGGACTAGACCAGGTTAGTGGTTCGCAGAAGATCCTTCCAGGTAAGTTTCACAGATTTCTGGTTTCACAAGGGGCGGGACCTCTGGAGATATACAGAAGACAAAAACTGGTTAATTCAGAACTAAAGTAAAATAACTCTGTTTGGCCAACTAGCTTTACCCAAGGCGAGTAATGCTCCAGCGCTGATCTGGTCTTCATTGCTGGTTTAAATAGCCAGCATGCAGGAAACTTGATTTGTTGCAGCTGGAGATGATTAGTGAGCCAACCAACCAGGAACCAGAATGAGCAACCAGGAAGCAAATTCACAGATTGCCACATTATTAACCCCCATGAACAATTGAAAAGTCATATGAACCCAGTATGTAGCAAACAAAAATAAAAATGACGTCACAAAACCTGGTGAAATATGAACCAGTATAACCTGTGTCAGAGTAGGATAATCGAGGCCAAAACAGTGACAACAATCTATAAGTAGTTTACTTCTTACTGTAGAATAGCAGTACAATCAGTTGTTGCATGCATCTTGGTCCTCTACAAACTTATTAGTCTCCATAGGTGAGAAGAGCCATTTTCTGGATCCATCAGGGGATGTAAGATGCAGTCTGGCTGGATACAGCAGCGCTGGCTTGAAACCCTGTTTGTAAAGTTCCACCATGGAACTCCTGTAGGTCGCATGCAGCTTCGCCACCTCAGGGCTGTAATCTTCAAAAAGACGACTCCCATGTCCCTTGTATGATATTGCTCCTCTGAAAAAGAAAATCATCAAACAGAGGAAGCTGGCTCCTTGGTTTAATTCAGAATTACGTACTTTAAAACAGGCATCTAGAAAGTTGGAAAGAAATTGATGCACCACTAACATGAAAGAATTCTATTTAACCTGGAGAGATAGCCTGCTAACATACAAGAAAGCACTTCATAAAGCTAGAGCTGTATATTATTCATCTTTAATAGAAGAGAATAAAAACAACCCTAGGTTTATGTTTTGGACTGTAGCTACACTAATGAAAAGTCATGTCTCTGTTGAATCTTTATAACTCTAAGTAGTGATGACTTAATGAGATTCTTTATAAATAAAATTATTTCAATTAGAGAGAAAATTCACATCATTGCCTCTGATTCCCTGTCAAATGAAGCAACTTTAGAAGCGTCACTAGAACTTAATTTGTCTTTTGACTGTTTTGTCCTGTTGATCTTTCTGAATTGTCAAAAATAGTAGCTTCATGCAAACCATAAACATGTCTGCTAGATTCCATCCCAACCCGGCTGTTCAAAGAGGTATTTCCCCTAATTAATATTCCCATTTTGGATCTGCCTAATTTGTCTCTAATGAATGGTTATGTACCACAGAGCTTTAAAGTTACTGTAAATAAATCTTTACTTAAGAAACCTGATCTTGATTCAGGAATTCAAGCCAATTATAGACCTATATATAATCTCCCATTCCTCTCAAAAATTCTTGAGAAAATAGTTGCAAATCAGTTGTGTGAACATCTGGACAGAAATAATCTGTTTGAGGAGTTTCAGTCAGGCTCATCATAGCACAGAAACAGCACTGGTGAAAGTTACTAATGATGTTCTTGTACATTATGAACTGGGGTCATAATGTACAACCCCAATTCACAAAAAGTTGGACATGCTATAAATGTCACAGCGGGCGGAGACAGTGGCAGCAAACCCAATACGCAGACTCATCGTAAAGTGAGAAAAAAACAAAAATTTATTTTAAAACAAAAGAACAACAAAACAAAAAGCTGACGTGGCAGCAAAAATACAAAATATAAACAAAAGAAAAAGGCACGGCGAGGCAAGAAATGAGAACAACGGGGGACTAGAGACAATGAACCAGTGAGTAAATGGAGGAGATGACCGGGTTTTAAAGACAGAGGATAATTATGGGAAGTGGGCACAGGTGAATGATAACAATTGTGGGCAGGTGAAGAAGGGCGTGGCAGGTAAACAAGTGGTGACTGAGGACAAGTGGATGAAGACAAACGGGCAACAAACAGGAAAACAACAAAGACAATAAACCAAAACCAAAAGAAACCAGAAACAAAACACTAAATACAAAAAGAAACACGCCGTCAAAACAAAACCTGACATAACCCCCCTCTCAAGGGACAGAACCTGACATCCCAAAAACAAAACAAAAACATAGCACAGGAGGGTGGTGGGGAGAAAAAACAAAAATAAAGGATGGAGGGCACAAAACCAACAAAAAAATAACCAGGCAAAAGACCAAGGGAACACAACAAACAAAAAAACAAGAAATCAAAGTAGCGAGAGTTAGGGCAGACGGCCCGGGAACCGTCTTAATGTTAGTTTCTTTCTTTTGACATAGATGACTTCCTTTACGCCCTTCCTTTAATATTAAACAGAGGAGGAGGTCTCAGATTTCAGCTTTCAAAAACATATAATGGAGTTTTAGGCCTGATCCCCAGTCAGTTTCTCTCCAATCAACACCTGCACTCATGTGACCAGAGGGGCCCTTTCAGTGAGTCAGACAAACAAGGACCCTACGAGCCTCTATTGTTAGGAGAGCGAGAACAATTTGTAAGCAATCCAGCTTGCATCACATCTCAGCTTTAAAAGCTCAACTCCACACTCTCTTTTTCTGACTTGAGAAAGCTCCTCGGATGAGAAGCGAAACGTCTTCAACTACAGAATAGAAGTCCAGTTGTTTTTGTTTTTTAACCTTTTTGAATATACCATGGCCCGGATGACTGAGAATCTACACCAGCATTATGCTATAAATTGTAAATAAATATAGAATGTAGTTTTTTTGTTGGCCTCAGACTTATCTCCATATTTGTTCACTTAGAATTCAGTGCTGCATTTGATACTATTGATCACAACATTCTATAACACAGACTTGAATATGATATTGGGATTAAATGAACAGCTCAAAAATGGTTTAAATCATTTATTTGATAGCTTCCAGTTTCTTAATGTTAACAATGAATCTTCTTCATACACAAAGGTTTATTATGGAATGATGCAGAAAACTGGTCCATACATTTTTTATGTCTACTCTGGACTACTGTAATTCTTTATTATCTGGCTGTACAAAAAAAAAAAACTCTTTAAAAAGTCTTCAGTTGATCTAAAATGCTGCTGCCAGAGATTTCTCCAGTTTTAGCTTCTCTCCATTGGCTCCCTGTCAAATTCAGAATATAATTTAAAATCTTACTTCTAACCTACAAAGCTCTCAACAACCAAACTCCATCCTATATTAAAGATCTTATGGTTCCATATTTTCCCAATAGAGCACTTTGCTCTCAAACTGCAGGTTTACTTGTGGTTTCTAGAGTTTCTAAAAGTAGAACAGGAGACAGAGCTTTCAGTTCTCAGGCTCCTCTCTTGTGGAACCAACTTCCAGTTTGTGAGGCTGATACCCTGTCCACCTTTAAGACTAGGCTTAAGACTTTCCTTTTTGATCAATTTTATAGTTAGGTTTGGGGCCAGCATGCAGTTGGTTCTGAATTGATCTGTGTGGTTTTATGTTCTGTGCTCTGAGATAAGTTCAGGACCTTTGTCTTTCAGAACTGTTTAACACTGCTCCCTGGACCTCCAGGTTGTCCTCCACTCTCACCCCCCAGCATGCAATAGCATTGCTGCATTCTAACCTCTGGCCAGGAGCACATGCCTACGCTTGTGGAAAGTAACTGCAAACATCATATTCACGTTGTCTTTGCTTCGCTTGTCTTTGGATCCATAACTAACAGCCATATGTTTTTTTCATTCAGGAAGTTTGAGAACATATATATTGGATGGGGTCTAAAGAAGTCAGGGGCAGAGTATAGTCCACCTCTACCCCCCCTACCACAGCAAGAATATCCTGATGGACCAGAAATCACAGAGGCCTTGGACCCGACACCACAGGAGGAGCAAGAACTAAGAAATGCTTTAGAAGAGCAGCAAGAAGCACAGGAGAATATGGAGGAGACAGAGGAGGAAGAGGAGGAAGAGGAGGAGGATGACTAAAAAACTCTCAAACATTTCAAAAGTAAACTTAAAAGCCATTTTTTGAAATGATTATTTTTTCTGCAATATGAATTGACAGTGTATTTTAAAAATATAAATACTGTCAAACTTTAATACACTTTGTTCAAAATGTTTGTCAGAACAGAATAAATGAAATAAACAGACATTTCTTGAAAAACATTTACATCTTTACTGCCTTGCATGTTGCAAGTTTTAACCTGTTAACTAGCCCCGCCCCGTTTTGTCCCGCCCACGGTACAGATCTCGTTCTTATGACTTTTCAGCCCTCTGGTATCTCAGAAAAGCCACTGACCGCCGTTACAACGGTTTTATATGACAGCTTAGACCCTCCCCTTTTGATTGACACCACATTCGAGCAATCACGTTATTAAATGAGTTTTCCTGAACCAATAATAGCCAGATAGCGTCATGTAGCTAATTTACACATCCCCCGAATCTTTCACGAATATTTCTGACTGGTCAACGCTGACACTAAATCTAAAGCCATGGATGTGTAGCCAACAAAATTTCTGATACGGGGATATATGGCACCTCAGGGTTTGTTTTTACATAATTCTTTGAGTTTCCTGCATATTCAGCACATGCTCAGTGCGTGAACCTTAGCAGGAAGTCAGTTCTCACGCCCTCCTGCGTGACGCAGCATACGTCACGCAGGAGGGCGCGAAAGTACAGTGTTTACTGTATTTTTTCCTCAACAACGGATTATCAGAACGGGTCAAAACAGGATATATTTCTTCAACGGAGCTTCTAAATGACTCACGAGAGTGGATTATTATAAATTGGAGGACTTAGTGACTGATTCGACCAGGTTTCAGAATCCCACAAACGAGCAGCTGTTTACAGACGGAAATTACAGTAAGTCTAATGTTTTATTCTCAGCTTGTCTTCATATGATATCGCGGTTAGATGTAAATATGTAGCGCGATCGTATCATTAAGAGGAAAAAATGGCCCAACAGCCTGCCGGCAAGAAAAAGTATACCATGGAGGAGATTGTGGAATTGCTCACACAGAGGGAGAGCGACATCTCAGTGTCAGACGCGTCTGATTCTACTGATGAACCAACGTCTGAAGTTGACTTGTTTTTTGATGGAGATGACCAGTAAGTGTCTAAAGTTTTTTATGTTATTATTCCCTAAAGATAAATATTCATGTTTTGCTTTGTGGTGGACTTTGTTCTAGTTCTTTTGTGTGGGTGTGAGGGGTGAGGTGGAGTGGGGGGAATAATTGTTTACTTGGGTCAGAAGTTGTGCATCAGAAGGCTTTTGAGAGGATTGATAAAGTGTTTATATTTGCTGGAACTTTATTTTAGATATCAGTATTTATTGTGGGTTTGTGAGGAAGTCATTGAAAATAGACTAAGTTGTTGTGAATGAAGCCCTAACATTTTCCTTCTTTTACAAATTAGGGCAACCTCTGATCATGAGTGGGAGCCAGCCAAACAGAGGGTGATTGAAGAGGCTTCTTTGTCAGATGAAGAAGATCTCACACCTCTGAGCGCACGGGCCAGGAGGACCTTCAGGAGCAGAGGCAGTGCCAGAGCCAGACGCCAAGGCAGCAGGAGCAGAAGGAGCAGGAGCAGAAGTAGCACAAGAGAGGGGGAGACTTCAACTCCAGCTGCAGACAGATGGAGTGGTATTGACAAGCCGGATGTAATTCCACCACAGCCCACTTTCTGCCCATCGAGAACACCCGGAGCTCAGCTTATTATGACTGCTGCATATAGTGCTCTTGAGCTCTTTCAGCAATTCTTCACTGCAGACATAATTCAGAGACTGTTGGCTAACACCAATGAGTATGGACGAGCACAGTGCTCAACACCATCAAGGCCTTGGACAGATATTGCAATGCAGGACATGTTTGGCTTTCGTCTGTTGTCATTTGCATGGGTTTGATCAAGTGCTCATCTCTAAAGCCCCTTTTACACGGACCCTAACGGTACCGGCTTCACTCTACTCGGCTCGCTTTGGGAGCGTTCACATGTGCATTTATTTGCACTCGATCCCTGCTTTTTAAGTACCTGCTTCGGAGTCGGGCCAGCCCTGCTTCTTGGGTGGCGCAAGCTTAGCTCCTGCTCACTCATTGGTCGTGGGTGTGACCAGATGTAAACATAAAGAGCGACGGTAGGAATATAAACAACAGCGTTAGCCTGCAACGTTTATGCCGTCTGTCCCCCAGCTGAAGGCGCTGTAAAGCCTGAAATCTCCGGCTGATAACAGCTGTCCTACTCCGCGCAACAATCGCTGCATCCAGAGCATTTCTTCCACTGCGCCTCTCTTCCTGAAGTCTCAGGAGAATCCCCATAAGTTTAAAAAACAGCAACATGACAGGGCCAACTTTGTCCATAGCGCTTTCGTTGTTTACACAACTTGCGCTAAGTTTCGGTAGCACAGCCCCCCGCGCCGTGGCCCCGCCCCCCACAACACGAGGAGGCGTTCCTCTGCTACCAATCAAACTGGCTGGTGTGAACGCGATGCATTCTGTAACGAGCCGAGCCGAGTAGAGCCGAGTAGAGCCGGACTTCTGAATTAGGGGCCTTGTGAAAGAGGCATAACAGACTACTGGCGAGGTGGGAAGCTGTACAGTCTGCTGTTTCCAAAGTCTCCACCTGAATAGTGCAGCAGAGGATTCAGCAAATGAAGCAAAAAGAGGAATTCAATCGCCTTGGAAAAATAAAACCTCTTTACTTGGAGATGAGAGAAGCCTGCTGCCAAAACTACCATCCTCACCAGGAGATCGCCATTGATGAGAGAATGGTTGCATCAAAAGCAAGAGTTACATTCAAGCAGTACATGAAGGGCAAGCCTGTTCGCTGGGGATTCAAACTGTTTGTCCTCGCAGACTGCAGCAATGGATATACCTGGGACTTTTTCATTTATGAGGGAAAAACTGATGGCAACAGTGGAAAGGGTCTCAGTTATGAAGCAGTAACAAAGCTTATAAACACGTCAGTGCTGGGCACAGACTACAAACTATTTGTGGATAATTTTTACACTAGTCCCACCCTATCCCAAGATCTCATGCAGCAGAGGATCTGGGCATGCGGGACTATTAGAACAAACAGAGTAGGTTATCCAAAAACAAAAGACAATGCCCTTGCTCCTAGATCTCCACATGGCAGCATCCATTGGCTCACTCCTCTTCGTCTAGTAGCGGGACACCCGAGATGTCTTTTTCTGCTCCACCATCCACACAGCACACATCAATGACACAGTCACTAGGAAGGTGAAGGACGGCAATGGACATTGGACAAAGAGGGATGTCCCAATTCCTCCAGCCATCAAGGAATACAATCAGTGCATGGGAGGAGTGGATGTCTCTGATGCACTGATTGGCTACTATGAAGTCCTCAGCCAGGGCCATCACAGCCAGGGCCAACACAGCCAGGTCCGTCACAGCCAGGTCCGTCACAGCCAGGTCGATCACAGCCAGGGCCAACACAGCCAGGGCCATCACAGCCAGGGC
>NC_051446.1:4045211-4046473 GCF_001649575.2 Kryptolebias marmoratus | reverse complement strand
AGTTTTAGCTTAGTTTAGTTCTGTACATTTAGTCATGCTTAGATCTGTTTAGTTTAGCTTAGCTTATTTAGACAATTAGTTATCATTGTATCTTGTACCTGTCTGTAATTTTGTTCTTGTGTTGTAAAGCACTTTGAGTCGATTCGTGCTGAAAAGTGCTATATAAATAAATGTACCTACCTACCTACCTACCTCCACAGCTGATGCCTGTTCCCCTGATGAGCCCAACCAGTATTTAAGCCTGCAGTTGGTTAGAGACCCAGCCAAGGAATCAGCGGGAGTTTTTGTGGGAGTGAGACCTCATACTTTTTTGGACTTTGTTGGTTGTTTTTATTGGCAATAATTTTTTTGGACTAAACAAGGCAGATATCGGCATAAACTGGTATGTGAATGGTTCGGATGGAAGTGCAGGTAGGAGACAAGGATGATATGGAGTTTGAGGGGTGGACATCGGTAGAGAAAAGGAGAGGACGCGGAAGAGGGAAAATGAAAAAAGGGGTAGGAATGTTTGACAATCAGGGATGTAAACGAGAGTTGGAAGGGAGTAGTACGGATGAAGAAAGGGTAGTTAGAAGAAAGGTTGTGAGAGAGGAAAATAAAATAATATTAAAACTAAAGAACGAGGAGGAACAGGGTACTTTAAGTCCCATCCTAATATCTTGAGAGATAAAAAAGATAATAGGAGATGTTGAAATGGTAAAGGTGTTAAAAGATGGAAATCTATTAGTGACGTGTAAAAATTAAGAACAGAAAAATAAGGCTTTAGAAGTTAACAATATTTGTAAAAACAATGGTGATAGAAAAAAGATCATAGGGGAAAATAAAATAGTTCGAGGAGTGATTTATGGCATCCCAGTTGAAGAAGATCTAGATAAACTTAAAAGAAGCATTATCGGCACAAAAGTAAATACATTGAAGAGAGCAGTGGCGTCACTAGGCCTGTTTTAGGGGGGCTTCAGCCCCCTAAAATGTTTTCAAGCCCCCCTAAATAATTTTGATGTAAAAAAAAATAAATATATATATATATATATATATATATATATATATATATTTACAAAAATTCCATATAATGTGGCCAGAATATGAGTTTAAATAAATAACCATATATTATTTCATTAATAACTCTAATATATGATCATAAATCTGTCAGTTTTCTTTTTCTTTACAGCTCAAGGTAGAGATCCTCTTTGGTGCGTCGTTATCAAATCCATTCCACTTGTTCATATAGAGTACTCTCTCACCACATGAAATCCAGTCCATGT
>NC_051446.1:4040992-4045111 GCF_001649575.2 Kryptolebias marmoratus | reverse complement strand
ATCTTTTAAACTGAAGATACTGCTTATGACCATTTTTGACTCCTGGTTTCTCTGTGCATTTTCCGGTCCGTCGTGAGAAGAGGTTTTTTAAAGTTTTGAGTTTCATTTAGGTAATATTTTGTCTCCTCAACAAAACTTTCAGGCTGTCTTTGTCCACACTGTTGTGCAGAATGCAAAGCAAAGTAATGGTTCTGGGAACTTTTTTTACTGTTCTGTTCCTTGCGGTTGGGGTTTTAATTGCCTTGACATTAAGTGAGGCGTTTGACCATGAATGTGTAGACAGCTTTCGCCATCAAGATCTGCACATGAGCTTCCATCCCACCTACATCAATGATGCAGATGAAGTGATGAACTTAAAGTTCGATATAGATGGGATTGTGATTCAACTAAATCGTCTCACAGGGCTAATTGCCCACATCCACTACCTGCTACTTCCACAAATACAAACCCACATGCCAAGAGACTGCTACCATATGGTGAAAAAACACATTGACCTCTCAACTTGCAGCCCGGATGGGATTAAGGCATTGCGCAATGCAACGGGCCACACCTTGGCGCATGTCGATGGTGGCTATCACCTCACCATCATGGTGTTTCCGACATGCATGAAGTGTCCAGACAGTAGACTCTTCCGAAAGGAGCTTTATAATGTCTATGCCTGTGAGCTCATTAGTAAGTAAGTAAGTAAAGTTTATTTATAAAGTGTTTTTCACAGACATAAAATCACAAAGCGCTGTACAATATTAATAATTAACGAAGGTAGATACGCCTTCCATTCACTGCTGCAAAGTGCAAGTAGACAGGATAAGTGTAGGCCCATACTACAAAAGCAAGTGTCTACCGAAACCAACACTTATCATGTCCTTGAACAGGATTCTTTTTACATATTCTCACTGGTGGACAAGGCCTTTGAAAAGGGCTTATAAAAGTTAAAAATGATTTAAAACCACATTTTAATTTAATTACACATTTTTGAATAAACACCATCATAAATATAAAAAGAGTAAAAACCTACATTTTAATTTAATTTCATTACACATATTTTGAATAAATACCGTTAAAAATATTAAAAGATTAAAAACCACATATTAAGAATATTTTATTTCACATATTTTGAATAAATATCAATTTACATTTAAAATCAAGTTCATGTACTTACCTGCAACAGTTTAGAATCATATGAACACAAATTAGATGCAAACCAAAATTTTTTACGTGTTTCGGAGGCTCCGGTAAAAAAACACTATAAATAGGGGAGGGCCAGCACTGGCTTCTTATTCCTGCTGGGAGCACTGAAGGGATAACATCTCACAGACACAAAACAAAGTTTTCACGTGTGCCGTTGCCTGAGGAAGACTTATTTTAGTCGAACCGTCGCGACATTAGGCACATATTTAATTTAGCAGGTTTCACAATTTAAGCTTCGTTCACTCATTTAATTTTTTTCACACATAATTTTTATTTCTCTATGGTTTTATGTTTTCACACATTTTATTTTTCCACACATTTTATTTTGGCAGTTTTAACTAAATTAATAAATATATATTTACACACAAATTACATACAAAAAAATACTATACACATTATTGATTAAGAAATAAAGCCAAATTGGCTAGTTTCTCATTACATAATGAGATCTGATGAAGAATCGACACTGGTGAGATATGGGAGGAGACGCAGAGAGCGTCCCCCTGCCCACTTTCAGTGGAATGGGACGACCCATAGGATGGACCGTGCAACTCCTGTCTTTCCAGGAAGACAGGCTCAGTCCTTCTTCCCTAACCCTAACCATAAACCTAACCTAACCCTGACCCTAACCCTCTCCTGACATTAACCCTGACCCTAACCACTAGCCCTAACCAGAACCCCATACCCAATCCTAACCCTAATCTAGTCTCTAATCTTAACCCTCTCCTGAATTTATATCTACACCTAACTTCTGGCCCTAACCCTAACCACTAGCCCTAACCCTAACCATAACCCCATAACTAGCCCTAGCCCCATACCTAACCCTAATCTGAATCTGGTCTAAACCCTCTCCCCAGGCATTATAAATATACTAAAGCACAGGTCTCTATGACCTTCTGACAGTTACTTCCAGTTAGCAATATGCTAACTACCAACCGTTATTGATTTTGGGTTAAAGGCCTCCAATGGATGCCCCTGTTCGAGTTTCGTTCAAATTCGACCACGGGAAAGCCTTCAAAACTGCAAAAAACCTGAAAGCTCACGGGGGCCCCCTTCGCGCCCCAGAACACACCTCCACCAAACGGCAATCCAAAATTCCAACATGGACCAAAAAATGGTGTAGTACCATTTTCGGCCTGTTGGTGGCGCTATAGAGCCCCGGGGATCATAATGGGGGTCACACTAGGGACTAGGGTCAACCTATAGCACTCTTTAGCACACCTCAACAAAACTTAGAACTAAAATAAGATTTAAAAACTAGCTAGATTACTTCCTGGTTTGTTTTACCCATAATGCCTAGGGACGAACAAAATTCCAATGAAAAACGACCTAATTCCACATCTTTACAAGTGAATGCAAAAAAACCCTGCTCCTTTTAACCATTAGTGATAATGGACACCAAAATGTTTAATATAAACCAATTTAACAGATGAACAATTATATCAATTTTATATCCACCACTGGGGCAAACAAATGGAGGTGAGCTCTTGAGTGACATGCGCCTAATTTATATTTATTTTTTTGTGTGTGTGGGGTCAGGCTTGGGAACCATTACAGGGAGAAAGGAGGGAGGGGTGTGATGCGAGTGCCATGTGGGGTGGGGCCTCACCTATATCTAGGGGTGGCCCAGCCTCACATTTATTTTGATCACTAACCCTAACCCTAAGAAAAGAAAGGAATACAAAGAGAAACAAAAGGCCATGCAAAGCAGAAAACAGAAAAGCTAAGATGAAAAGCCAAAAAGAAAGCAAAACGCTGCAGAAAAGAAAGAAGAATTATGCAAAAAATTAAAAGGAATGAGAGGGAAAGCTATGAAGGCAAGAAAGGCTTGTAAACTCAAAAAAGGAAACAAAACAAAATGTGCTGCTTGGTGTAACCCTAAGTTGATTGTGTAGAAGGATGGATGGTGGTATGGATGGACCGTGCACCTCATTCTGACTCCATTAAGGAGTCAGGATGTTCAGTCTCAAATCCTAACCAGCCTGTGCCTCCTGCTGTTCTGTCTCTGGAGACGCAGTCTGTCTAGGACATCATGTCCAGCTTATAACTAGATTTTTCGTGGTTTATTTACATGTTTTACTTATTTTATTTGGTTATTTTAATTTTGGGTTTGTTTATTTTATGATTTCTCATACATTTATGTTAGTTTGTTATTTTCTGTGCTAATTTAGGTTTTTTAACCCTCTCCCTTGCCTCTAACTAACCCTAACCTCTTTGAACCCCTGGCCCTAATTCAAATTTAACCCTAACCTCTTTGTTTCTGATAATCTAACCCTAACCCTGGCCCCAAACTAACCCTAACCTGTTAATTTTGAGCTAAATCCCAAACCCTACTTTATTTAAACCCCACACAGAACACAAACAAGCAAAACAAATGTGAAAGAATGATGGACAGTTAACGGGGTGCTGAAAACTAAATAACCAGAAAGGATACGGGGGTGCCAAAATAAAAACGCTATAGAAGGTTAGAAAGAAACGGACGATAGTGGGTGCCAGAGAGTATAAATAGCAGAGCCAAGCAGTGCCGGCATTCAGTGTGTCTAGACCTGAGGAAGACACAGAAGCTGTCGAAACGTCGTCGCAGGGCACACTGAAAATGAGAAAAAGAAACAAAGAAAGATAAACAAAAGAGAAACAAAAGGCCATAGAAAGCAGAAAAGCTGATATGAAAAGCCAAAAGAAAGCAAAACGCTGCAGAAAAGAAAGCAAAATGATGCAAAAAATTAAAATGAATGAGAGGGAAAGCTATGGAGGCAAAACAAGGCTTGTAAACGCAAAAAAGGAAACAAAACAAATTGTGATTCTTGGAGTAACCCTAAGTTGATTGTGTAGAAGGGGACAGGCGGTATTAAGGAGTCAGGATGTTCAGTCTCAAATCCTAACCTTAACCTTTCACCTTTCTTCTTCCCCCCCCTTTCCCCCCCTCCCTCC
>NC_051446.1:4035545-4040891 GCF_001649575.2 Kryptolebias marmoratus | reverse complement strand
TTAACCTTTCACCTTTCTCTCTCTCTCCCCCCCCCCTTTTCTCCTACCTCAACACTAATCCTAACCCTAATCCCACCCCTAACCCTAACCTTTTGACCTTTCACCCTACCCTCTTAACCTCAACCCAAATTCCTGATTCCTACCTTTACTTCTCACCCAATCCCTAATCCCACCCTCCCTCCTTCCGTACCTCAACCCCATCCAGGACCTGCAACTCCTGGCCGCGTCCAAACTTGAATCCTCCAGTCAAATCAGCACTGTTGGGCCTTGAGGCCCCAGTGGTGAGTGCGGCGGCGGTGGCACGCAGCAGGCAACAGAGTTTCTCTGTGGAGCACTGGGTAAACAAACTTGTGAAAATTGGATTTTATGATTTGTATTTATCTGCCTTTGGACTGGATGTATTACAGAAGTAATTTCAACCTGGAGAGACTCACACGGAGAGATAAAGACAATTAGAGTGTTTTATTGGCTAGAGGTCTTTGGCGCTCGGGCCCCGGCAGAAGACGAGTTTGCAGAGAACCGCTGTGAGCTTGAATGATCGAAGTAGGGTGAGAGATTAGGGTAGTCTTCCCCCGGGACCCGGACCTGGTGGTGGCGTGGAGGACGAGGAAGGGGAGGACGAGGAAGGAGAGTCCAGAGGAACGATGGAGATCGGAGAGGCGGTGGGATGAGACTTGGCTGGCGAGCAGGAGGAGCCGTGGACAGGGAGCCTTATATCCTGCACCTGGATGCGATTTGGCAACTGGGAGCGAGGATCCGTGATGAGTGATGCCGGACAGCTGGGTGAGTCTGCCAGGTTGAAATTGCGGCGAGCCTTCATGTGGCTTTTGATTTAAAAGTGTTTTGTGATGTCATGGTTTGAATGTGTCCAACCGGCGGCAGGGGGTGCTTCGGAGTCAGAGTGCTCACCCCTCCCACCTCCGCTTATTGGACACTGACATGATGCACATCAGGTGTGAGCATTTGAACAGACTTTTAACGGTTCAAGATTCATTCTTACCCTTGCACTCATGCTCTACAGAGCCTTTTTGAAACTCTTCTGAGTTTTTTCTGCAATCTTTTACAGCAAGCTGCCTGATGAAGGTCTAACTACAGACCGAAATGTCGCATTTCGTTTGCTGTTATTATTATTTTTTATCTTATTTTTGTAATAAAGTGCCAGATGGCAAAGTTTAAGTTTCGTTTTCACCTCCTTTTACTTAACTAAGTTATTCAAGTCCTGAGGCTAGTTAGCTGCAAAGTATAGCACAGGTTAGAACAGCGTTTTTGCCACACCTGCTCTTAAACACCGAACCAACTGCCATGATGGTTTGGTATTACCAAGACGAACCAGGCTGGAAGTGGGTCAGCTACCACCGCCCCCAACGCAACAGGTACCTGCGGCCGCCGGCTCAAAGGTGGCCCACCAGCAGCAGAGACCCGTCCAGACCGGCTCGGTCTCGTCCACCTCCACGGCAACAGCGTAGGTCCTATGCGTCTGTCACCCGCACGCAGAACCGGACCCGGTGGCAGCCACAGACCTACAGAGACCGCAGCCGCAGCGCAGGCTTCCAGCAGCACCGAGCACAGGGCAAACAGCGCTCCACCTCCGAACCGCAGCGGGGCCGCTGGGGTAGACAGCCATCCCGACAGCCAAGGTATCCCCAGCGCACCCCCTTCCGACACCCCAGCCGCTCCCAGAGCCGTCCACAGTCAGATGATCCACTCTTCTCCGAAAAGGTCAGGGCTTGGAACAAACTGATTAAAGCACAGCATCACTTAGAAAATGTGTCGGACAACAACAATGAGCCACCGGCTCTCAGAAAAATTAATTAACAATTAGCAGCAACAATTAAACCAGCAAATGACAATGACATCACAAGACTGTACATTAATGGTAATGCCAGGTATTGGGCCCACAGTACCATTTTAATTCTGAGACAGCATTACCGTGATGACATTAAAATGCTTAAAGTGATGCTGAACAGCTACGACGATGATTTGCTGGCACCGCTAGAAATAGCTGTAAAATGGGGGAAACGCAGCCTGGGCAGGCGGCTAAGACAGAGCACTATTGACCGCATGCAGGATGTCCTGTTTCTGGAAGAAACAGAAGCACCGATGGACTTCAGCTTCCTGGTCGACCGAAACACCCCGGCCCTGGCACGTCACACCCTCGGGGCGGCTTCGGCAACCCAACCACCCCACCGCGGCCCCTCCTCGCAGGCTTCTTCCTCCTCCTCCTCTTCTTCGGAGACGGCGTCATCAATGACGGGTACACGGAGATCGTGGTCACAACAGAGCCAGGCAACCGACAATGTCACGGATCCAGCAGAGCCGCCTCAGTCCGCGTGTGTCCCATCGCCTCCACCATCCCCACCTCCTCGGCCGAGACTCGTCACCACGGCAACAATGACAGAAGCACTCAGCACCGGTTGGACACCCCCCTCTGACCACAACTCACCATTAGGGGCAGTCACACCCTCTTCGCCTCAAGAGCAGAGACCAAACCAGAACACCGAGACAAGAAAAACATCCGGTGTTGTCACCTCCGCCCCCAACATGCTCACCGTCGCCACCAGCCGGCTTGCCTGTTCCCTTCCGCGAACAGCTGGCTCCGACTCCCATCGAAAGTGTGGATCTCACGCTGACGGATGAGGACACCGTTGGAGTCTCTCCGTCTCCGGCTGCTTCCGGGGTCGCTTGTCTGCTGCAACACAGTGACATACAGGTGGGTCTGCTTCGTCGCAGGCTGCAGGCGCGCACACAGAGGCGCCTCACTCTGGTTCCCAAGCCGGAACCACAGCCTCCAGCCTCCAGCTCGCCACCTCCTCCACCCCCAGCTCAGGTAAATACTCAGGCACCAAAAAACAGTGAATAAATTTAAAGGCTTGTTTTGAGGGGTAAACATGTAATTTTGGGTGACTCTAACATTCCTAAACTGCCTGATATCACTAACCCCAAGTTACAGGTGGAAAGCTTCCCTGGAGCCAAGTGGAGACACGCCTACCACCTGGTCCAGAATGCTTCACGTGCCAGGTTGAGAAGATCATCTTGTCATTTGGTCTTAATAACAGATCTCAGTTTCAGCTTGGCATGGCAGCACGAGAGATGCAGGCTGCCCTTCGGGTGGCCAAACAAACATGCCCCAATGCCACGATTTATGTGCCGGTCATAAACTTCTCTGCATCTCTCCCACTAAAAGAACAGGGCATCCTGAACCATCTGTATCGGGAGGCTGCAGAACCACATCCCAGCCCTCCCCAAGCAGGCCTTCACAACCAGACCAGACCAGATCCACTGGACCAAGGCCACGGTGACACGCATCCTCCAGTCCTCGTGTGAGTTTTTAAATTAAACAGCCCTCAGAGCCTGCCTGGTAAGGGAGGGCATTCGAGTATTGTACAATACAATGTCTGTAACTTGTCCAGAAATTTTACACTAACAAAGGCACAGTGCTCTCTATTAAGTAAAGGTCTTACCTTTATTCCTACACTGTATAGTGGTAGTAATCATAAAAATAGCAATAGAAATAATAATAATAAAAATGACAATCTAACTAGGCTTAAAACTAGACATGACCTGCAAAATTATCACAGGAGAATAAAACTAGCTGTTTACTATGATGATCTGACTAATGACAAATCCAATATCAAACCGTTTATGCCTGAATCTGATTGGACCCCGCCTTCAGCAGCCCTCCCATCAGCTGTTAATTCCCTCATCAGCCAGGATCTAGACTATTTTGATAGAAAAAAATTAAAATCAAAAAACCTAAACATAATCTGACACCACAAGAATACATAGCACTAAAAGAACTAATGAGCAACAAAAATATTATTATTAAACCGGCTGATAAGGGCAGCTCCATTGTCCTTATGGACAGGGAGCAATATCTGTGGGAGGGGAAAAGACAATTATTAGATACAACCTATTATACTAAATTAGATAAACCTATTTATACAGATACTATATCCATGGTGACAGAAATTATTGATAAACTTAAGAAGAAATTTATAAACCATAAGCAGAAACTTACCTACAGGGAGACTCTGAGCCCAGGGCCAGACGCTTCTACCTGCTACCTAAAATCCACAAAGAGCCACAAAAGTGGAGTAAGCCACATGAAATCCCTCCTGGGAGGCCAATCGTGTCAGACAGTGGCAGTGAGACATATAGGACTGCAGAATTTATTGATCATTATCTACAGCCGTTATCAATTAAACATCCTAGTTATATTAAAGATACATATGATTTTATTAACAAAATTAAAAATCCAGATTTACCTGAAGACTTTTCCTTTTCACCATGGATATAGACAGTTTGTATACCAATATTGACATTACTGAAGGCATCAACGCTATAAAACATATATTTCGAAAGTATCCTGACAGTAAAAGGCCAGAAAGAGAACTACTTCAACTTCAACGATGTTTGGGGTGTGTGGCCTCACACACAACAGGACTTCCAACATTTTATTCACATACTGAACACATACAATTCATCCATCACATTGAAATCCACTACGAGCGTTAAAGCTGTAGATTTTTTGGACACCACCACTTATAAAGCAGCACACTTCAGCACCACGCACACACTAGACGTTAAAGTCTACTTTAAACCGACTGACACACATGCACTACTTCACAAAACCAGCCACCACCCCAGGCATACATACGCAGGCCTGATTAAATCCCAGCTTCTTATATTCCACAGAATCTGCACTCAACAAGCAGATTTTGAGGAAGCCACTCGGACCCTCTTTCAGGCCCTACGTGGGAGGGGCTACTGCAGGACATTCCTCAGGAGGTGCAAAACCTCATTTCTGGAGACCAAACCTACTGATGTGGCTCCTTTATTACCACTTATCACAACCTTTTCTACCTCTGCGGGACAACTTATCCACAATGTTAAAGCAAATTTTTCTAAATTCCAATCAGATTCCTCCCTACTCAAAGAACACAGAATTATTGCGGCTTATAAAAGAAACAAAAATTTGGCAGATCTCCTAGTCCACGCCCGGGTTAAACTGTTAAAGGAACCCGTGGACAAAGGTCACAGTGACTTCTTTAAACAATTATCGTGGATTAGGAATAAATTTAACAACACAGTTTACAAAATTGATCAATCGGGACACTCTAAAATTAAAAACTGTGTTTATCTAATGTGAAGTAAAACTATAATATAGACACTCCTTACCAGTTAGAATCATGTATTAATGTTCTGTAATTGTATTGTATTAACCTAAGGATGAGTGTAACTCTGCACTAGCTGGCGAGGTCATGGGAGTTTATGGGACTGCAGGTACCAAGCACGGAAGATAACGCGGTCTGGGGGAGTCAGCTAAGCGGAAGCCGGAACCCCTCC
>NC_051446.1:4034630-4035461 GCF_001649575.2 Kryptolebias marmoratus | reverse complement strand
GAAGGAGGACACCTGCAGAAGATGGAGAAAAACAAGTCCATATACAGGGTTCCGGAAAGATGACCGAAGGAGGATGGGCCAGCTCTTTGTTTAGGTTAAAATGCTATGTCTTAATGATTTAGCTCAGACATCTTCTGGTGCTCCTGCTGTGAGCTGGTAAGAGTGTCTCCCTTAGTACTAAGGCTAATAAATCTTTTAAACTGAAGATACTGTTTCTGACCATTTTTGACTCCTGGTTTCTCTGTGCATTTTCTGGTCCGTCGTGAGGAGAGGTTTTTTTTAAGTTTTGAGTTTCATTTAGGTAATATTTTGTCTCCTCAACACTAATCAGATGCAAGACCTGTAATATTGAATACGTGGGTGAAATGGGGAACACCATTCTGACCCGTTTCACCCAACACAGATACAACATTTTAAAGCAAAAAATGCGCACGTCACTCTAGTAAAGCACTTTATTAAGCATGGTTGGACAAATTTAACAGCCTCTGTCCGTCTCACACTCCTGCCTAATATGCGCATCCATCCTACGTTCCATGTTTCCCAAGTCAAGCCTGTACTCCAGAGTCCGTTTTGATATTGTGAGGATCTAGAGTTTTCTTTGTCCCCGCCCTTAAGGCAGGTCTTGGGACTCTCCCTCCACAGTTGATGCCTGTTCCTCTGATGAGCCCAACCGTTATTTAAGCCTGCAGTTGGCCTCAGATCTACACTGGAGCATCGAGCATTTTTGGTTAGAGACCCAGGCGTTGAACACAGGATTTTGTCTAAGAGTTATTGTCTTACGTCTCCCTGGGCTGCCACCTTATCGTGGTGGAGGGGTTTGAGTGTCCCAAT
>NC_051446.1:4029391-4034530 GCF_001649575.2 Kryptolebias marmoratus | reverse complement strand
GGCCTGGGAACGCCTTGGGATTCCCCCGGAGGAGCTGGCCCAAGTGGCTGGGGAGAGGGAAGTCTGGGTCTCCCTGCTTAGGCTGCTGCCCCCGCGACCCGACCCCGGATAAGCGGAAGAGGATGGATGGATGGATGGATGGAGTTATTGTCTTAACTTTTGGTATTTTTGTCCCTGTCTGCTTTGCCTCAGGAATCGAATTGCCACCTGAACTTTGTAAATATCTACCTGCCTGGATTTTGCTGTGCACTTACCTGTTTTTGGATTTACCTTCCACTGCACAACTGAACCACTTCTTGAACCTCCTTCTAAAACCTCCTTCTGGACCTCCATGCTTCCACAACTCCATACTCACCTCACCTGGAAGAAAAGAAATACAAAGAACAAATCACCAATGTGAATGTCATTCAAAGCTGACCTGGTATTTGAGACTCACCTTGCTCCTTCTTGCCTTTTCAGATCTGCCTGGCTTCCAGTACCTTGCACATTTATATTCCACATTGTAAATAAATCACTTACCTTTTACGATTGTTTCAGTGTCTGGTTTCTGGTTCTCACTCTCAAGACAAACCTGGTTAATGTCAGATATAAGGTTACCACTGATATGAAAAAACTACAGTTTCATCAAGTACAATAATAAACAGTTCCTTAAAAGTTTTCATTGAAATTGTAAAAACTTTCTCTAAATTTCTCATGTTTCTTTTAAAACCCCTTCGGCCCCAAGCCTATTTTTGAGAAGTATGCTTGAAAATAACGTGCCCAAAATGAATTGACTATATCTCTGGAACTATAGAGTTTATTTGAACACTTATGGTATCAGAAAAAAGGCAAGATTCCAGAGAATACTCTAGAGGTCTAAAAACCAACTCTTTTGTTACTGATGAGGAATAAATGAATATAAAATACAGCAGAAATAAAGAATAAAATCATTTCCACCTAAATAAAATCATTTTCTGATGTAAATATCCCTTTGAACGCATACAGTTGAAATCCAAAAATTTGTTGTAAACAATAGTACAGAATCTGACCTTTTGTTGTACCAGGTTTCATGCAAATGAGTGAATCATAAAGGTATTTAGAGAGGCATTATTTAATAAAAGTACAGGCGGACCTTCCAAATCAGCCATTTTGGCACAATTTGGCACTATGTGTTCCATTTTAAATTTCTCAGGTTTTTTTCTGTAGGTTCTTTTTCAATCACCCATATCTCATCATTGATAAGTAATTCCATCTAATAACAAGGGTTTTTGGGGTTCTTTGAAAAAAAAAACTGCACTCTGTGCGTAAAATTATAGAGCAGCCTATTCAGCATTTTAAATTTACACAGGGTAATTTCTCAGCAGCCCGTTGGCCAATTTGGATGATTGACATGTCAATTGAACCACCAGAGCCAATAGAATCCAGAAATATTTATGTAAATACGGAAGCTGACATCATTCACCAATCACAGCGAGGGAACTGCATGCCCGGTGAAACGAGCCAGTGTTGCGGCGGAGTTTTGTACACGGAATACAGAAGACAGAAGCGACTAAAAAGAGTCAAAATGAATGTAAACGTGATGCAGGGACCATGGATTACAGGACCTGAGTGGCAATATTTTTTTTAACACGGATTATAACCATTTCACAGCAAAGGTAGGACTGAAATTTTGTTTTTGGCTTTGTGAATTGTTATTCATTTTCTATGGCTGCTGGTTCAGTGAATTTTGCACGTAGCGTGACAAAGCTTATATTGTTGGAAAGAGCAGAGCTTCTTGTTTACTCTGTTATTCAGTTTGTGTGGGTTGGATCATGATTCGCTGACATTGCTGTGTGTTTTACCAGATTAGCTTGTTTAGCGTCTTTTTCATGTTTTGTGTTTAGCTGCTTAGTGCTAAAGCTGGGTGTTGTTGAGGTGGAAAATAATGTTTCTATCATTTAGAGGAGCTTTTGCCTGTTACGTTGATATCCAATATGCATATATTTATTAATGTATAGCATTTGTTTTGATTGATCTGAATCGCAGAAGTGCTGCTGGCCGCGGTACCAGGGCCTTTGGTTTTCAAAGGGTTAAGTTCATAATTGATACTTTCAACAAAAACTATACAACACATTTGTTCAAATTAAATGTACTTGGCTTTGATGTCTTCTTTTTTTTATAAGTAAAACAGTACATATTATGTATTCAAGTGATGGACAATATATTTAGGATTTGTACTTATTTAACTGAATATTTAAAAGAGAGTTTCTATTCTTGAATAGCAATAGGAAGTGCTGTAGGGGGTCAGGATCAAACGCTTTTCAACAACTTTGGACCTGCTTCTGATCTTTTTATTTGTTTCCCAGGAGATCAAGGCCCATGATAGGGACTGGGGGGGGGCAGCATTCCCAGGCGGTCACCCGTCCAAGTACTAACCAGGCCCGATGCAGCATTGCTTCCGAGATCAGATGAGATTGGGCGTGTTTTTTTTTTTTTTTTATTATGAAAGTATACAAAATAGAAAATGTTTGAACATGGATTCAAAACAAAAGAACAAAAAATGTGTTTTCCAAATAAAACACATATATAAACCCAAAGATTCCTTTAACTTGGTTACCATTTTAGAGTCCATTTTTCAAAATATTTACAAGTGAGAAGTGGTCCAAAGATTTTTTGACAAAGTTCTTGAAACCAAAAAGTCTTGTCCACTCCCACTTGTTTGCATCCTTTCTTATGTCCACTGAGATGTATGAAATGATGTCTTAGATTCTCTCCAAGAAGAAGGTGCAGCCAGGACAGTGGAGGAACAGTTGCTTCAATGTCTCAGCGTCTAAAAGACAAACTGTGCTATCTCTGCCAAATGTGTCCTTATTAATTTGGTGCAGGATGACGCCTGTAAAAATCCTTCTGTCTTATTTAAAAATCTGTATTGTTAGCTTTTTGATGACTAATTTTGGTGTGTAAATTTGACCAAATTTTTGAAACTGACTGGATGTGAAATGTTTTTTAGCCCATGTTTCTTTGCTGTTGGTTCCTGTAGGATATGCAAAACTAGAATACAATACCATTTTTTTGTTGTCACTGAGGAGATGTTGACTCTTTTGTCACTGGATGACAGAAGGAAAGTCGGGGTGTCATCCTGCACCTCCTGATGTCGTCTTCTCCTGTCAATAATCGAGGACCAGTGGAAAGGCAAAGCAGCCTTGATCTTTTTGCAATTTTGAATAATTATATATCTTTTGCAAGATAGTTTGGCAGTTCTAAAATTATTCAAAATATTATAAATATCCACTGACCCTTGATCATTTAGTACCTGCCCGAAGGTGTGAATACCAGCTCTTCTCCAGGACAGAAGATCCAGCACCCTGCCCTCGCAGACAACATCAGGGCTGCTGAAAATCGGCAGCGAGAGACAAGACCTGTACTTGACATGTGTTATTAAGAGGGGTCTGATTTTTTTCCATGCGTCAAGACACTCTGCGAAAAACTCATTGATTTGTATTTGTTGCGAAATCAAAGTAGAACACAGGTTAAATATGCTTGGGGGCGCTGTAGAGCGGTCAATGGAGTAGAACGTGGATGGTGGTGGCTCCTGCCAATTTCGTTTGCCTTGCCCCCAGACCCATGTGTCGTAACCGCTCCAACTCAAATGAACTCAGACGCCGACACCCTAAAGCTCAAACTACTGTCTTCTCTGAAAGAAGATATCGCTGGCATTATTAAGAAGGAACTTCAAGAGGTTCTTGGAGATGCGTTATCATCCATTAAAGCTGAGGTACAAGCCTTGAAGACGCAGATAGTAAGTGACTATGCTGCTACTGATGCTAAGCTAGTTAAGCTAACAGCTACAGTGGGGGATGTGGAGAAGGCGTTCACAGGTTGCTCTGATGACATTGCCGGTATGAAAAAAACTCTGGAGCAGCTTGTGGCTAAGGTCACCATGTTGGAAGACAAGTGTGAGGACTTAGAGTCAAGATCGCGCCGCAACAATATCAGGATCATCGGTGTGGAGGAGGGTGCTGGCTCCTGCTCACCTACCGCTGTGGCTGCGCTACTAAAGGAAGCGCTCAGGCTGGAAAATGAACCTCTGGTGGACCGGTCTCATCGCTCTCTTCAACCCAAACCCAAACCAGATGAACGACCTCGAGTAATTGTGTGCCGGCTTCATTACTACAGCGACTGTCTGGACATTTTAAGTCATGCGAGGGAGCGGCATCGGATTAAAGTCGGAGCCGGGACTATATCGATTTTTCTGGATCACACTGCTAAGGTAGCTCGGGCTCGAGCAGCCTTCAGTGAGGTAAAGCGGCTACTTCGTGGCATCGAAGGCATCAGGTACGGACTTTTCCACCCAGCGAAGCTGCGCATTACTTACAATGGAGTTACAAAGGAGTTTACAACATCTGAGGACGCAAAGCAATACGTTCATACTTTGATTTCTAAGTAAGCTCTATTTGTTCTTAACGAGCCCTGGACATAGACTTTGTTTGGGTAAAAATATTGTTCCGAACTCTCATCAGACTTGAGGCTCATTTACATCATTTGGATATTAAACATATGGTTATATCCTGTTCAGTTCAAAAAGTAGTAATGCTTGTGTACATCTATACTGACATCGTTATGTAGTATTTTTTTTCCCATTATATAGGGATTTTGTGGTTCTCAATCTTGTTGCAATATAATAAAAATAATCTTAAAATAGCATAATATTGCACATACTAGCATTCTAATCTGGAGGTTGGTGGGGTTACCAGCCAGTTTTTTTGTTAAATGCACTTCTGTATTTGTTCGCTCTGCTTTATCCCCGTGTTCACGTTTTATTGTGAATAACTGCCGTGTGTAGCACTGCTGTCTCCATTGTTCTGTTTTTATGGGGACTTTGGGTGTTGTTTTGTTATGGGTTTATTTTTGGGCATCGGTTGTGGGGAGGTCCATCTCAGCTCTTTATGGTTGTTCTTATCTTCATTTTCTTAAATGGTTAATACCACTGTAGGCCCTGATATGACAGGACCAGGCACTACTCTTCGTTTCAGTTGCTAGAATACAGGTGCTGGTCATAAAATTAGAATATCATGAAAAAGTAGATTGATTTCAGTAATTCCATTTAAAAAGTGAAACTTGTATATTATATTCATACATTACATACAAACTCATATATTTCAAATGTTTATTTCGTTTAAT
>NC_051446.1:4024846-4028108 GCF_001649575.2 Kryptolebias marmoratus | reverse complement strand
ATTTTCATTTGTTGTCATTTGTAATCATCAAAATTAAACGAAATAAACATTTGAAATATATGAGTTTGTATGTAATGTATGAATATAATATACAAGTTTTACTTTTTAAATGGAATTACTGAAATCAATCTACTTTTTCATGATATTCTAATTTTATGACCAGCACCTGTATAAAAGGCATGGGTCACCCTGTTAAAAGATCAAAAGTCTTTTCCCACCTCAAGCGGTTAAAACCTTCGGTAGTGTTTCTACAAGAGACTCATCTTCGCATCAAGGATCATAATAGGTTACGTTGCTCTGGGATGAATCAAGTTTTTCATTCAGGTTTTAATTCCAAATCAAGAGGAGTAGCCATTTTGATTAGTAAAACAGTACAGTTCTTGCCCACTGATGTTATAGCTGATAAACATGGCAGATATGTGATAGTTGCTGGAACATTAATTCAGAAAAAGATCCTTCTGGTAAACATATATCCTCCAAACATTGATGATGCTGAGTTTGCAAATAGTTTACTGAGCAGCCTTCCATTTTTAGATTCTCATTTGCTAATTTTAGGGGGTGACTTAAATTGTGTCACTGATCCAGAGTTAGACCAATTTAATCCCCATAATTTAACTAAATCTTTAATGGCCCAAGCATTCTCTGATTTTATGAGGCAGAGTGGTCTTATTGACCCGTGGAGATGTCGAAACCCAACCAGGAAAAAATTTTCTTTCTTTTCTAAGGTGCATCACTCTTTTTCCAGAATTGATTATTTCTTTATTGACCAGGCTCTCAATTCATGTGTAGTTTTCTCTGATTATTTGAGTATAATGATATCAGACCATGCTCCGTTATTATTAGATATTCAGTTTACTTCCTACAAACTTAGCTGACCTTTGCGGCGGTTCAAATCTCTTTTACTGGCAGATGAAGAATTTTGTGACTTTATTTCCAATGCAATTGATAAGTTTCTGATGTTTAATAAGAATAACTCCACTTCTCATTCACTGTTATGGGAAACACTTAAGCCCTATCCCAGATGACGACGAATAATTTACTACACATCTCTTTCCAATAAAAAACATAACTCAAGGCTTACTGAATTGGCAACGGCCATTGCTAAGCTTGATCAAAGATATGCTGTATGTCCCTCACCAGAATTATTTAAAGAGCGTATGGGTGTTCAATCAGAGTTTGATTTATTGTCTACCAAAGAAGCTGAATGCTTACTCTTACACAGTAAAGGTTCATATTATGAATAAGGTAACAAGGCTGGCCATTTATTGGCCCATCAGTTACGGCGTCAGGCCAACTCTCCTATAATACCTAGTATTCAAAATACCAAACAGGTAATTACAACCGACCCCACCGAAATTAATGACACTTTTAAATTATTTTATTCTTCTTTATATTCAGCAGAATTTCCCACAGGAAATAACAAAATGGGAGAATTTCTTCAAAGTTTTTCCATCCCCACTATTGATATGGATACTGCCAGAAACGTGGATTCTTCACTTAGCCTTGTGGAAGTAATACATTCAATAAAAGTGCTGCAGTCAAACAAAGCCCCTGGCACTGATGGGTTTCCCATCAAATTTTATAAAAAGTTTATAGAAAAATTGGCACCACTATTATTGGCTATGTTTAACAAATCCTTAGAATACAAGACTTTACCTCCAACATTAACACAAGCTACTATAGTTTCACTTCATAAAAAGGACAAGGACCCAACTTTATGTGGTTCTTACAGACCATTGTCCTTGCTAAATGCAGATGTTAAAGTACTGGCCAAGTTAATTGCTTCTCGTTTGGAGAAAGCCCTCCCTTTGGTTATCTCTGAAGAGCAAAATGGATTTGTCAAAGGGTGTTAATTATTCTTTAATACACGCACCCTTTTTAATGTAATCTATTCAAAGCATTCTTTTGACATACCCGCAATGGTCATTTCTCTCGATGCCGAAAAAGCATTTGACAGGGTGGAGTGGTAATACTTGTTTGTGGTTTTGAAGAAGTTCGGTTTTGGTGACACATTTATTTCTTGGATTCGTCTCCTCTGTGCATCTCCCAAAGCCAGTGTTCATACTAATGATATATATTCAAATTATTTCTCTCTTGGGCGCGAAACATGTCAAGGCTGCCTGTTGTCGCTCTTGCTTTTCACTATTGCAATTGAGCCTTTGTCTATTGCATTGCGTACATCTCCCTCATTTAAAAGGATTTTTCGAAATGGGACAAAATATAAATTGTCCTTATATGCAGATGATCTGTTGCTATATGTATCCAATCCGGCTACTTCTGTCCCTACTGTCTTGCGTATAATTTCAGCTCCTTTTCAGGCTACAAATTGAATTTGGAAAAGAGTGAATGCTTTACTATAAACACTACGGCTTGTGGTCTTCAACATTCTGATTTTCCATTCAAACTCAGTCTCACAGGATTTAAATATCTTGGTATAAATGTGACGCGTTCTTTATCTGGCCTTGCTTCCGCTAACTTTTCGCCTCTCATTACAAAAACAGCGTCTGACTTCCAGAGTTGGCGTAATCTTCCTCTCTCCTTTTTAGGTAGGATTAATGTTGTTAAGATGTGTCATGAATGTTGGTGTTGTTGGGGTTTTGTTCTTTGTTTGGGGTTTTTTGTTGGTCTTGTTTGGTTTGGTTGTCTTTTGGGTCTCTGTGTTTGTCTTGTCACCATTCACCTCCCCAGTAGATTTCCATTCATGCATGCCACACCCACCTCACCTGCTCCTTGTCTACTCCACAGCTGCAACCAATCTTCATCTCTCCCTCAGTCTTTAAAACCGGTGTCTTTCTCTCCATACTCCACTGGGTCATGTGAAGTGAAACTATAATATAGACACTCCTTACCAGTTAGAATCATGTATTAATGTTCTGTAATTCTATTGATTTTATTAACCTGAGGATGAGTACAACTCTGCACGGGTGAGGTCATGTGAGTTTGTGGTGTACGTGACTGCCGGTACCAACTACGAAGATAACGCGGTCTGAGGGAGTCAGCTAAGCAGAAGCCGGAACCCCTCCGAAGGAGGACACCTGCAGAAGATGGAGAAAAACAAGTCCATATATAGGGTTCCAGAGAGATGACTGATTGAGGATGGGCCAGTTCTTTGTTTAGGTTAAAATGCTATGTTTTAGTGATTTAGCTCAGACATCTTCTGGTGTTCCTGCTGTGAGCTGGTAAGGAGTGTCTCCCTTAGTACTAAGGCTAATAAATCTTTTAAACTGAAGATACTGTTTCTGACCATTTTTGACTCCTGGTT
>NC_051446.1:4021502-4023278 GCF_001649575.2 Kryptolebias marmoratus | reverse complement strand
GTATAGCGGGCCTGGGGTACTTTTAGATAGTTCGGTACCGTTAGTTTTAGTTTTAGCTTAGTTTAGTTCTGTACATTTAGTCATGCTTAGATCTGTTGGTTTAGCTTAGCTTATTTAGACAATTAGTTATCATTGTATCTTGTACCGTTCTGTAATTTTGTTTCATTATCATGTTCTGTAATTTTGTCTGTAATTTTGTTCTTGTGTTGTAAAGCACTTTGAGTTGCCTTGTGCTGAAAAGTGCTATATAAATAAATGTACCTACCTACCTACTTTAGTTCTGCTAAAATGGAAATTGTTGCCTTCACATCTTTATTGGCTAGACGTATCTTACTCTTACACTGGAAGTCTGATAGATGTCCCTCAATATCCCTCTGGGTCAAAGACGTGATATTTTTTTTGAAGCTTGAGAAAATCAAATGCACTCTTCTTGGGTCTACACATAAGTTTTACCAAAAATGGCAATGTTTTCTTTCCTGTTTTTCAAACTTGGAAGTTTTGCCCAGCTGAAGGTGTCTGTCAATGAATTTTGTTTTGGTTATAAATATGGGTAGTCATATCGGATTAATGACATATTTATTTGTCTATTTTCTCTTCTATCAGGTTGACTTTGAGCTGAGATGGGAACGTGGGGTTGGGTTTGTTTTTTTTTTCTAGTTATATTGTTTATTTTTTCTTTTCTGCTGGGGGGGTGGTGGGGGGGTTAGTGGGCAAAGTCAGAAACCTAGTTATGAGTTTGAGTCTCTGCAGACTAGGCTTTCAAGAAAATAAAGCACCTTTTCACCTCTGCTCCTGTACTTCATTCTCCTGATTTATCTTGTCAGTTCATTGTGGAGGTGGATGCCTCTGATACTGGAGTTGGGCCATCCTTAGCCAAAGGTATGGTGATGGTAAGACTCGCCCATGTGCATTCTTTTCCAGAGCTCTCTCCTGCCGAATGAAATTACGATGTAGGCGACTGGGAACTTCTGGCTGTCAAGTTGGCTCTTAAAGAGTGGAGGCACTGGCTTGATGGGGCTAAGGAGCCATTTTTGGTTTGGACCGATCACAAGAACCTACTCTACCTTAAGTCAGCTAAGCGTTTGAACCCCAGGCAAGCCAGGTGGGCACTCTTCTTCTCTCGTTTTGTCTTTTCTCTGTCCTATAGACCAGGTCCCAAGAACATCAAGCCCGATGCCCTGTCCAGGATTCATGAACCATCCGCCGAATCTAACTCTCCTAATAACTTCATTCTTCCCAAGTCTGTCCGCCTAGCCGTAACCTGTCTGAGAATCGAGAACTCTGTGAGAGAAGCCAACCAACGTCTGGGGGTCCCTTGAGAGTGTCCATCTCATCGTCTCTTTGTACCCGAACATCTCATTCCCGAGGTACTCAAGTTCTGTCATGTGTCTTTTTGTCATCCTGGGATATCCAGGACTCTCAAAGTGGTTCAGTCCCGTTTTTGGTGGAAGAATCTGGTGAGGGATGTCAAGGAGTTTGTGGCAGCCTGCCGAGTTTGCTCCCAGGCCAACCCCTCACATCGTCCTCCAGCAGAGGCGGCTCCAGATATTTTTTTCTGCAGGTGCTAAGGGGGTGCTAAGCATTTTATTGAGGGTGCTAATGAAGGATTATTTGTTCTTACAGTTCTCAACACACACAGACGCAAGCACAAACATATATAATCATATATATATATGGTATATAAATGAAGAACAGAATAAAATATACATATGTATCTGTGACAGGCCGATATCTCTACCTAAACCTCTATCACAGAAATAAAGAAGCTTCCCACAA
>NC_051446.1:4017355-4019547 GCF_001649575.2 Kryptolebias marmoratus | reverse complement strand
ATAGGGCATACATAAGGGAAGTGGGGGACATGTCCCACACATACCCCGGTTATGCCTTTGCTTGGGGGTGCTACGGGGGTGCTATGACTTTTCCAGGGGGAGCTATAGCACCCCCTAGCGCCCCCCTGGCGCCGCCAGTGTCCTCCAGCAGGGTTACTCCATCCCCTTCCGATTCCTCATCGCCCTTGGTCCCACATCTCCTTTGACTTCATTACTGGGCTCCCCACCTCTAAAGGTAACACCACCATTCTCACCATAGTCAACCGTTTTTCAAAAATGACCCACCTAGTTTCTCTATGCAAATTGCCCTCGTCAAAGGAGCTTGGACAGGTTCTGGCTAGAGAGGTATTTAGGCTCCACGGACTACCTTCGGACATCGTCTGAGACCGGGGGCCCCAATTCGTCTCCCGCTTCTGGAAGGAGTTCTGTGGAAAACTGGGAAACCTGGTGAGCCTCTCCTCTGGCTTTCATCCACAGTCGAACAGACAATCCGAGCACTGCAACCAGGAGGTCGAGTCCAAATTCAGGATGCTGTGCGAACAGGACTCAACTAAGTGGTCTTCTATGCTCCCCTGGGTTGAACACACACTGAATTCTTTGCCCTCCAGTGCCACAGGCCTGTCCCCATTTTACACTGTGTTTGGTTTTCAACACCCCCATCTTCTCCCTCCAGGAACGTTCCGCTACCATGCCTTCTGCCCATGCCGCTGCAAGAAGGTGCCACCGAGTCTGGAGACGGGCCCACGCCGCTCTGTGGAAGACTTCTGCAGTTTACTCGCAGTCAGCTAACCGGTGGAGAATCCCTGCACCTGCCTACCTTAAGGGTCAGATGGTTTGGCTGTCCACTAAGGATCTTCCCCTGAAAGTCGAAAGTAAGAAGTTGGCTCCTCATTTTGTTGGACCATTTCCAATATCTAAGACAGTGGGTTTTTTTTTACACTTTTTGGGCCAGCACCCCTCTATCCATTATCCAGGCCTCATACCGCCCCTTCTTTTTTGCCTGTTTACGTGAATAATTTTTTTTTTATTCATGGACTTATATAATACCTGATCTTGGGTATGGCCCATCAGAATATCTCTGTGGGTCATTCTCCACCATGTACTGATTCAATGAGTCCCCCACTTCCTGTGGTGAAGGCCATTCAGATGGATCTTCTGAGTAAAGTCTTGCCCCAACCCTCTCTTCTGCACCTCTCTATTCATCATCATCATCTTCACCTCTCTTGTCCACATTCTCCTCTTTGGTGATTGACTTGCCATGTCTGCCTGCACTAATTTTCCCAAAAGGACACAGTAATGGTCAGCAGAAATTCAAACCCTCCTGGGCATCTAGGTTTTTGTGGCCTCACTAGCTGAATTAGTCCTACCTGATGTCATCTCTGGTCTTCTCTGCAGCAGCTGATCACTGACCTCATGTCTGTCTCATGTCTGTCTCATGTCTGCCTCATGTCTGATTGGACACTTCATCTGATCAGACTTATCAGATTATTCAAAACAGCTCTGTAGAGTTATATTCCAGAGGAGACATTTAAACTCACAACTTTTGTAATTTATCTGCTTTATGATTCACCATCAAGTTCAACAAATAATTACTGTCTGAACAACAAAATAACTCAACTAAGTTCCTTTATTTTTCATGTCATGCTGTGTTCTGTTGTAAATACTGGAGCGGGTCTCCTCTCTGCTGTGAGATTGACAGCTATCAGCGCTTGGGGAAGTGGGCGGGGCTTCCGGCACGCTGCAGAATAATTGGTGCTTCCACACGTATACTCACCAAAGTCTCCAATAACACAGAAAAAAAGTCACTAGATTTGTCGCTAGTCGCTTTGAAAAATGGCCTGACGGATCTGAAAACTCGCTAACTTGGCCCCTATTGTGCTCCAGCCCGTGCGGAAAACATTGAGCTGCACATTGGTTCCGGTTCAAAAAAAGGTTGTCTGCGTGTGCATTTCTTTTACCGTGAGAAATACAAAAAGTGGCGTGTGAGTGTGTGTGCTTTACAAAATGCGTGTGTCTCACGGCCAATGCGTGAAACTTGAGAGCCCTGCTTTTATTCATAGACTATTTAAAGATTGTGACTGATGATAAGACTTTAAAGTTCACAACGACACAAATAAAGCTGCAGAGAAAAGTAGCAGCGGTGTTAGCCGACATCGATCTGTTGTTGCACAGGCTGATGCAGCTGCTGTGAT
>NC_051446.1:4016547-4017255 GCF_001649575.2 Kryptolebias marmoratus | reverse complement strand
TTTTGAAAATATTGCTGCCAGCGCCCCCCGTCATCCTCTCAACGCCCCCCAGGGGGCGGTACAGCTCCCGGTGAGAAACGGTAATCTAAGATCATTAATCCTGTTGCTGTCCGCCTCCGCTTACCTGCTTCTATGAGAGTCCATCCTATTTTTCATGTTTCCAGGATTAAGCCCCTTTGCACCTCCAGGTTTTTGCCCTCCTCCAGGCTCCCTCCTCCCGCCCGGTTCCTCGACGGAGGACTAGTCTACTCGGTGCATCGCCTGCTCTGCTCCAGACGCTGGAGGCGATCCATTCACTACCTAGTGGATTGGGAGGGCTATGGTCCAGAGGAACGATCATGGGTTCCGGCACGCCATATCATTGATAAGTCTCTTTTCAGAGATTTTCATCGTGCTCATTCTGAGCAACCTGGTGGTTCTTCTGGTGCCGGACCTTGAGGAGTGGGCAGTGGGGGGATGTAACGAAGTACAAGTACAAGTACTTCGTTACTGTACTTAAGTACGTTTTTCATGTATCTGTACTTTACTTAAGTATTTTTAAATGTGGGTACTTTCGACTTTTACTTCGCTACATTTTACAGTAAGTATCTGTACTTTCTACTACACTACATTTTTATAATGTGTTGAAGTAAAAAGTAAATTCACGTCACGTTGCGGGTTTTTTATTTGTTCGATAGTATGAAAGTAATCGCAGGTAACGTTAGACCC
>NC_051446.1:4001034-4012924 GCF_001649575.2 Kryptolebias marmoratus | reverse complement strand
TGTCATCCCTGAAATTCTGATGCACAGAATCACAGTCCAAGTGTGAACGGTGTCACACAGAGGGTGAACACAATAAAACATGCATTATCTGCAGCATTGTTCATTAAAATGGAACAACACTATTAATGTACTACAGAAAATGTACATATGGTAGGTACACTTAATGATATTGTAGACATTAGGTAATATATTCAGCAAGTATTAGATTTTATTAAGTATAGTATTTTATTAGAAATCAGGTCTCTCTTGCAAATGAGTCAACGTGGCTCAACGAGACTAACCTGTATAAATAAAGGTTGAATGAAAAAAAAAAAAAGTACTTTTACTTTTAATACTTAAGTATTTTTAAAAAGCAAGTACTTTCTTACTTTTACTTAAGTAAAAATGTTAAGGTGGTACTTCTACTTTTACTGGAGTACATTTTTGTCTGTTTATTTGTACTTTTACTTAAGTACAGTGTTTGAGTACTTTCTCCACCACTGGGAGTGGGTACTGTGATGATCATGTCTGTTTCTCATGCCTTGTTCTTGCTAATCATGCTCATTCTTGCCATCTGCATCTCCACCCTGATTGTTATCTCTCACACCTGGTCTTCGCTCTATACAGTATATTCTCACGTTTCTTGGACCCCCGATTATGCCTTGCCCCTGACGGAACCACGAAAGACTACTATTATCTGGACTTCAACCTCTGCCTGTTTCCTGGACTTGGACCTCTTGCTCACTCCCACGGATTTGACGTACTCTCTCGGCCTACCCGGTATCGACCCCTGCTTGCCTGACCTCGAGAACTGAAGACCCCAGTGTTCCTACCTCTGTGGAGCGTGGAGTCTCATTCCCCCTCTGAGAGCCCCCTCCATCATCGTGCACCAGCTGTCCGGTTCGTTACTCCACCGCTCAGCTCCCCAGAGCTGCTGTCCATGGCCCAGTTGCTGTGTGATACGCTTCTCTTGTTTACAAATAAAAGCGGTTTTAACTGCCCACTCTTGTGTTGTAGCTGATTTTCCGGGTCCGCTAACTGGTTCGTGTCATCTTTACCTTTTTCATAGTTTTCACCAAGCATGGTTCATTTTAGATGCCTGAACACAAGAACATCAGAAAAGAATTAGGGAAAGGAACCATTTAGCTCAACAGTACACTACAGTCCTATACTTTTAACGTCTATTAGACACACTTTGAAAGCTCTGTTGTTGGGAAGCTCAAAAAGCCTCACAACATGAAGAACATCACTGTGCAATAGCAAAAATCCCCAAGAAAAATACCCCAAAAAACCCAAACATGATGGCACAATGGCACTAAGAACACATGAACTTAACAACTCAAAACATGCTAATGACTGAACAGTAGTTCACAACACTTTACACCCTTTTCAGGCTAGTATTACCCACAAGGAAACGCTCTCTTGGACAAGAGACAAAAAGGCGTCATCAAACAAATTTTGAGTACAGCTCAGATATGCTGCTCTCTCTGTCACCTTTGACAAAAAACTACTAAGTTGTCAGGAATTGGCACTGCTTTCTCCATCAACGGGCATCTGTCCCCTTACTTCACGTCAATAGACATCGTTTTGGTGTTTCATAAGAAATTTTAAGCAACAAACCTGACCTAAATGTCAATAATAAGTGTGCCATATGTACATTTGTTCATTTTGCACTCTTATTAAAAATGTGACTGGAGTCAAACATTAGAGCTTGCACTGGTTCCACTGCAGATTGGCTCACATTAGCACCAAGTGAAAATGACACTCATGTTGCATTATTTAGTCTAACATGTTACAAGGTTTCAGTCTACTCATCCCTGACAGCGTTGTAATCTTTGCAAGTGCCTTATACACAGCTGTAGTTCCTCAATATAAATGGCAGCTTTGGTTTTTGTGCAAAAGCAGATTGTAAGACATGTTTGCTTAAGCTCCGAATACCCTTAGCAGGAAACAGACACTTGAAATAGAACCGCATCACTGACTCGATAAGCAGAGTGTTCAGCAATTATTTCACCAGCTAAGCTCAGTCCATAGTTGAGCAAGTGCTTAAATTTAGTTGCTACTATGCGCGGCTGCAATTTGATCCTTTTCTATTTCTATTTTAATTCTGAGAATCAGTTGCTTCAAATGTGGTCTTTTGTTGAAAGTTGCACGTGGAAGAGCAGCAGCATCTGCGTTTAATGATACCTTGTGTGACTATCCTTGGACGTTAGTGACATTCAGTAAAGTCAACTGGAGTCTGAGCACTAGCAGAAAACAGGAGAGGTTGGACAAGAGGTTGGCTTCTCCTTCTCACTTGTGGCGTTTGCTGCTGAATTGCTAGCTTGTTAGAAAAAAATGAGTGTAACTACATTAAAGTATTGTGGTGACGGGAATGAGCCCTTCTGGTACGCAAATGCTAGGCTCATGTCACTTCCTCTGTGCTTTTCAGAATCAATAATAGCATCTATGAGGCCAAACAAAGGGTCAGGGATTTCAATGCTAACACTGCGGCAGCGTGTTACAGTGTGTTTCACTCTACTCGTCCCTGACAGCGTTGTAATCTTTGCAAGTGCCTTATACACAGCTTTAGTTCCTCAGTATAAATTTGTAGGGTCATAAGGCAGATTAAAGGACTACGGAAACCTCAGATAACTCCCAATCCTCAAATTCTTCCTTTTCAGACTCTGTTGTTACTCTGCAAAAAAAGGGAGGGGTTCACCTCAATCAAGTCACCTTTTTTGTTTTCAAAGGAAAAAACCCAGATGGCTCTTTGATCTTATCAAGAGGAGAGAAACAGACCTCTTTCGCATCGAGTGTGTTTTGCCTCTTAGCTTTGCGTAGGAATGTTGGAACAAGGCATGCCTGGTACCGTTGGAAAGGCCAGAACGAGACGAAGAAAACGAGCCCCCACACGTCCCTGTAGCTGCAAAACGGCCCGGTAGCCATCACTCACGACCCCATTGACACTCCATTATAAAACGTCTGCGACCGCCGCGGGTGCTGTGATGAACGTAGGTGGCTGAAATTTGGTACGTCCCTGCCTCTCTAGCTGCTCTACAAATCCTGTGAAGTCTCTATGTGCTTCTGTTCGAAAGTTATGAGCGTTTGTTTTTGTGAAGCTTTTTTTTTTTTCCCACCGCAAACCTGCAAGCTTGTTAGAAAATTTCTTCCGAACCGTGCAACGGATCCTAATTAAACTTGCAGCAATTCATCGTCACGTGGGACCCTTGAACTGATTAAATTTTGGTGAGGATCCGACCATCCACCAATCCGCAAAGCTTGTGCAAATGTTGCATGTTTGTTAGCAAAATTTCTCCAGAACCGTCCAACCGATTCTAATGAATCTCACAGCAATTCATTGTCACATGGGACCCTTGAACTGATTAAATTTTGGTACAGATTCGACCATGCACTGACCAGCAATGCTTGTGGAAAACCTGCGTGTTTGTTAGTAAAATTTCTTCAGAACCATCCAACCGATCCTAATGAAACTCACAGCTCACTGCTAAGGAGAGTGTCCCGAGTCCAGCCATATGATTTTTATCCAGCTGGGACTTAGAAAAAATTAACAATACTTTACTAAAAAGCCTAGGTCCTGTGTCCCCTCTCTACTTGTCATTGAGGCCTACAGGCATCAGGGTGCCGAGTCTTGTGATCCAGCACCTCTCAGCTCTCCTGCGTTTGGCTGTGGACCAGAAGGGATTAGTTGGAGGACTGAGGCAGTTAGGTTCGTCCATCCGTGATCAATAAAATGTTTTATTAAAGGAACGTGTCTGTTTTTTTGTTTTGAGATGTTGTGATTATGTTGGGTGAAGCGGGTTTGGATTGTGTTGCCTGTTTCGCCCACATATTGAATTTTACAAGTTTTGCACCTAATTAGATACACACAATTCATGGTTTTGTGGTGTCCTAATTGATAAGTTTTGTAAACCGTGTTGTTGAATCTGTTCCTGATCCACTGTATTTGTTTAAAAAAATCAGTGTGACCTTTGACTCCAGGCTGTTTGAGTGGTTTGACCCATGCGTGGACTAGAAGATCTGCTAGATTTTTATTTCTTTTATAGGCCGCAGTGATTTTCTGTTCTTTAAGAAGTGAGGTGTCTGCTTGGAGTTTAGATAAATTTTGTTTTATATTATGAATGAGCTGTCCCACAGAGGGCGAAAAGGTGGTGATAAGTGGCAATATGGGGCCCGTGTGAGGGGGCCGGGTCTCCTGGAAGGAGGTTTTGCACTGTCTGGAGTAGCCTCTCATTTGCAGGGCCCGAAAGAGAGTCTGACTGGCTTCCCTAAAGTCCGCTGGCTGAGTGCAGATTTTATGTAATCTGAGCAGCTGTGATTTGATTAAGCCCGCAAATGTGTGTTTGGGGTGGTGGCTGGATTTATGAAGTAGTGTGTGAGTGTCCGTGGGTTTGAAATAGACTTTAACGTCTAGTGTGTGCCTAGTGTTGAAATGTTTTCCCTTATAAGTTGTGGTGTCTAAAAAGTCGACAGTTGAGGCACTGGTGGTGGATTTTAATGTAATTGAGGGGTTGTGTGTGTTTAGTGTGTGTATAAAGTGTTAAAAGACTTCCTGTGGCTGGGGCCACACCCCCCAAACATCGTCCAGGTACCTGAAGTAAAAGATGTTTTTTTAATGCATTTATTGAGTGCCTCTGTTTCCCATTGTGCCATGAAAATGTTATGTTAGTGTAACACTATGACGTGTTATCAATCGGTCACCGGAATATTGGAGGTTGTGGGTGGAGAAAGCAGAACACGGAAAGGGAATAGCGTAGCTGTCCAGACTTTTTATTAACCGCCATCCCCCCGAACAGACCCGTCTCGTCACACTACCCAAAACAAAAAAAAACAACGAAGAAGAACCCATCTCCTCTTAAAGGCACAGCACAATTTGGAACATTTAAATAACCGATTGTATATGAAATCATATTAATCAAAAGGAAAAATAAATCATCTTACATACTTCCCCCTCTTTAAATGAAATGTCCTCATTTTATCTGAAATATTGAGGTTCACATAAATAGAGCCTACAGTCAAGTCAAGGGGATCACCTGTGACACCCGTGAGAGGAATAAACTGTTTTTTAATGGTTTTTTTGTGAAGAGCAGGTGTAGCCATTCTAAAGTCCTCACTAATGACTGAAACGTCCGCCCCAGTGTCAAGAAAGGCATGTACTACAGTGTCCTCAATAACAACTGACACATATCTCTTCTCAACATCAGCCAAACCTGTAACGTCACTAGTAGCTGTGTCATGGTAGGTGTCATTGTCTGTCTGGGCTAGGGAGAAGTCAGTAGCTGGCAATTTGCCCTCATTGTCAGCTATTTGTAGTTTACCTGATCCTGGTTTGAATGTGAAGGAGACCGGAAATGTACTCGCCCTGGGCTGGGAGAGTGATTACGCCGGCCAGGAGAGCGGCCACGACTAGTGTAGCCTCTGGTTGAAGAGCTGTAGCCTTGCGTGTACTGTTCAGATGATCCAGATCGAGTACGTAAACCATGTTGGTGGTGTTCATTCCTTGCATATGAACTGGAACTGTGGTGAGGTGTTTTCCGGTCGTTTGATGAGTCTCGGTGTCGTGGCGGAGACCCGTAGTAGACATCTGATGAATATCGGTCATTCTGGCGTCCACCTGAAGTGAAGCTCCGATGACAAAATCCATAATCTCGCCTATCTTGGTGATGTGCGTCCTCACGCTGGCGGTCAACTGCCAGCTGCAGCTGTTGAACTCTGTCTGACAGTGTTTCGATAGTCTTTGCCATCGTCTTCAGATCTGCTGCAGTAGCTGAGTGGACTCCTAGAGGAGTGGGTGCAGGAACCTGAGTAGACCACCCCGGTGAGACAGCAGGGTAAACTGGTGGTGTAGACAAAGATTGCAAAGGGGGTGTGGTAGTGAACACCCTACTAGCATGGTGAGCAGTTTCAATCTGCATAGCCAACTGTAGAGCAGTCTCCAGTGTGTCAACGCCCTGCTCATGACATCGCAGTTGGAGGTATGGGTCAAGTCCAGCAATAAAGCGTCTAAATTTTTCCCCCTGTTTAGCATTATCACCGTACGTCGGAAAAGCTTCTTCGACCAAACGGCAAATCTCAGCAGCAAACACAGGAAGGGCTTCACCGGGAAGGCGACTGCGTGCATTAATATAGCTTTGGAAAGTCGACAAATAAGCAGTTTGGCCAAAAACGCTCTTCAGCTTCTCCTTTGTGGCTGAATAGTCCGCTTTTACTGCATCAGACAGGCTGTCCCAGTAACTAAAAGCAGCACCTCCTAAACATGTAGGTAGCAGTTTCACCAAACTATCCTCAGTGGTATCAGGATCAGCAGCAACAGTCACTTCAAAACGTCTGCACCATTTTGAAAAATCCTCTTTTCCGTCCCCCATGAAAATGTGGCTGTAGTGAGACCTGGCACGACTAGTTTGAGAATGAAAAGGTAATTGATCCCAAAAATTACTTGCCATAGCTGCGTATTCGTCTCCGCAACCGGCAGCAAAAAAAAAGAGGAGAGACAAGGGCGTGTAGATGGGGCAAAAAAAAGTAAAAAAAAAAAAAAGTCCGTCTTTGGCAGCCGCTATATACGCCGCTCAGCGCGTGCAGCATGAGCTAACTGTGGTTAGCATGCGTAGCATTTGCTCACCGCTCCAAACGCTGAAAAATGTCCACAAACCCGCTGCCACCAGTGTAACACTATGACGTGTTATCAATCGGTCACCGGATTATTGGAGGTTGTGGGTGGAGAAAGCAGAACACGGAGAGGGAATAGCGTAGCTGTCCAGACTTTTTATTCAACCGCCATCCTCCCGAACAGACCCGTCTCGTCACACTACCCAAAACAAAAAAAAACAACGAAGAAGAACCCATCTCCTCTTAAAGGCACAGCACAATTTGAAACATTTAAATAACCGATTGTACATGAAATCATATTAATCAAAAGGAAAAATAAATCATCTTACATTAGCGTAGGCCGGAGCAAATTTCTTTCCCATGGCCGTGCCCTTGATCTGTAGGTAGAATTGGTCATTAAACTCAAAGACATTTCTCCTTAAGTTGATTTCTAGAAGTTGTAGCAGTTCTCTTTCTGGCCTTTTGCTGTCGGGGTGTTTAAGAAAGATGTTTTTTATAGAATTGATTCCTTCCGTTATGTCGATGTTAGTATAGAGGCTGTCAATATCCATGGTGAAGAGCATGCAGTTTTCAGGTATGTGTAGGTTTTTTTATGTTATTAATGAAATCATAGGTGTCTTTAATGTAGTTGTCATGCACCGTAGATAGTGGTTGTAGGTAGTAATCAATGAATTCAGATGTCCTGTAAGTCTCACTGCTGCAGTCTGAGACAATAGGTCTACCCAGAGGGATCTCGTGAGGTTTGCTCCACTTTTGTGGTTCTTTATGGATTTTAGGAAGCAGGTAAAAGCGTCTGGGCCTGGGCTCGGAGTCTCCCTGTAGTTACCTTTTTTTGTTTATAGTTTATGAATTTTTTCTTATAAAGTTTGTCGATGATTTCAGTCACCATGGGTATTGTTTGGGGGTAAATGGGTTTGTCTAGTTTGCTGTAATAGGTGGTGTCTAGCAGCTGTCTTTTGCCCTCCCACAGATATTGTTCCCTGTCCATGATGACAATAGAGCTTCCCTTATCGGCTGGTTTTATGATGATATTTTGGTTTGTCATGAGTTCTTTTAGTGCTTGCTCTTCTTCTGGTTTTAGATTATTTTTAGTTCTTTTAACTTTAAATTTGTGGTCAAAGAAGTTTAGGTCCTGGTTGATCAGGTTGTAAACTTCTGGGGGGAGGGACCCTGGGGGTGGGGACCAGTCAGATTCTGGCATTAATGGTACGCTGTTAGTTGTCTAGTTGTTTTTACTATTATAATAGGCAGCTAATTTTATTCTCCTGTGGTAATTCTGTGGTTTGGCTGAATTGGGGTTGCTGTTTGAATTACTTTTGTTGTTGTTGTTATGATTAACATTATTCCTGTTTCTGCTACTGTTTTGCTGTGCAGGGATAAATGTGACACCCTTGTTTAAAAGCGAGTACTGTGACTTAGTGAGAATGAGATTTTTTGACAAGTTACAGACATTAAATTTCAACAAACTGGAGTGCCCTTCCTCGCCGGAGTGGTTTTGAGGGCCGTTTAGTTTAAAAACTCACACCAGGTAGTGAAGATGTTGGCTGCAGTCTCCTTGGTCCAGTTGACTTGGTCTGGTTTGACCAAGAAGGCTCGTTTGGGGAGGGACGAGATGTGGTGCCGCAGTTTGGTGATCTGTGCGTTCTTGCGTGTCAGGATGACCTGTTCTTTGGGTGGGAGAGCTGTAGAGAAGTTTATGACAAGAACACAGACATTTGCATTTGGGCAGGCGCGTTTTGCTGCTCTCAGTGCAGTCAGCAACTCTTTTTGTGCCAGTCCCACCTGGAACTGGGAACTGTTGTTGAGACCAAAGGAGAGGATGATTTATTCCACCTGTCTGTCATAAAGTATGACCCGTGCCCCTCCGCTTCAAACTGGTGCCCCTACTTTGTTTTGTCCGACCTTCATAATTTTGGTATTGCATTACTCACAGCGGTCCACAGAACACTGCTGACAACTTTATTCTAAAATTTCTAACATTGTTTTTTTTCACCCCCGAGAATGTGCCCATTAGACCATGTAGGGGCACTGTTTGAAGCAGAGGGGCACGGGCCATAGGTTACTTTGAAGCCCTATCATAAAGTATGACCCGTGCCCCTCTGCTTCAAACTGGTGCCTCTACTGTTTTGTCCGACGTACATAATTTTGGTATTGTATTACTCACAGTGGTCCACAGAACACTGCTGACAGCTTTTATTTTTCCAAAATTTCCAACATTTTTTTTTCACCCCCAGTTTCTACTAGCCTTTCTAAAAGCAGAAGGGCACGGGCCATAGGTTACTATGAAGCCCTTTCATAAAGTATGACACGTGCCCCTCTGCTTTTAGAAACGCTAGTAGAAACGCTATCGCTCAGGATGGAACCCTCTGAATGTACTGGAGGGAAACTCATAGCAGGTAAGGCTACCGAGTGGCTTGAGTGGGAGCTGATCAGGCTACTTAGCTCAGAGCTAGGGCTAGTGGGAATGTCCGGGGGCAGGTGAGAGGTCAAAGCCGGGAGGTCAGAGAGCGAGAACCAAATCCAGAAAAGTACGGACCAGAGTGGGTAGTCCAAAAAGGGAACGCTAGGTCGAAGGCCAGTGAGCAGAGTCCTGGAATGTATCCGTTGAGGAGTAGGCGAGAGGCGAGAGTCGTGGTACAGGCAATGGGTCAAGATAGAGGCAGGCATGACCTGTGAAAAAACGCTGGACATTTACTAGGATAAACCGTTCAATAATCTGGCACTGAACTGATGTGAGAGCTTAAATACAGCGCCCCGGCCGTCCACCCAAATTCTTGCTCCACCGTGGACGGTTCCCGAGCCACCCACTTGGCCCTTCTGGTCCTTCCATGGACGATGCCCGGTGTACTGACCGGTATTTTGAGTTTTTAGTTTTGGTTGTTTTGTTTGCCTGGTCAGTTTTTGTTACTGTTTAATGGTTGTCTTTTGCTTTTTGCCCTCCATCCTTTGCTTTATGTTGATACCCCCCACCACCCTCCCGTTGTTGGGTACCAGGTTGGGGAAGGTTTTGTTTTTCATTTGCAGCATCACCTACTATCCAGGAGAGGGCACCAGCGATTCATGCTTTGACAGGAGGGTGTGCTGACGGGCTTAACAGGATGCACCTGAGGATCATTACCATCTCCAGGAGGAGGATATAAGCAGCGGGTTGCCAGCACTTCTCTGCCAGAGTGTTGCCTACAGTGGACGCCTACGAGAGACTCCGGAGAAGTTTTCTCAAGTCTTCTGGCCAAGGACTGCCTTTGGAGGATCCCTCTCTAGTGGGGAGCCCGCTCTGCCCTGCCGTCCTCGGAGCCTCCAACTTGGTCTACCTGTCCGCCCTCCAATACCAGCACCTTTCCTACGCCCCCCTATCGATACCCTTACCTGGGGTCCACTCCCCTCTGCCGATCCTAAGCCTCAGACTCCAAGTAAGCACCTAACCATTCTCCAGAGTTGGCTGTTTCCCGTCTCCATTCAACTCACCACCTCTCTCTTGATTGCAGCCGGTCCGGATTTCCTGGTTCCTGTCATCCATTCTTTGCCTTGCAATTACTTGTACATTTTGTAAATAAACTATTGCATTTGCTCCTTCTCTCTGAGAGTTTCTGCATGTGGGTTCGACTCTTAAAACCCATCATGACACCCGTGCTAGGTTTTTGTTTGTTTTTCTTTTGGGACGTCGAGAGCCGTCCCTTGAGAGGGGGGTTCTGTAAGGATTTGGGTTTTGTATTGTTTCTTGGTTTATTTTGTTATTATGTGTTCTGGTTTTGTCATTGTTGTGTCTTGTCATCATTTTCTTCTTGCCCTCAGTCTGCTTCTGTTTATCTGCTACCCCCATCTCCACATTTCCATAATCTTCATTACTCACCTGTGCCCACTTACCTCATTATCCTCTGCTTTAAAACCTGATCATTTTCTCCACTCCCCTGCCGGTTCATTGTTGGTTGTTGCTGTGTTGTTGTTTTTGTCCACGGTTCCTCCTTGCTTCTTTTTGCCGTGTCATCTTTGGATTTTTGTTATAATTTGTTTTGCTGCCACGTCAGCCTTTTGTTTTCTAGTTTTGTTAATTTAAATAAATAATTTAAACAAGATAAGTCTGCACTCTGGGTTCGCCTCCTTCTCCACCTCGGTCCGTGACACCTTGCAGTGAAGCTGGTTGACTGGCACATGCACCCGCGTAACTTGCGGGGGGCATAGGGGGTTATGACCCCCCCCCAATAATCTGATCTAATAACTATAACCCCGCGTTCACCGTTTATTTGTGGAAGCAGCCGCTGGGCAGTGGGGCTGTAGCTTTTTTTTTTTGCAACAAAAAGCGGACAACCAACAGTTTTTCAATGTTGGTCGAAAACACCCCCTTGTAAAAAGAGAAAAAAACTAAAAGAGGTAAATGTATATGTATTGTTAAGTTAGCTGATGGTTTAATAACTCTATGCTCTGTGTAGCAGACACACTATGAATTCCTCCATAGCTTCTCTGTGGTCTACACACACTCCTTTTTATCGGCTGCAGCAGTAATCTCCTTCCATGAGTTTGAGCCATGTGATTATCTTTGTGATCTCTTATATAGGGATCATATTAATGCTGATACAGGCGAACCAGCTCTGCAAGAGCAGTGACATTGCCCATTTTGAATGGAGCGCGGCGCGATTGCGTGACTGTTAGCACGTGCACCCTCGTGGTGATCAACTTGATCGTGGTGGTGGTGGGGGGGTTCCTCAGTTCATTCAAAATCAAAGCATTTAATGCTAAAGTACCTAAGCACATTAAAAGGTCCATAAAATCTTAAATGCAGCTCACTGCAGCTGCCAGTCTGATAGTTTAGTTCTATGTGTGGACAAAAAAAAACAAACTCTAGGGCTAGAAAGCTAGAAAATATCTACAGGTGCCAGGAAGACATGTTAGTAAATACAAAAGCCTCCTCTTTTTCATATCATCTGTGCTGATCATAAACATAAACCTATGGGCTGTTTAAATGTGCATAATTAATAATAAAGAAATCATAGCAATTAATTACAGGAGTATCATTAATTAGTAAATTGTTCTATTTTTCCCAAAATACCTGTAATACACTCCTGATCAAAATCTTAAGACCAGTCAAAAAAATTGCAAGAATTAGCATTTTCCACTATTGGATCTTAAGAAGGTTCTAAGTGGAGCTTCACAATGTTAAAGGAAAAAATCAGTGCAAGAGACAAGAACTTTTGAGCAGGGAATTTTCTGCAAACTGCATTTACACTCAAACATGATTTTTTCAGCTGATCAAAAGTTTAAGACCATAGTCTTTAAAAGCCAAAAGCTGTGCAAAAATCTGGATTCCATG
>NC_051446.1:3977903-3999883 GCF_001649575.2 Kryptolebias marmoratus | reverse complement strand
TTGGCTTTTAAAGACTATGTTCTTAAACTTTTGATCAGCTGAAAAAATCATGTTTGAGTGTAAATGCAGTTTTCAATTAATTCCCCGCTCAAAAGTTTTTGTCTCTTATGCTGATTTTTTCCTTTAACATTGTGAAGCTCTACTTAGAACCTTCTTAAGATCCAATAGTGCAAAATGCAAATTCTTGCAATTTTTTGACTGGTCTTAAGATTTTGATAAGGAGTGTATAAATTTAAATGGAGTAAAAATCAATTGTACACCTAGGAATAACAATTACAAGCAACCAAGAGAAACTATGTACATTTAACTATAATTTCCTTACTCAGAAGATTTATGAAGATATGGAAGGGTAGAAGGTTTTGGTACTGGATTTAAATGCAAGAATTGAAATAATTAAGATGAAAGTATTACCGAGAATTTTATATTTGTTTCAGTTCCTTCCAGTGACAATACCATCCTCACAGTTTATAGAGTGGGACAAACCAATAGCAAGATTTGTTTGAAATGGGGATAAAGCAAGAATTAGACAGTCCCTCCAGGATTTTGCGGGCATTTTTTGGGATTGTTGTGGGCTAAAATGTCTGATTTCACGGGGCATTTTCCTAAAAGTTGCAATGAAAAGTTGCGATTTTTTTTTAGTAAAATCAGTAAACAACCATAACTTTTAATATATAAACCACAAATACTTACAAGTTTTGTAAGATAATTACCAACAAACATTGACATTCTCAAAAGGTGCTTTATTTGAGAACTTTGATAGTGTAACACTATGATGTGATATACATCTGTTACTGTAACCGAGGAGGTCGTGGGTGGAGAAAGCAGCACACTGAGAGGGAATGGCGTAGCTGTCCAGACTTTTATTCAACCGTCACAACAACCGAACAGCCCCGTCCCTTCTCAAAAAATAAACCCCAAAGAAGAAAAAAACATTTCCTCTTAAAGGCACAGCACAATTCCTTAGCTATGGAACATCTTTAGTAAATAACCGATCCTGCATGAAACCATATTAATCGAAAAGGAAAAATAAATCATCTTACAATAGCTTATAAACTGACATTCATGACCATTTCTGGATTGTCCCTCGTCTGCAGCTCTCCTCACGTTTTGCAGACACAAAGTGTTTGTCAATGGATGACTTGCTTTTATGTTCCATGATTACACTGCAGGACGTGCAAAACAGCTTCCCCCCCCCCACTCTCGTGCAGCTGGGTAGGAAACTGTTTTGCGCGGTCCTTTGCTGAAATCTTTGTGGGCAAATGTGAAGCATTAGCGCACATTTTCGCTTCGGTCGCTGCTCCTGCATGCTCCCGGCATTCTGATGTTACCAGGATGTGACGTCATGTAATACAACCTACATCAAGGCTAAATGGGAAAAAGAAGCCAAGATGACAATAACTGATGATGATTTGTCAAATGTATGCAATTCTAAAACTCACACGTCAAGTTCTGGCCAGTGGCAGGAATTCTCCTGGAAATGCATGGTATGTTTTTTTGTTACCCCTAATATTAAAAGTAAAAATTGTAACAATTCTGAAAAAGCAAAATGTTGGAGGAACTGTGGAACTGTATCTGAAAGACATTTTCATGTTTTTTGGGAATGTATTAAGATCTCCCCCTACAGGTCAGAAGTTATGAAAGAAATCAATGTTATAATGGACTTTAATCTAGTCTGTGACTTTACAGTGTTTTTTTCGGGTAATATACCCCGGGAACTGAAAAAGTCTGACAGATATCTTTTAATAATACTATTCGCCAGCGCAAAGAAAGCTATAACCCATAGGTGGCTTGATGCTGAACCGCCATCATGTTTGGACTGGATGGATACAATTGAAGAAATTCACATAACTTCCGGCGAGTGAACGCTGCTGCCGCACGCTGCTGCCTCTGCTCGTCATGCCTTTTAGCCTTTTCTATCTTTTTATCTCCACCACCCAGCGTCCGGACTCCTTCATTACTCAGCAGCCGACCTCCTGCGCCTCCGATTTCTGCCGGCCGTACCGCCTCTGCTCCCTCTACATGACATCGCCTTCCATCCCCGCCGGAGATACATTCACCGCGGCTCCTGTCGCAGATTCAGCCTTGATAAGGCCAATCCCACCAACTTAAACTGGTCCAACTCTCACCACTCTTCACGCCCCAGTACACGGGCCGCCAATGGCCTAGCTAGCCTAGTTCGACTGGCTAATGCTCCAGTTGCCACCAACTCCCCCACTGTCAACTTTGGTCTTCTGAACGTCCGCTCTCTCACAGGCAAAGGTCAGCTTGTCCAAGATCTGATCTCTGACCGCAAACTGGACCTTATTTGCCTAACAGAAACGTGGCAACAACAGAATGAGTTTTTCCACCTGAACGAGCATATTCCACCTGGATTTGTTTACATCGCCAAATCTCGTGAGTCCAGCCGCGGAGGAGGTCTCGCGTTAATTCATCGTGAGAACTGGAAGGTCTCGCCGGTTCACACATCTCTCTTCACCTTCTTTGAGCAGACCGTCTGTCTACTCTCTGGCCCCATTCCCACCATTGTTGCCGCTATCTACCGCCCACCTCAACAAAACAACTCTTTTTTACATGATTTTACTGCTCTACTCGCCGTTCTCACACCTCTTTCACCTAACATCATCCTGCTGGGAGACTTTAATATTTATATGGATGAGGACGACAACCCTCTCACTAGAGACTTTAGATCCTTTCTAGACAGCTGTGGCCTCCAGCAATTCATTAACTTTCCCACCCACACAAGGGGTCACACCTTGGACTTACTTTGCTGTTCCAGACTCACTCCTCTCAACTGTACTTCTGCTGAACTTCCATTTACTGATCACTTGTTGATCTCTTTCAATGTTAATCTTAAACTCTCTTCGATCAAACCCCAACGCACGCTCTCCTTTTGTAATATTAAGAATATAAATCATGATATTCTGCTTTCCCATATTGACAATACCTTCTCATTCATCTCCTCTAATGTCGACGATCTTGTCTGTTTCTACAATAATGGCCTCACCAACATCCTTAATTCTGTAGCTCCGTTAAAAATCAGGTCTGTCTCCTTCTCAAGCTCCGCACCCTGGTTTACTCCTGAACTCCGTTATAAGAAAACTGGTCTCACAATTCACAAGGAACTGTATAGTAACCACATCAAACAGTACAAGGACAGTATTTCTCAAGCCTAATCCAGCTACTATTCTAACATCATCAGTTCTAATATTGCCAATCCTCAGGCTCTTTTCACTTTTCTCAACCGTACAGTCTCATCTCATAATTCTCTACCCTCTCACTTGATGTCCACTGATTTCTGTAACTCTGTTATCCTACTTCACTGAAAAAAATCTGACTATTCACAGACACCTTGGCCCACCCACGACTTGTAGTTCACATGTTGAACTCCCTTCTCCCCCCATCCACCTTTCTGTTTTTACCCTCCCCTCTACAGCTGACGTCTCTGACATCATTAGCAAGTCTAAGCCCTCATCTTGCCAACTCGATCCATTTCCCACTGCTCTTGTTAAATCCTGCCTCCCCTCTCTGCTCCCTATCATCACCAGCATCATCCACTCCTCTCTGACCTCCGGTATTGTTCCCACAGCCTTTAAATCTGCAGCCATTACCCCCATCATTAAGAAACCCGGCCTCGACCCTAGTAACTTCTGTAATCTTTGTCCCATCTCTAACCTGCCCTTTATTTCCAAGATTCTGGAGAAAGTTGTTGCTAGTCAACTTCACTCTCATCTTTCCAGCAATAACCTTTATGAGGAGTTTCAATCTGGTTTTCACCCTCACCACAGCACCAAAACTGCCCTCACTAAAATCACCAACGATCTTCTCCGTGCTGCCGACTCTGGTCTTCTGTCCATCCTCATCCTTCTTGACCTTAGTGCTGCCTTTGTTACGATCTCTCATTCTATTCTCCTTGACAGACTCACATCCATTGGCATCTCTGGTACTGCATTCGGCTGGTTCAATTCGAATCTTTCCGACCGCACTCAATTCATTCAGATAAAATCCTTCCACTCTCAGTCATCCCGTTTTCACAGGCGTTCCACAAGGCTCTGTCCTTGGACCCCTTCTCTTCATAACTTACCTCCTTCCTCTTGGTTACATCTTTTGTAAATTTGGTGTCCGTTTCCATTGTTATGCAGATGACACACAGCTCTAACTCTACTCATCCTCCCTCCACTCTCACTGACTGTCTCAATGAACTCAATCACTGGTTTTCAGACAATTTCCTTCAGCTAAACAGCGATAAAACAGAAATCATCCTCGTTGGCACTAAAAATTCTGTTTCAAATTCAAAAAATTTACTTATCCCCTTCAACAACTCGCTGCTAACCCCCTCGTCTCAGGTCAAGAGTCTTGGTGTCATCCTCGACTCCACTCTCTCCTTCACTGCTCACATCAGTAATGTTACTCAGTCTGCCTACTTCCACCTCAGAAATATAAACCACCTCCGTCCTTCTCTCACACCCCGCACCACAGCCATCCTTGTCCACAGTCTTGTGACTTCACGGATTGACTACTGTAATTCTCTTCTTTTTGGCCTCCCCAACAAATCCCATCATAAGCTTCAAATGGTGCAGAACTCGGCTGCACGTGTCATCACTCAAACCTCCTCCCATAACCACATCACACCAGTCCTGCAACAGCTCCATTGGCTCCCAGTCAAATCACGCATCACCTTTAAAATTCTGCTTCTCACATTCAAAGCTATCCACCATCTCGCCCCACCTTATATGTTTGACCTTGTACACATTTCCACCCCCCCCCGTTCTCTCCGATCCTCTTCCTCCTTAAATCTCCAAGTACCCTCTGCCCACCTCTCCACGATGGGGAGCAGGGCTTTCTCCTGCTCTGCACCTCTCTACCATCTGACCTAAGAAACACTACCGCTTTTTAAAATAAAATGATTATTATTAGTATTATTATAATGGAGAGACTGACTTTTTCATTAAGACTTGCTACTTATAAATACAACAAGAAGAAATGGAACGCTTATCGGACCTTGACACTAAAACTAACCGTATGATTAGTGTGATTACCTTTTTCTTCTTTTTTCATGCTGAATATTGCTCAACAGCTTCTGTCAAACTAGACGCTCTGTAATTTTTGTTAGAGGGGTCTAAATGTTCTAACTGTTTAATGTTTGTACATTTCAACACTGTCAAAATGACAAAACAATAAAGTAAAAAAAAAAAGACACTAGACCGCAGAAACAGTGGCGAATCACTTTAGAAACAATAAATATTGGGTTAAAGTTGGGGCAAAGTTGCAGGTTTTTGGGCAAAGTTGCGATTTCGCGGGATTTGCTTGATTTTGCATCAATAGTTGCGATCGAAACATCGCAAAATCTGGAGGGTCTGAATAATGTCCATAATGTGAGAGAAAATTGTGGCTCATGAGCACCAAGAACTAAGAGGAAAAAAACAAACAAAAAAAGTCTAATGTGATCGCTGCTTAGCAGGACAAGTAAATGGTTTCAATATGCAGTGGGTACGGAAAGTATTCAGACGCCTTTAAATTTTTCACTCTTTGTTTCATTGCAACAACTTGCTAAAATCAAAAAAGTTCAGAAAAAAACAGAAATGTACAAGTTTTTGCAAATTTATTAAAAATGAGAAACTGTAATGTTATTTTTATCATCAAAAAAGTTTGTATTATTTCTCATTAATGTACACTCAGCATCCCATCTTGACAGAAAAAAACAAATGTAGAAATTTTTGCAAATGCATTAAAAATGGTATTTCAGTTTTTCATTTTTAATACATTTAATACATTTGCAAAAATTTCTACATTTCTGTTTTTTTTTCTGTCAAGATGGGATTTTGATAATAAATTGGTAAGATATTTGATCATATTTTTTACACAGCATCCCAATTAAGAATGGCCTAACTTTTCCTTTACTGTCCATAATCAGAATAAAACTTGACACAGAATATTTATGTAAGCAGCTAATAAAAACAATTACAATTTTTTTTTTTTACACACATGTAAACCTTTATATACATTTCCCTTTCAATTTACAAACTATTGAAAAATCCCACCTACCTTGAAAATATTCAGTCTTGAAAATAACAAATCTGACAAATGAAGCTGTTTTATTCAATAACATGCATAAGTGTTTAAAATTTATAGTGAGCTGCTAAGTATTACTATACCTAAGTACAAATATGCAAGACTGCAATGTCACCACAAAAAAAACAATAACTGGTGGACAACTTCATAAAAACACATAGCGGACAAATCCTCCCCCTCTGAGCTCCCGAAGCCGCTGGCAGTGTCGGAGCATGTTCAGGATCCCCTGAAAGCGCTTGTCCACCTTCATCTGAGTAAATTCACGGATGTCATCCTCCACGACAAAATACCAACCTGAAAGACAATAGCACAATACTAAGAAAAGGAATAATAAAAACATGTGCTAATCTGTATCAACTGTGTTTATACAAAAAATGAGTAATCTAGATACTGTAATGAAGCAGTGCAACAAAAAGAACAGGAAATATTTATGCCTTTTTCCACTAGTGCCCCTACAGCGCAGTTCAACTTGGCTCTCCATGGTTCCAAGACTTTTCCACTAGCAAAGATTTGTGGAACCAGCCCCTTTCTTAGAACATACTTCACTGTGGTTCCAATGCCCCTTTTCCACTGGCTCTAAAGGTCCCGGCTCCACTCTACTCAGCTTGCTTTGCGTGCGTTTCCACTGGCTTTTTTTCGAGGCCAGTCCCTGCTTTGGAGTAGGGTCAGCGTGCCAGTGTTCCGACTATCTGTGCTACCCATCAATCCGACCTACCTTATGGCAATGCGCATGCACAGACCGACGTTACGTTACAGGTTGTTTACTCAGCGGATTTCTTATTGATATGTGCTAACTGTAGAAGTTTTGTTTCTTTTGTTTTATTTCTCCGAAGGTTACTGTAAGTTTTTTTTTAATTAAGCTGCAATGTTACTCAAACATATTAATATAAATGGCTTTTTTGCTGTTTGCAATATCGTTACGTAAATTAATGGTCATTATTAATATTATATAAACATGGGTGACTATAAATGGGTTGAGATGGGTATAATATAGGTGAAAGTAGGCAAAATAATTTACACAGCCTACAATATGGTTTTGCAAGCTGTGCACACAAAAATAGGCTATTTTATATTTTTTGTCACCAAATTCAATAAGACTGCAATGAAAAATTTGTTCCTTTTTTCACAATTTTGAGTTACCAATTATTGTTCTACAGTCACAGCCCAATGAGATACAACTTTAATCAGGAACAAAATAGATATGGAGTGAAGTAACATCACATCACTTCCTTCTCGTTCAAACAGCCTTGTCCACCCCTTGACTGAAAAAGTGGAAATGACAACAGAGCAAATCTTATAAGTGAACCTAGTTTAAAGGAGTTTATACAATACACTGCTGCCACATGATTGGTTAAGTGGACAATAAATGTACAAATTTGTACCTATTTGTACAAATGTAGCAGCTGCTGCTGAAGTTTTAGATGCAAGATACCTTTTGTGTCTTTGGTTTCCTGGTTCTTGAAGCGCTGCTGTAGCTTGCGCGAATGATTGTTAAGAGTCTTCATTGACTGACTGAGTATCTTGTACTTGGCTGTCACAGCAGTATTCAAGCTGTCCACTGCAACGTTGAGCTGATCATATGTCACACGTCCTTTCATGTACCTAAGGAACAAACACAAAAGTCTCTTATCGGATCATACTAGACAAATTTTTACCTTTAAATAACATTGCTGACTGAAATATTAAACCCTGTTTTCTCACATGTTGAAAACATTTCTCTATGGCTCAGCTGAAGAAGTCAGCACTTAGTGTATGTGGGAATATTAGGTTTGCCAGTTTGAATCATAAGGGTCTGAACAATCCAAGCACATGCAGTTCTGCACTACCTTCACAGTCCTGAAGATCATGTAATCTGGTTTGATTTAAAGAATGTTGGACACAAGCAGCACCCATCCAAACTGCTGGAGCAGTTTGGACATGAAGAATGGACAAACATTCCAGTGACTAGATGGACTAAAATCATGAAGATGGACCTGATAAGACTTGATGCTGGATGCTGCAGAAAGTGGTGTCGCAAAAGGTGCTGAGTTTTGAGGGCTGAATACACTGGCATGCACCACTTTACAATGTTGTACATTTTGAGTTTTTTTTTTCTTCTAAACAAGCTATTTATCCCCATTAAACCTCATTAATCTGAATATGTTTGTATAGGTATTACTTTATTGAAATAAAAGTTTCAATCAATTTCTGTGTTGTCAAGCAACAAAATAAAAAGGCTTTCAAGAGGAATTAATACTTCTGCAACCCAATGCATACACATGCTGGTTCCTCTGCACTTCATTCTTTAGACTGTGTACATGCTGTTTTTTTACGTTTCTTAAATTTATCAAATAGTATGCATTACTGTGTTCTTTTATAATAGATGTTTGCCACTGTGCCTCTTGTAAACCTAAGGAGACAACTTATTCTTTATTCAGCTATTCCCTTTTCAGGGGTCACCACAGCAAGTCATCCTCCTCCATCTAACTTTGTCTTCTGTGTCCTCTGTCCTCACTCCAACTATGTCCATGTCCTCTCTACCTGCTTACATATATCTCCTCTTTGTCTTTTTCCTGGCAGCTGCATCTCTAACATCCTTCTACTAATATACCCACTGTCCCTCCTCTGCACATGTCCAAACCATCTCAGTCTGGCCTCTCTAACTTTATCTCCCAGTTGCCCAACCTGTGCTGGACCTCTGATGAACTCATTCCTAATCCTATCCATCCTTGTCCCTCCCAAGGTGAACCTCAACATCTTTAGCTCTGCCACTTCCATTTCTGTCTCCAGTTTTTTAAACCTTTCCTTTGACCTTTGCTGCCACCCTTTTGTCATAAATCACTCCAGAAACTTTTCTCCAGCCACTCCATCCTGCCTGGACTCTCTTTTTCACCTCTTTACCATACTCCCCATTTTTCTGGACAGTGGATTTTAAGTACTTGAAGTCCTGCACCTTTGTGACCTCTGCTCCTTGTAGCCTCACTGTTCCACCTGCCTCCCTCTCATTCACACACATGTACTGTCTTGCTAAGGCTGACTTCCACTCCTTGTCTTTTAAGTGCATACCTCCACCTCTCCATGTTCTCTACCACCTGTTTCCTGTTCTCACCACAGATCAAAATGTCATCTGCAAGCATCATAGTCCACAGGGATTCCAGCCTGACCATCTATTAGTCTGTCCACTTTGTATTGCCTTGTTGCTGAAAAGTGCTATATAAATAAATTTGACTTGACTTGTCCATCACCGCAAACAATAAGGGGATCAGAGACGATCTTTGATTGTCCCACTACCAATCTGAAGATATTTGTCACTCCTACAGCACACCACATCACTGTCCTGCTGTCCTCAAACATGTCCTGTACCAGTCTAACAGACTTCTCTGCCACTTCATATTTCCTCATACAACACCACAGCTCCTCCCTTGGCACTGTTGTATGCTTTTTCTAAATCCACAAAGACACAATATAGTTCTTTCTGATCCTCTCTGTACTTCTCCATCAACATCCTCAAAGCAAAGATGGCCTTTGTGGGGCTCTTTCTTGGCATAAAACCATACTGCTGCTTACAAATAGTCAACCCTTGTCTAAGTCTAGCTTCCACAACTCTCTCCATCGTGTGGCTCATCAACTTAATTCCCCTGTAGTTGTTACAACTCTGTACATCACTCTTGTTCCTAAAGATTAACCTTTTTTTTTGCATGATTTTTGGATTATTTTCAAGCCCAAGAGTTATTGTTAACTTTCAAGGGACACCTCTGCCTAACTCACTTTTACAAGCTCTTGGAACCATGGCAAGCTGAGGAAAATCCGACACCTCTAAGGTAGACCACAGTAAGCCATGCCAATTGTCAGAGCCTGAAGCTACTCTCAAATCATCCGGACCCCTGTAAGCCAGACAGCGTCCAGCAACATCAACAAAATGGCCGAATCTGTTCCTGATGAGTGAAATTGTAAATGTGGTTTGTCCCCGTTTCACATTTTAATCATTCAATCCTTAGCTTTTACTGAATTATAGCCTATGGTAAATGGCATTAGCATCAGCGCTAGCTGGTTGCAGTAAAAAGTGTTATGCAGTGTTAGTATGTTATTAGCAGCCAAGTCTAAATTTTAAAGACAAAATAGGGCCAATGGTTGATAATTAACACCAGTCGCATGCTGGCAAAAATAAATATGGCTTCATTTAACTGTCCCAAAATACCTTTTCATTTAGCAACCTGCTAAAATTTAACAATACACTTCCCAAATACAGGCAAAACAATTTTGTTTGCAATATCGTTACGTAAATTAATGGTCATTATTAATATTATCTAATATTATATAAACATGGGTGACTCTAAACGGGTTGAGATGGGTATAATGTAGGTGAAAGTAGGCAAAATAATTTGCACAGCCTACAATATGGTTTTGCAAGCTGTGCACACAAAAAAAGGCCTTTTTTTCAATTTCATTGGTCACCAAATTCAATAAGACTGCAATGAAAAATTTGTTCCTTTTTTCACAATTTTGAGTTACCAATTATTGTTCTACAGTCACAGCCCAATGAGATACAACTTTAATCAGGAACGAAACAGATATGGAGTGAAGTAACATCACATCACTTCCTTCTCGTTCAAACAGCCTTGTCCACCCCTTGACTGAAAAAGTGGAAATGACAACAGTGCAAATCTTATAAGTGAATCTAGTTTAAAGGAGTTTATACAATACACTGCTGCCACATGATTGGTTAAGTGGACAATAAATGTACAAATTTGTACCTATTTGTACAAATGTAGCAGCTGCTGCTGAAGTTTTAGATGCAAGATACCTTTTGTGAGTTATTAGAGGCAGTTTATTTATTTATCATTTATTTAAAACAGTTGCAGCTGTATGAAAACCTTCATTTAAACTCCAGTCAGAAAGAAAAAGCTTAAATGCAACCTAGCACAAACTGATTTTTTTCAATAATGAAAAAAATAAAATCTAATCACAATATTTTGATAATACTATAACATAATTTTAGGGGGCTTAGGAACATTTCGTGGGGGCTAAAGCCACCTTAAAACAGCACTGTTGACATTTATGATTTTGCATGTGTGTAAGAGAGAATAAGAAATTTCACTCATAAAATGTTATAAGTGACACTTTACAGTTTCAGTTATGCTAACAGCGCTAAGTTGACTGTGCTTTTGATTGTATTTTTGGGTTATTCAGAGTGCACTGTGGATTCACCTTCAGTCATCCCAGACCAGGCCAGCATCTCCACACAACCTCCTGAGCCACATCTGCACTCAGTCCACACACAGTGGGAGGACCCTTCGCAACAAGATCATCAGTACTGCAACACGACTCGCAGAAAAGATCTCCAGGACAAGATGACTCAGTGTGATGAAGTTGCATATTTTCTTCTTCAAAATGACGCAGACGCTTTACTGTACACTGGTATAGCCTTAGAAACATTTAACATTCTTGTGGCAACACTGGAAGGATATGACAACAAAGAATTTACAATGCCTGTATGAGATCAAGTCCCTATAACACTTATGAAATTTTCATACATCACAGAGCATGGCTAGCAAGATCATTTCATACTGATTAGACAGAGGGAAGGAACTTTTCCGACCATTAATTCTATGGCTGCAAAGAGAACTATTTAAGCAACTATGTCTGCAGCCTTCAAGAATAACTTTCCGAATACTGCATGCATTATAGACTGCAGTGACAGCCTTTTGCAAAAAAAAAAAAAAAAAAAAATCTAGGCTTAAAAGGGGAATCATACAGGCACTATTATTCACACAACACAGTCAAATATTTGGTAGCTGTTGCACCATTATCATCATGTTTGTGTCTGTGGCATATGGCGGTCGGTGTAGTGAGAAATTTATCACAATGGACTCTGGAATAATAATGTGCCTGAAACCTGGTGACAAAGTCATGGCAGATAGAGGTTTTACAATAAAAGACTTGCTCTTTAAGAGAAAAGTTAGATTGGTAATTCCTTCGTTCACAAAAAAATGTGGACAGCTAACTGAGGAACAGGTAATATGCACGTGTGAGATTGCAAATGTAAGAATTCATGTTGAAAGAGCAATCAGACGTTTGAAAGTTTTCAAAATACTATTACAAACTGTTCCTATAAACATAGCTCCTAAAATAGACAAGATTCTGAGGATATGTGCTGCTCTAGTCAATTTAAGAGAGGATCTCATCTGTGACACAGAATAATTTTCATGTACAGATATGGAAAGTAAATAATTTCCAGGTCTCCCTTTTTTATCTTTTTTTCTACACACTGAATGTTTTTGTTGAAAAGCTTATGTTATACAGTGCACATATAGTTCAATCAACTGAACAATGATTTCTTTTTTATTTATTTAACCACAATGTGACAGGTTCTTCAAATTGCAACAAATGGTTTTCTCAAAAGTCAATTGTGCATTCTTGACATTTTGTTGTCTTGGAAGATTGTAAAAATACAAAACTATTTTATGTTATCAGTGTGTCATTAATTACTCAGCATAGATTTACATTATGTACATTTTAGTTGTGAAATATTCAACAGATTTCATATTGAATGTCTGCTTTCATTCACAGGACGGAGACTGAACTCTGCCTGTATGTTAATTTCTGACTGTCCCATTTATAGTTGTCACATAAGCAAATGTGCATTAAAGTTTGTCCATTATCTTCAAATATTCTCTCATTTAGCTGAAACCGTCCTGCAGCATACTCTTCTACAAGTCGAGGCAAGAAACATGAGAAGTAAAACCCTCTCAAGCGCTTTACTTGTTCCTTTACAAATGCCTCATCGTATTGCACTGTAAATGAAACATGCTCACTGGGTGTCCAGATCACAAGTGTGGCAGTCTTTAGACCTGTTCAAAACATTGCAAGCTGCACTTGTATGTAATAGCCTCTGCTTCCAGTTTTCAGCAGCAGCAGCTCTCCTTCTACCAATTTGATATCGCTGCATTTCTGGGTAAGCTGCTCAGTGAGTGAAGGATGGGTTGGTACAGGACATTTTATTTCTAGCAGTACATTTGAGTCAATGACCTCATCAGGACTAGCAGAGAGTCATGGCTCCTGGATGTTGGATAACAGTATCCATGTGAATGATGTTCATGTCCTGTTCTTTTAGTTGATTACAAGCTCTAACTTCTTTTTCTTTACCATAGTTTGTTTCATAATTACCACGAAAGGAGGGGTAAATGTGCTCAGATAAAAATTTGTCATTTTCTATGGTAGCACGAACTGGAACTTTTTTTGCAGAGCTTGCTGTAAGTCTGATTTTTCTACAGTTGTGCCACAAATCTGATTCACTTTCTTCTTTTGTTTCTTCTTGTAATTGTGATGCTTGAGCTTCAGAAACTTAAATACACTCACCAGCCACTTTTTATTGGGTACACCTGTCCAACTGTTCATTAACGCAAATGTCAAATTAGCCAATCACATGGCAGCAACTCAATGCATTTAGGCATGTAGACATGGCCAAGACGATCTGCTGCAGTTCAAACCGAGCATCAGAATGGGGAAGAAAGGTGATTTAAGTGACTTTGAACGTGGCACGGTTGTTGGTGCCAGATGGGCTGGTCTGAGTATTTCAGAAACTTTCGATCTACTGGGATTTTCACGCACAACCATCTCTAGGCTTTACAGAGAATGGTCTGAAAAAGAGAAAATATCCAGTGAGCAGCAGTTCTGTGGGCACAAATGCCTTGTTGATGCCAGAGGTCAGAGGACAATGGGCAGACTGGTTCGAGCTGATAGAACAGCAACAGTGACGCAAATAACCACTTGTTACAACTGAGGTATGCAGAACAGCATCTCTGACCACACAACATGTCGAACCTTGAGGCGGATGGGCTGCAGCAGCAGAAGACCACACCTGGTGCCACTCCTGTCAGCTAAGAACAGGAAACTAAGGCTACAATTTGCACAGGCTCACCAAAACTAGACAATAGAAGATTAGAAAAACGTTGCTTGGTCTGATGAGTCTCGATTTCTGCTGCGACATTCGAATGGTAGGGTCAGAATTTGGCGTCAACAACATGAAAGCATGGATCCATCCTGCTTTGTATCAATGGTTCAGGCTGGCAGTGGTGGTGCAATGGTGTGGGGGATATTTTCCTGGCACACTTTGGGCCCATGAGTACCAATTGAGCATCGTGTCAACGCCACAGCCTACCTGAGTATTGTTGCTGACCATGTCCATCCCTTTATGACCACAGTGTACCCATCTTCTGATGCTACTTTCAACAGCATAACGTGCCATGTCATAAAGCATGAATCATCTCAACTGGTTTCTTGAACACGACAATGAGTTCACTGTACTCGAATAGCCTCCAGAGTCACCAGATCTCAATCCAATAGAGACCTTTGGCATGTGGAGGAACGGGAGATTCGCATCATTGATGTGCAGCCAACAAATCTGGAGCAACTGCATGATGCTATTATGTCAATATGGATCACACTCTCTGAGGAATGTTTCCAGTACCTTGTTGAATCTATGCTGTGGGAGCCAAGTTGGTGTGGTTTATGTGTATACGGTTTATATTTGCTGTTAAACTTGTTTTGTTTAATTAGCAATTTAATAAGGCAATTTATGTTTGGAATTGAGCTAAAATTGTTTATTGTATTTAAGTTGATTTGTTAAACTAATATTATTACCAACTTTGTTTTAAAGGCTAGTTTAGAGTTTAATCCCTCTGCACAGTAGCTTTATGCAAATGAGCACGGTCAGCTTTGGTAAGGAGGGGGAGAGTAAGGGGCAGAGGAGAACTGCAGCACAGAAGGACAGAGCCACACGGTTTTTCTACCGTAGTTTGTTTATTTTTGAGGAAAACTTGTTTGTTAGCTCCTGTAAAAGATTTACAATGGTGGAATAAATTTTTGTTTTTTATATTTTTTACACAAGAGTCCCGTGGAAGTTTTTTCCTCTTCAAAATGAGCGAACACGAGTAAAGATAAAGAAAATTAACCTTGTAGCAACACATTTTGTAACACCTTCCTGGGCTCAGAGGTTCAAACAGACAGAAAAGAGGTTGGATGCTATCTGCTAAAATATCCCTTGCCCGTGTTCTTTCTGTAAACAGTTGAGACAAATCTATTTGTGGTTTCCCCACTATTTTACATGCCATTGAAACAATTCTTACAAGTTTGTAAGATGATCAGATGATCATACCAGGCAGGGAGGTGAAAAGTTAAAAAATCAACAATTGCCTTTTACACAAGCTTTAGAGTTTGCTGGGAGCCTCATGCTGTCGGACCGGCACCCACCATCTGACCAGTACCGACAGCCTCCAGCTGTCCAGATGGGAAGCACCTTAAAGACTGTGACATTATTGTAAAGCTTGGGGGTTCTCCTTGTAAAATGTGGGGCTCGAGTTCCAAAAGCATCACTCCAGACAAAACACAAAATAAACAAACAAAAAAAAAGAAGCATGTTTTCAAACCGGTACTCTTTTTAAACAAAACGCTAACCTTGAGAAAAGTTTAAATCTCAAAAACAACCATGCCGATATACCAAACATTGTACAATTGGTTAAGATCACAACCAGAGTTGTTCCCTCCAATATGTTAAAGATGGGCAAAAGTGAGCATGGCTTGAGGATGATATAGTACAAAAAACTCAAGGAGTTATGAGATTATATTCACATAGTGGTAACTAGGGCTTGTAGCCTAAACTATCAAAAGATTTTGAAAAGTTTTTCATAGGAAAAAAAAAATATGCTAACTGCTATATAACAGTAAAAATCCACAAATGTCAACCTATAGGTGGCACAACTACTGTGGTTGAAATGTTTTGGTCTATAACTTATAAATTCTAGGCCCCACCAGCGAGTTCTTCATTATCCACTAAAATGTTGAACCTTACTGTAGTTTTTACTACATGTTTTCTTTGAAAATGTAATATTGTTTATGCAAATTAGCAAAATGTGCAAAATCTTTAAACATCATCTCATCAAAGGGCTTAAACCCGAAACTTAATATATAACATCTAGAGCAATAGCTTAAAAAGATTATTTGGGAAAAGTTGTTTTGCCTTTTATAAACAAGTTATAGTTGTGCAAGTTTAGTCTCGATAGCTAGATTAATGTAAAAACGTCAATATCTTATCTATTTTAGCACTTATAAACATCAAATTCATAAAATGGGTCCAGTTTATCATTCTGAGTAGGTGTCCTGAGTTTCACAGTTGCAAACCTCTAGGGGGCACTAATAATGTGAAAACTTTAATCTCACTGATCTCAATGACCACATCGATTTCAACCAAATTTTATAGGACTACAAATAGTCGGCAAGAGGTCATGTTTTTTAGCGTGAAGCCAGTTCACCACATTAACGAGGATCAGAGCGATGCTCCCCTTTGAAGGGACCGAACCAAAGTTCTGATAACAATTCCCACATCAAACTTTATGGATCCAAATCTGAGGAAGGTTTTTATGTTTCAGGAAGCCAAAAAATTAAACTCTAGGGGTACTTTCTGGCCAGTTCGAACAATTATTCCAACCCACTGAACTATATTGTACCGGTATTCATCCACTCACCGATGAATTGTTGAATGCTCGTGAACCTCAGCGGCTCAGTGGACATCACACATCGAGGAGAGGGTCACAGAAAAGCCGAAACAGCTGAGTGGTATCTTCAATGTTATTCATTTTTTATCATTTTTTGAAAGACATTTTATGATTTTCTTTAAACTGATGTTGGCTTTAAAACACTTTTCAGTTCAACTTCAAATTTTTTAGCTTGTAACTTGTTATGGTGTACCATCTTAATCAGATCTCCCGAACAAAAAGATGCCACTCTCATGGAACTTCATGGTTAAATAAAGTACCGTATTTTCTGCACCATAAGGCGCACCCGATTATAAGGCGCGGTCGCAATTATGGCGTCCACTTCAGTACTTAATCCATACATAAAGCGCAATGGATTATAAGGCGCTCAATTTGAATCCACCTGTAATGATGGCAAGCTAACTGATAGCCTGCAGTTTGAATTGTGCTTCGTAAGCGTGTTTTTTCATTGGCGCCATTTTGGGGGTCCTGAGAAAAACAAATGTTGTTTTGCAGCATACCGGTGGTATACCTGCCGGAGGCGTGGCGGAGGTAAGTGTACGTATTACGTAATGTTCTCTGATTGGTTTATTGCTGCCAGCATACGTACTGTACGTATTACGTAATGTTCTCTGATTGTTTTATCGCTGCCTGCGTACGTACCGGTGCTGTACATATTAATGTACAAGGACAGATTTCCGAATTCAGTGCACACCTAAAGCGCACCGGATTAGAAGGTGCACTGCTGATTTTTGAGAAAATTTTAGGCTTTTAGGTGTGCCTTATAGTCTGGAAAATACAGTATATTCAAATAAAAACAAGTAGTTACATTTTCTTTGAATTTGAGATGATATATTATGTTACATATGATGACACTTACTGAGGAATGCTCTCAAACTGTGGCATGGTGACATATTCCATCTCTTTGACAAAGTTCCTGCTGGTCTTTACATTTTCTGCCTGGTCTGTCTGAACATCCGCTGCCTGATTGTGGTTCATCACAGCTTTAATTCCACTGAAACATAAGAAATTATTCATCATTTACAGCTGCAAAATACACAATAGACACAAAATAAAAAATGTGGTGGTCGAACAGTCTGTATGTAATCACACTATCACATTCTTGAGCAGCAAAGCTGGCTTACATAAAGGCGCATCGAGGTGAGCTGACTTGAACCCCACCCTCGCCGCCTCAAGTCGTTCACAAATCACACTGAAACAGCCAGAATGTGTTTAAGTCTTGCTCTGAAGTATTTTGTGAAAGATCCTTATGTGAGCTTAGAATTTTCCCAAATTCTTATTTCCAATTTGTTTTAAATATTTAGCTTTATTTACAAATACTTTCCTCATAGAAATATATTAAGAAACTCTTAAGTTTATTCAAAAAAATATATTCTTTGGAATCTGCTTCAGCAAAATTACTCTTATTTTTTTTTTCTTATGTTACTTTTAACTAGCTTTTTGTTACTTTTAGGTTTTTACTAGCCTATTTCTACTTTCAGCTACTAGCAAACCTTTTCCTTCTTTTAGCTCTAGGAACCCAGTTTTAGCGTTTTTGGTAGGTTTAAACAAAGTCATTCAGCACTCATCATTCACACTGCATTTCTGCAGAAAATGCAATTTCTCTAGTTTTATTACAATCCATCCAGCAATGTTTCTGAAGTGATATAGTAAACAAAACATGACAATGTTCCCACCTGGCTGGGCCTTTCTTCCTGGGAATGTGAGGTGGTATGTTGTCCTTCATTTGCTGAATACTCTTCAGATTCATCTGGAATATTTTCTCAACATCCTGAAACACAAATATCAATAAAAAAACATTAAGATGACAAGAAAGGCAATTATTTGAACCTTTAATTTGCTACATCATAAAATACTAATATTTGCAGGTTCGAGACCAGGTTGCATCAGGAAGGGCAAGTCTTTCTTGCAAGTTTTGCTCACTATAGCAACCCCTGCAGAGCAGGTGCAACCGAACGAAAACACAATAAAATCTTCACAAACTGTACTTTTTTCGTTGTTCTGTTCTTCATAGGCTGCCACAGTAAGCAAACTTACTAGAATAACTTGGCAATTGTTTTACATCAGATGCCTTCCTGATGCCACCTTGGGTTCAAATCTGCTAAACTGAGTTAATATATCATGTTTTGAAAAGATAGAAGGTAAACGTCCATCACACTTTTAATGTTGCGCTCCATGTCAACTCAGCTGAGTTCTGCTCCATGTCTCGCTTTTTTTGTGAAAGCTCACATCTGTGCAGGGCATGGGCGGTTCCATCTGTGTTTTTTGAACAGCTATAGGCAGCATAAAAACAAACTGGTCTGTGTGTCCATTTCGAGGAATTGTTTTATAAAAGAGTCTTATACCAACTGACAGATGATTGTGAAACAATTGCAGTGATGGGTCACACACGCGTGCGCACCCCCCTTCCCCCCCACCCACACCCACACACACTATACAGTCCATCCAGGATTTCGCGGGCATTTTTTGTGATTGTTGCGGGATAAAATGTTTGATTTCGCAGGGCATTTTCCTAAAAGTTGCGATGAAAAGTTGTGTTTTTTTTTTTACTTCCCCCCCACTCTTGTGCAGCTGGGTAGGAAACTGGCTTGCGACCGCAGTGAAGTTAGTTTTAAGTTGGATATTGGATATTCGCGCTCCGCAGAGTTAGCGGCGTCTAGCTCACAACTGACCCGAAACAGGAACGCTAATGTCAGCCAGACATTCTCTGCCGGCCCCTTCTCTCACGCGCGGTGGTTCACTTAGGGACGGCTGGCCGACATTAGCGTGAGCTAAACACCGCTAACTCTACGGAGCACGAATATCCAATATCCAACTTAAAACTAACTTCACTGCGGTGTTTTGCTGAAACCTTTGTGGGCAAATGTGAAGCATTAGCTCACATTTTGGCTTTGGTCGCTGCTCCTGGCATTCTGATGTTAATAGGATGTGACGTCACATCTCTTCTTCGTGAGTTATTTGGGGTTATTTTGGTTAAAGTTGCTGGAAAGTTGCGGTGTTTTGGACAAAGTTGCAAAAAGTTGTAGTTTCGCGGGGTTTGCTTGATTTTGCGTTAATAGTTGCGATCGCAACATCGCAAAATCCTGGACTGATTGCTTCCTAAGTGGTCGGTTTGATTTTACAGAAGTTTGATTTACTTGGAGTTATATTGTGTTGTTTAAGTGTTCTCCTTATTTTTTTGAGCAGTGTATATATATATATATATATCTGTGTATACAGATATATATACACATGTATACATACCTACATATATACACATACACACTCACATATACACACACACATATCAACACACAATCAATTTCACATGCTGTTTTGCAAATGGAATAGACAACAGGTGGAAATTATTGGCAATTAGCAAGACACACTCAATAAAGGAGTGGTTCTGCAGGTGGGGACCACAGACCACTTCTCAGTACCTATGCTTTCTGGCTGATGTTTTAGTCACTTTTGAATGTTGGTGGTGCTTTCACACTTATGGTAGCATGAGACGGACTCTACAACCCACACAAGTGACTCAGGTAGTGCAGCTCATCCAGGATGGCACATCAATGCCAGCTGTGGCAAGAAGGTTTGCTGTGTCTGTCAGCGTAGTGTCCAGAGCCTGGAGGCGCTACCAGGAGACAGGCCTGTACACCAGGAGACATGGAGGAGGCCGTAGGAGGGCAACAACCCAGCAGCAAGACCGCTACCCCCGCCTTTGTGCAAGGAGGAACAGGAGGAGCACTGCCAGAGCCCTGCAAAATGACCTCCAGCAGGCCTTAAATGTGCATGTGTCTGCACAAACAGTTAGAAACCGACTCCATGAGGATGGTATGAGGGCCCGAAGTCCACAGATTGGGGTTGTGCTCCATCCCAACACCGTGCAGGATGCTTGGCATTTGTCAGAGAACACCAGGATTGGCAAATTGGCCACTGGCACCTTGTGCTCTTCACAGATGAAAGCAGGTTCACACTGATCACATGTGACAGACGTAACAGAGTCTGGAGACACCGTGGAGAGTGATCTGCTGCCTGCAACATCCTTCAGTATGACCGGTTTGGCAGTGGGTCAGTAATAGTGTGGGGTGGCATTTCTTTGGAGGGCCGAAAATTAAACAATAAAAGGTAAAAACTTGTCCTTAATAAAATTTTAAAATCTATTGCCAACAGACTCCAGTCATCTGCAGTTGATATATTTGTCTGATTACCCAATCCTACCAGATACTGTACCTTGAGATGCTTCAGTTGTTGTTTCTGTAGCTCAACGCATCTTTCAAACTCCTCCAGAAGTCTCCCAAGCACAAAGAGTTCTTGTCCCAGTTTTTTTGTCTTCTGCAGAGGCAATTCTAAATGTAGAAAAGAATAAACCAATTTTGGCCTTTTATTTTTACACAATAAATTCAGAGGAATGCAGAATGTTAAATTACTGTGTCTTACCAGAAGATGATAGGTCCAGCATGTACTGTAAGGATAATATTTTATCATAAACATGTTGGCTGATGTGTTTGAGGTCCCCCATTGTCCTGAAACAGTGACATATTAAATCAATAAAAAATATAGAACTAAAACAAAACTTTTAGATCTTCACAGTTGAGTCAAAAACAAGTAAACACAACAAATTAAAAGCCTAGCATTAGTTGAAGGAATGCATATCAAGATCAGACAAAGTATATGTATATGCATATGTGGTATGAACAGAGTAATTGGCAAGTGCTTACCTGGTACATACAAGGTACTTACTTAGTACCTGGTGCTTACCTGGAACTTATTTGAAACGCACTCGGTTCAGACTTGGTACTCACTGGTACATCATCAGTTTTTACCAGTTACTTACTTGATATATACCTGACACACCCACCACCTTCATGCCAAAGTTTTAGACTAAGATCATAAGATCATCATATGATAAGAAATGTTGGAGTTGTAGCCATTTTGGTCAAATCTTGAAAATAACATTACATACAAACTGACGGGATATCAATATTTCATGCAAATTCGGTGTAGTAGTACCTGCAAGTCATTCACATCACATACTACAATCATACTAATTTGACAAGAACTCTAATTCAAAATTTAACATTGTGTGTGTATGTGTGCAGCGTGTGTGTGTGTCCTGATCAAAATCTTAAGACCAGTCAAAAAATTGCAAGAATTGGCATTTTGCATTGCATTGGATCTTAAGAAGGTTCTAAGTAGAGCTTCACAATGTTAAACGAAAAAATCAGTGCAAGAGACAAGAACTTTTGAGCAGGGAATTTTCTGCAAACTGCATTTACACTCAAACATGATTTTTTCAGCTGATCAAAAGTTTAAGAACATAGTCTTTAAAAGCCAAAAGCTGTGCAAAAATCTGGATTCCATGTCATTTTCTGTCAAGTCTTTACACTGTCAAGACCT
>NC_051446.1:3973748-3976881 GCF_001649575.2 Kryptolebias marmoratus | reverse complement strand
TCTTAAACTTTTGAAGAGCTGAAAAAAATCATGTTTGAGTGTAAATGCAGTTTTCAATTAATTCCCCGCTCAAAAGTTTTTGTCTCTTACGCTGATTTCTTCTTTTAACATTGTGAAGCTCTACTTAGAACCTTCTTAAGATCCAATAAAGCAAAATGCAAATTCTTGCATTTTTTTGACTGGTCGTAAGATTTTGATCAGGAGTGTATATTATATATATATATATATATATATATATATATATATATATATATATATATATATATATATATATATATATATATATACACACACATTTCCTTTTTTTTTTTTTCTATTGGCTTCCAGTTCATTTCAGGACCCAAAGTTTATGGTATGGCAGCACCTTATCTGTCAGAGCTCCTGCATCATCACACTCTAGCCAGACCTCTAAGCTCCACCAACCAGCTCTTTTTAATTCAGAGATCCAGAATGAAAAGTAGAGGTTATAGAACTTTTTCAGTAGTAGCACCAAATTTGTGAACCAGCCTGGCTTTGAAAATTAGAGCTGTTCATACTAGTGCTGATGATAGACGATGACGATAGAAATCGTGGGAACGATAGAAAAGTGTCTATCGTGCTACTTGTCTTCTATCGTTTCTAACATAATTTTATCAATTATTCATGCAAATATTTCATAAAGTAGGTTTTGACAAATGTATTAGTGTTATCATTTTGCATACACTCAGTTTATACAAGTGATAAATAAAAATAAAAAACTCACAAATAAGCTCTGTATTGTGGTTTTGCGACATGACGCTGCTTTACGTTATTTGACTCACATGTGGGTTTGCGACATGCTTTACAGCAAGTAACTCGTGAGTGCTGAAAGATGGAGACGCATGATGTATCAAACATGGGTTCGCAACAAGTGGAAACAGCTACGAAGGCAGCCCAACAAGAAGGGCTTTTACCAAAATGAAGGGGGTACATCTGTGATTTGGTTACATTCTGGGTTCAAGAAGTCCAACATAGAGCAGAAAACGGTAATTTGCAAACACTGCTACTGTTTCCTCATCTGACGCAACACAACAAACCTCTTCTATCACTTAAAGAAGAACCACAAAAAAGAATACATAATTCAAAAAGTGCAAGGTCAAGCAAGTTGTAAAAGAGCCGGGGAAAGTTGCAAAAAGACAAACTCTAGCCAGCCAAAGATAATAGAGTCTTTAGCACAATTCACACCGTATGAGAAACAGGGTTTCCCCCTGAAAAAAGGCTAAGCCCGGTGGTAGGCTGCCGTTCGCCGACCGACTGTGATACACTAAAAAACAAAAAAAGATTAAAGTTGACATTTATTATGTTATATGCCGTAAAAAACAAAAAGGCACTTTTGAAATACTTTTTTAAACAAAAATACAATAAAAATAAATATAAATTGTTTGCAACTAATTTGAATCCTAATTTAAGTCCCATAAAAAGTAAAAGAAATCAACACTTGAAATTTATCCTTCCATGTAGAATACATAAGTTTCACTTTTTGATGAAATTCAAGTTTACTGAAATGTTACTGTACATTCGTTTGTAGTAATGTCCCATTTGCTGCTGAACAAATTGCTCTTCAGGGTATATAAAAAAAGTTGGAAGTTGAAAATGCACTCTTGTGCACAGGCTTTTACATGGTTGGTTTAATTTTTTTTTTAAAAAGACTTTCCCAAAAATATTAAGTGTTATAATTGTAGAAAAAAAACAATCATGACAACAGGCAAACTATATAATACACTGCCTCATCAAAAAAAAAAAAAAGTTGCCACTTGGATTTAACCAAGTAAATTGGTACGAGCCTCTTATTGGATAATTACTGCATGGGCGATTGTTTTAGCTGGCAACAAGTTATTTAACCCCAACTGGTGCAATGACTTACTTCTCATTTCTTAAACAACCATGTCAAAAGACATCCCATGGTTGTGGAAAGAATGTCAGTCTGTTTGAGAAGGGTCAGATCATTGGCATCAAGCAGAGAAACATCTAAGGAGATTGCAGAAACTACTAAAATTGAGTTAAGAACTGTCCAACGCATTATTAAAACCTGGAAGCATAGTGGGGACCCAACGTCTTCGAGTTAGAAATGTGGCCGGAAAAAAATCCTGAATGGTTGTGATCGACGATCACTTAAACGTTTGGTGAAATCAAATCGAAGAACAACAACATTAAAACTCCGGGCTACGTTTATAGTGAAAGTAAGAGTATTTCCACACGCACAATGCAAAGGGAACTCAAGGGATTGGGACTGAACAGCTGTGTAGCCTTAAGAAAACCACGAATCAGTGAAGCTAACTGGAAAAAAAGGCTTCAATTTGCTAGGGAGCATAAAGATGGAGCAATGGAAGAAGGTCATGTGGTCTGATGAGTCCAGATTTTTTACCCTGTTCCATAGTGATGGGTGCATCAGGGTAAGAAGAGAAGCAGGTGAAGTGTTGCACCCATCATGCCTAGTGCCTACTGTCCAAGCCTGTGGGGGCAGTGCTATGATCTGGGGTTACTGCAGTTGGTCAGGTCTAGGTTCAGCAACAGTATGTGCTCAAAGAATGAGGTCAGCTGACTACCTGAATATACTGAATGACGAGGTTATTCCATCAATGGATTTTTTCTTCCCTGATGGGACATTCCAAGATGACAATGCCAGGATTCATTGGGCTCAAATTGTGAAAGAGTGGTTCAGGGAGCATGAAACATCATTTTCACACATGGATTGGCCACCACAGAGTCAAGGCCTCAACCTAGTGCTGGGCGATATAACGATACATATCATGGGGACGATAGAAAAGTGTCTATCGTGATATATTTTCTTCTATTGTCTCTATAGTTTCAATCGTCTCTATAGTTTCTGTCGTTTCTATCATAATTGTATCAATGATTCATGTAAATATTTCATAACGTAGGCTACAACGAATGTATTAGTGTTGTCACTTTGCATAAATTCAGTTTATATGAGTGATAAATAATAAGAAAAAATAACTATTTTGCGAAGAACCTCCGTTTTGCGACATGGCACTGCTTTACGGCAGCGGCTTTCTGTGCAGCGCAGTATTTTCACCATAAGTGCTGAAAGATGGAGACGCATGAAGTATCAAACTCGGGGTCGCAACAAGTAGAGACAGCTAGCAGGCAGCCC
>NC_051446.1:3957394-3972959 GCF_001649575.2 Kryptolebias marmoratus | reverse complement strand
GAAAGTTTTCAAGCCAGTTTTAAAATCGGACAATAGCTGCGGGGCTCTCAAATAGTCCGGGAGAGAGTTCCATAGACGAGGAGCAGCCACAGCAAATGCTCGATCACCCATAGTCCTTAGTCTTGAACGAGGAAGGTGGAGAAGATTGCAGGCTTGGGATCGTAGGGGTCTAGAAGTTGAATGTGAAGTAAGGAGGTCCTTCAGATAATCCGGTGAGGTTCCATATAGACAATGATGGGTGATGAGTGCAATTTTATACTGAATCCTGTAAGTTACAGGAAGCCAGTGAAGCTCATAAAGAGTAGGAGTGATGTGATCAAATTTACAAGCTCTCACTAGGATCCTGGCAGCACTGTTTTGAATGTACTGGAGCCTCTGAAGGTGTTTTTTGTGGACTCCAATAAACAGCGAGTTACAGTAGCCGAGCCTGGAGGAGACAAAGGTATGGATGAGGGTCTCAGCATCAGAACGGAAGAGAGATGAACAAATTTTGGAAATATTGCGAAGGTGAAAAAAACAGGTTGTAAACAGGTGCTTAATGTGATTTTCAAATGTGAGATGGGAGTCCATTCGAACTCCAAGGTTTGTAACAACGGAGGAAATGGGAATGTCTTGTCCAGAGAATGAAATACTTGTCAGAGTCGAGGATTGAACCTGATGAGGCATTCCGATCAGTATGGTCTCGGTTTTGGAACAGTTCAACTGAAGAAAGTTATGGTTCATCCAAGTCTTAATCTCCTCCAGGCAGGACGGTAGCGCAGTAAGTGAAGGTGAAGTAGAAGATGATCCCGTTCTAATGTAAAGTTGCAAATCGTCTGCATAACAGTGAAATGAAGTATTATGCCAATTAATGATTTCACCTAAAGGCAGCAAGTAAAGAGAGAAAAGCATAGGCCCTAGAACTGACCCCTGCGGGACACCACAGGACACACTAACGGCCTGGGACTTGGAGTTGCCAAGGCAGACACATTCCAGCCTATTAGAAAGAAAAGATTGAAACCAATCCAGGACAGATTCACAGAGACCGACTTTCACATGCAGACGATGTAGGAGAATGTTTTGGTCCACAGTGTCAAATGCTGCAGTGAGATCAAGGAGGACAAGAATGGTGCAGCCAGTATCAACAGCCATGAGAACATAATTTGTAACTCTTAGCAGGGCAGTCTCAGTACTATGAGCAGGACAGAACCCAGATTGAATCATACAGAGAATTTTTTTGAAGGTAGCGCTGGAGTTGGGCAGCAACTACCTTTTCCAGCACTTTAGAGACAGAGGGACATGGCCGGATTTCAGTGATTTATTTATAATTTGAGTAATTAATGGGCTTATCGCAGTGCGTTTTGATTTTATAAGTGAGGAGGGAAAAGGATCAAGAGCACAGAAAGAGGGTTTCATTCCCTTAAGGAAGGTCTCTACCTCACTTTGAGCAATGTCATCAAAGCAGTTTAACCCAAGAGACACAGAAGTAGAGGCCAATCGGAGATCGGAGATACCAGGAAACCGAGATCTGATTGAATTTACTTTGTTTTTGAAAAATGACAGAAACAGATTGCATTGTTGAGTCATATCTTCAGCATAGATTTGTTTGTGGGGATTAAGGAGGTGATGTACTGTAGAAAAGAGCAGTTTAGAGTTTCCCGGACAGCTATTAATAATGTTGGAATAGTACTGAAACCGCACTTTCCTGAGGGAAAAAGCATATGCTTTCTTATGTTCCCTGTATGCCTGTTTATGAACAGAGAGACCTGATTACTTTACACGTCTCTCGATGGCACGACCAGCGGTTTTCATATTCCGCAACTCATTAGTATACCAAGGGGCTGAACGGGAGAAAGACACCAGTCTTGACTTAAGAGGAGCATGGAGCTCCAAAAGCTCCTGGAGAGATTGATTGTAATAGTCCACAGAATCACTTACTGATAGGTGATTAATAGTAGACAGAGCGTGAAGGTCAGAGGACAGAGCCTCAGAGGAGATGTTTTTCAGATCACGGAACTGAATAAAACGTTTTGCGTCCGGAACAGACAAACTTGAGGGAATGTCTAATGAGATGAAACTATGGTCAGAAACACCCAGATCATAAACAGATAAGTTGCTAATGCTTATAGTGTCCGTGATCACTAAGTCCAGAATGTGTCCCCTGTTGTGAGTGGGGGCATCAACATGCTGAATGAGATTAAGCGAGTCCAAGAGAAACTTAAAATCTGCCACCAAAGGAGAAAATGAGTCATCAATGTGAATATTTAAATCTCCAAGAATAACATTTTTCACGGAACAGGCACAGAAAGAAGTGAGAAGGTCATGCATCTCTGAAAGAAATAAAACGTGGTTTCGGAGGCCTGTAAAGCAAAGTAATATTTGCCTGGAACGGGGCTTTAAGATTAAAAGCCAAACATTCAAAGGAGGAGAAGTCCTGAAGAGCCAGCTGAGACAGTTTTAGGTTACTGCGATAGATAACAGCCAGACCACCGTCGCGGCCTGAGCGACGGGCCCTCTGCAAGAAGCTATAACCTGAGGGACAGGCTTCATTCAGGGAACAGTAGACATCCGGTTTGTGCCAAGTCTCCGTTAGGCACATGAGGTCCAAGTTTTTCTCCAGGATGTGATCATGGATCAGGCAAGATTTGTTGGATAAGGATTGCACATTGAAAAGTTCCATCTTAACACTGGCTGGGATAGAAGCCTCTTGCAAAGGTCTCAACACACTGGAATCCACTCCACGTTTTTGCTGCCTCTTTGGGCGACGTGCACTGCCTGCCATATCAGGGATTACTGGTGCAGCGCTCTGATGCTGTAATGGATGTGCAGTATGTCCGGCAGACCAAAAGGAAGTCGTGGAGCCAGCCCAGCCTGCCGAAAGTAAACAAAGTTCCTCTGAGAGCCTCTGTGAACATGACGAGGTCTTCGCAAGAGGCCGAGTCCTTTCAGGATGGAAACACAAGGAGGGGCAGAACGGTGGTTGAGTTCGAGCAGCTGGGAGGCGGAGTAGGACAACATCGACGAGGCAGTCCGGCCGGAAGGGGCTAGTAGCGAGCTAACTACTAACAGCAGACTCACGGTTCCACAGCGAGTCTTCAAGCAGTGTAATAAAATCCACAGCATAACTTGACGGAGCAGAAAATAATCCAAAGACAAAGAAAATTACAGCAGAGCAACTTAAGTCACACGATGTGACCTGATTTACGCGGAGAAGCAGCAAATATCCAACGCCAGCGTCCTCTCTCAAGTAAGTCCCTGCCATGCTTTAGTATAATTTAATAAATTAAATTTTCATTTAATCAGAAAATCCTTGTGTGGTCTCCTTTAATGTTACTCCACCAAACGAGCCTGGTGGACGTAACACATTCCAGAAGCTTATAGAAACAATTCCACAGCAAATGTGTGCCGTAATCAAAGCTAAAGGCGGTCCAACAAAATATTAAAGTGTGTAAACTTTTTGGTGCCGACTTTTTTGTTGGCCAGGCAGTGTATTTAGAGAGTTAAAATGATGCCAGACTTGTTTTAATTAAAAAAAAAATATTGGAGTTGTAACTGATACTGTTATTTCACTTGTAAAAAATTCTAAGAAACCAAAATTATCAGTACAGTAATACAATATAGTACCACAGCACAATTAATAGCATATAAACACAAATAGAATTAATTATGAGTGTAGGATATTTCAGGAGAACTACAATATCAATCAACTTAATGCCTAAATTAACAAGACATTTTTAACAAAAAGGTATCATATTTCAACAATGAATAGGTAAATACATACTCATGCAGTTGAAACCAGACATTTACATACATTATAAAAAAAGATTTTTTCACACTGGCTGAAGTGAAATCAGAATAAACTTTTCCCATTTTAGGTCAATTAGGATTTTCAAAATTATTTATATTTGCTAAATGCCAATATAATGAGAGAATGTTTTTAAGACAATTTTTATCACTTTCTTCAAAGTCAAATGTTTAAATAAACTTCATGAGTATTTGGTACCATTGTCCTTAAACTGTATGAGTTGGGTCAAACGTTTTGTATATTTTCCCACAAGCTTCTCATAATAGTTGGCAGGAATTTTGGCCCATTCCTCCTAACAGAACTGGTGTAACTGAGCCATGTTTGTAGGCTGCCTAGCTCGCACACGCCTTTTCAAATTTTCGATAGGATTGAGGTCAGGGCTTTGTGATGGCCACTTCAAAACACTGACTTTGTTGTCCTTAAGCCACTTTATAACCACTTTAGCAGTATGCTTCGGGTCATTGTCCATTTGGAAGACCCATTTGAGCCCTAGTCTAACTTCCTGGCTGATGTCTTGAGCTGTTGCTTCAGTATTTCCACGTTCTTTCCTCATGATGCCATCTATTTTGTGAAGTGCACAAGCCCCCCCTGCAGCAAAACAACCCCACAACATGATTCTGCCACCCCCGTGTTTCACAGTCAGGGTGGTGTTCTCAGGCTTGCAAGCTTCCCCCTTTTTCCTCCAAACATAACGATGGTCATTATGGCCAAACAGTTCAATTTTAGTTTCGTCAGACCACAGGACATGTCTCCAAAAATTAAGATCTTTGTCCCTGTGTGCATTTGCAAACATTAATCTGTCTTTCTATGTTTCTTTTGAAGTAACCCACTCCACTCTGTGTCCACCGTGGCGCAAATCCAGTCGGCATTTCCTATATTTACCAGCTGTCTGCGCATGTGTAAATGATATGATCGATAACAGAGACATGTCACTGATCAGGCGCCCCTCGCGCTCCCCTCGAGCACGCGCGCGATTGTTTTCCTTTGAATCGTGTTGTCATCTGATGACAGAGCTAAAGCTGGAGAGACAGAAAACTGAAGAGGCAGAAGACCAAAGATAAAAAAAAAGCTTTTCAAAGTGGTTGAAAGACAGCAGGAAGTTCTGTCAGAGCATCAAGAGGAGGCCTGGAAATATTCAGGTTAGCTAAAGCTACTAGTTACTAGTAAAATGACAAGTTACAACTGTTTATTGATCAGTATTTACAACATAACAGATCATGACAGGAAAAATAAAGGAACTTGTTTGTGTTATTTTGTTGTTCAGACAGTAATCATCTGTTGAACTCGATGGTGAATCATAAAGCAGATAAATTATAGAAGTTGGGATTTAAGTTTTTTAAGTCTGATCAGATGAAGCGTCCGATCACTAACTGATATCCAACAAGGATATCATTTAAAATTAAGATTTCATGTTTTTATATGTGGTTTGACTGCTGTATTTTTTAGGCCTCCTGAACACAAAGTTCCTGTCATTCAGATGAGAGGACAGAGAGAAAGAATCAGGACAGACAGGAAGGAGACAGGTCGGTCCAATATGAGCTGGAAGTGTAGAAACAGTCACTTAATACCAAGTGATTAATTCTGAAAGATTGTTTATTTTTAAAAAGTGAAACAGCAAGATGTGCAATTTATTTAAAGCTATTAAATAATACTTGTTTGAACATGTGACTTAGAGAAGAGCACAGAGAAGGAATAAAGGAGACAGACATGAGGTCGGTGATCAGCTGCTGTAGAGGAGACCAATGATTACATCAGGTAGGAATACCTCAGCTGGTGAAGCCACAAAAACCACCACCGTGTCATTTTGGGAAAATTGGTGCAGGCAGATGACAAGTCAATCACCACAGAGTAGAATGTGGAACAGAGAGATGAAGATGATGATGAGGGAGAGGAACAGAGAGGTACAGAGGAGAGGGTTGGGGCAAGACCTTTACTCAGAAGATCCATCTGAATGGCCTTCACCACAGGAAGTGGGGGACTCATTGACTCATTGAGGCAGTACATGGTGGAGAATGACCCACAGAGATGTTCTGATGGGCCAAATCCAATATCAGATATTGTAAAATTCCATGAATAAATAAGATTTATTTATGTAAACAGGTGGAGAAAAAAAAAGGGGGGGGGGCTGTAATGTGCCTGCATACCCCTCAGAAAGTAGGTAGTTGCACCCCTGCATGTCCACTTTGCAAATTAATCATTTGTGTGCAAAGCTGCTCCTGATCCCGTCCTGGATTACAAAGAGGGATGTAAGTATAATTTTTAATGTACTGTTTTCTCACTGACTCTGTAGCACTAATATAAATCCCTGTGTTTCCAACCCAGATACAAGAGGAGGGTTGAATGTAGGCAATTCCCGACACGAAACTGTCTTTGGGTTCAATTTTATATTCTAACAAAAGTTCTAAACATATTTTGAATGTTTTTTAGTCATTTTTTGTCTTGCCAATGTTTATATTCCTCTCTCCTACAGCCTGATCAATAAGACCAAATATACAAATTAGGCGATGACGTCATCTAACAACTTCTAGCAGCTCCAAATCTCACTCCAAGCTCAGATCAAAACCTGAGAGCCCCCTGTTTATGCTGCGTTATGATTCAGCACGGACCATTTTACCTTACTCACGGCGGCGTTATAACGTACACAGCTACATACCGCGCGGCGTCTGTCTTTAAATCGCGTCAGCGCGAGGTTACTCGCATAAATTGTGTATTTAATGACTCAGAACATAGAAATGAAAACAGATAATGCAGCTTACAAAATTTAAAGTCATAAAAATGTATCATATTGTCACTAAACACCGACCTGATAGCATTTTTTCATCGTTAAAGTAAACAGAGACGTTTAATAAGCGTTCTTACTCTGGTCTGTGTTTGTCTGTTCGTCAGCCCCCTCTTGATCGTTGCCTCTAATCTTAAACTATGACATAAAAACAGACTTTTTCCCTGACTACAGCTGTGATACGTTCCCTTAACGTTGATTTGAAATACTCCGCGAAACATCCGCGCATGCGTCATACCACTTTTTCGGTCTTCTTCTTCTTTTTGTTGTATTTATTGGCGGTTGTAAACAACTTAATGGTGCATTACCGCCACCAATTGGTAAGGAGAGTGGATAATATTAATCCCTGGAATTTTTTTAAAATACTTCCAAAGAAACCAGTACAGCGAAGAAACGGTAATAGAAATGGATAGCATTTCTTTTTCCCTAACACTTCTGATAATTTGTATTATATTTTATTATTTTCAAGGTTTCGGATAAGAAACCTTATCATATTTCTTACAATGTAGCATAATACAATCTACTGTCTCTTCCCAATCACAAAAGCCATAATTTCCTGTGTTATTTTTCCCTATTTTAAAGAGTGAGCTGTTCAGTCAAGTGTGTCCAAATCTGAGCCTTGATATTATTATATCTCTTCTGCTTTTCCCCCACTTCTCATCTTTCCTACTTTCCTTATAAAACCATCTTCCTTTTTGTTTTTCCTCCCATTGTTTCTGTCATATTTCCTTCAATTTATGTTTAATGATGCTTTTAATTTCTAATCTACTGAAATTAATTTCCATATAGATAGTACAATGTTTTGTAGCTTCCTTTGCCATTTTGTCTGCTATTTCCATTTATCCCTATATGTGCTGGTATCCACAAAAATACTACTACAAGCCCCATACTTTGTGTTCTGTATAATGTCTGCTGGCTGTATCTCTGGAAGAATATCTGGTCTATCCTCTGAATTACTGTTGTGTAATTTGTAATTTGCAATGATGAACTTGAATCTGAACATATGATAGTTTCAAGTGGTCAAATATCCTTTCTCCATTGTACTGCTAAAAGTATTGCCACCATTTCCCCTGGGTACACCAATAGCCTATCCCTGATTATTTTACTTGTTGAAACACAAAATTCTCAAATTAAAAAAGCTACTTCAATCTTGCCATGTGAATTCTTGGACGCATCTGTATAGATCTGAATGTAATTATAATATCTATTATTATAACTTTGTATATTGTGGCAATCTAAAGTTTACTCTTTATCTTTCTTCTTTTCAAGTATTGAAAAATTTAATTTAATTTTAGGGAGAATCTATGGATGTATAGCTGGTAAGGGAAGTGTTGGAATAATACCAAGTTTGGCCACTCCTAGTTCTTCTGCTTTCTGTTCACCTGATCACCTAAAGCTCTTTTATTTTTTCCTCTCCTTCTCTCAGCAGGGTTTTAGGGTGTCATGTGTTGGATAAAATTGATTATTGCCCTGTAAACTTGCCCAGTAGTTTACAAACAACTGAATTTTTATCAATTCTAATGGCATTTCCCCCATCTCTACCTGTAAAGCTGCCACTGATGTTGTTTTAAAAGCTTGTCTACAAAGTCTTAATGCTTGAAATTGAATTCAAGGTTTTTAGGAACCGTGTCTGCTGCTGATCCAAATACCACACACCATAGTCTCAAACTGACTTTAATAATCCAGTATAAATAGACCTTAATGCAATTCTGCCTGCACCCATCCACTCCCTGTTAAGCACCTCATTATATTTAGAACTTTTTTACATTTGTCTAAAACTTTCTGAATGTCAGAATGCTTTTTTTAATGACTATTTCATCTGTTATCGGATGCTGTGCAGCTACAAGAATTTTTTACTGAAATCTTTTACTTTTGGACATCTTGTTATGATGCGTCACCATATCAATAAGTGTTACCCTGAAGTCCAGTCATGGCCAGAACCAAGCAGAGCGCCTGTAAATCCACCGTAGGTAAAGCTCCCAGGAAGCAGATTGCCACCAAAGCCATCTGCAAGAGCGCCCCGGCCACCAGTGGAGTGAAGAAGCCTCACCTCTACAGGCCCGATACCATTGCTCTCAGGGAGATCCACCACTACCAGGAGTCCACCGAGCTGCTCATCTGGAAGCTGCCCTTCCAGCATCTGGTCCGGGAGATCACCCAGGACTTCAAGACTGACCTGAGCTTCCAGTGCTTGGCCTTCAAGGCTACGCAGGAGGCCGGTGAGGCTGTGGACACCAGGACAGAGGACACATCGGGACAGACCTCTACAAAAAACTTTCCTGCCCACAGCCATCAGCATCTATAACAACTCTTTAATGAAACCAGGAATATGAGCTACAACAACATTTAATTTCTTTTTGGGGATTAATAAAGTACTTTTGAATTTGAATTTGAATCCACTGTATTAATTCATTTTCTAAAACCATTTTGGTATTTAGCCAAATAACCTTTAATCTCCATATGATATGTCAGTCTATTATGTATCATTTTCTCCATAACTTTACAAATGTTAGATGCTAATGCAATAGGTCTGTAACTACCTGGGTTAGTACAATATTTTCCTGGCTTGCATATTGGAATAATTATGGCTTCTTTCCAACTTTGCGGTATTTCCCCTTTCTCCCATGCTTTGTTATAGAGCTCAAGTAATGTTTTTGAATGAATCACTAAGATGATATATCATTGTTTAACTGATCTGATCCTTGTCTGGAGCTGATTTCCTAAATTTATTTATTGCTTGTTTCAATTCTGATTTTGAAAAATGCAAGATTTAGAAAATCTGAAACTTCATCATATTGGGTTAACAAGTGTTCATTTTCAAGTAATTTCTCTCCTCCTCTGCCTATCTTTGCTAATGTTTTCTGAACTATGAATCTCGCCTAAGTTTGTTCCTAACATTTCTGCTTTTTCCTGATCTGAAACTACTGTTCTCTCAATATCAAGTAAAAATGGAAATTTATACTGTTTTTTTAACCCCATTCATCTTTTTAATCTTTCCCAAAACTTTACTAACGTCAGTTTCCCTTCCAACTGAATTACAAAAGGATGTCCAGAACTCTTTCTTTGCTCTTTGAATTGTTCTCCATACATCAGCCTGACAGTTTTTTTAAATACTCAATTAAATTTTGGAAAGTGTGATTTCTTTTTAGCAATTTCAAAGCTTTGTTTTGAGATTTAATTACTTTGTCACATTCTTGTGTACACCATGGTACAATCTTTTTCCTATTTCCACCATGTAATCTTGGAATAATCTGCTTTGCTGCCTTTAGAATTGCTTCACAAATCGTCACCTTCTTAAAATAATCGCCTAAGTCATTTTTTGCAACTTTTCAGGAAACACAAAAAACTGAACAATTTGTTGATTCTTGAGATGATTTAGGCAAAAAAATCATTTAAAAAAAAAAAATGACTTAGGCAATTATTTTAAGAAGGTGACGAAATACAACTATTTAAATTTTCAACACCTTGATTAATATTAATTTTACTCATTTCTTGATCACTAATGTGTTTAAAGAAGACAACAATACCTCAATTAACTTTATTAAATAATCATCTTTGTATTCCTACTATTTTATAATTCCCCACAGCCAAATTTATTGTTGTTACTATTGGAAACGATCACTTCTCACTGTTGTGTCCAAAACAACTTGCCATATACACTTAGCTGCTAATGTGTCAGAAACTAAAGTAAGATCAATAGCTGACTCTAAACCATTTCTAATATTAATTCTTGTTCCATGTCCATCATTAAGACATACTTAATTTTTATTATCCATAAGTTCTTCAATCACCCTTCCATTTTCATCATTATAAGTACCCCATAGTGTATTATGTGCATTAAAATCCCAGCAACAAATAACCTTTTCATCTAAATCTGAATCAGTCACACTTAGTGTTTCCCACTGTTTTGTTCAAAGATGAAACAGTGGTAAATAAGAACTTCTTCTTGTGGAGTTTATTGGCAAGTGGCAAAAAACTGCATTGCCACCACCTACTGGTATAGAGTGTGGTTTGCTATGGTTTTTTTTTCAAACTGTATATGTATGTACTACTGTATATAATTAAATTAAATTAATCAGTTTTGTTTTTTAAACTAATTATAATTTATATATGTTTGCCCCAGAAATCTTTTGTAAAGTGTTCATTATGTGTAGCTTTTCTTTAATCCTTTCAATCTCTTTCTTCATGTATCTTCTTTCTTCTTCATATTTTTGACATACTAATATCACGTTTTATTGTTTCATCCTCCCCACAGTGATCACGTCCCTGAATTATGCTTCTGTATCTTATAAAGTAATTAAGTCCTGTATGTCCAAACTTGAGTCGTGTTATTAAATGTTCCTCCTTTCTGCTCCTTCTTCCAGCTCTCATTTCTCCAACAGCCCTTTGAACTCTTTAAAACCATCTTCCTTTGCTTTCGCCATCCCACCTTTTCCACCCTTCTATCTTCAGTCTTTGTCTGATTATATTTTTTGCTTGTGATTTGCTTGTATTTACTATAAAGTTAATATGTTATCTCTGATTTATTTACTTGAAATTCTTCTGTTTTTTGTGTAATGATCCATCCAAAACGTTTTGTTTCTCTCTTCTCTTTTTCCCAGCATGATTTTATAACATTAGATGTTCGATGATCTAGGTTAATAACTTGTAAATTTATCCAATAATTTATTGCTAATTGTGTTCTTCTCAGATCTAGTGGCATTTCTCCCATTTCTACTACAAGTGTTGTCATTGGTGTTGTTTTAAACGCTCCTGTGCAAAGTCTTAATACTTGATTTTGAATATTATCTAACTTTTCCAGATGTGTTTTTGTTGCTGACCCATAAATTATACTTCCACAGTCCATATTTGATCTAATTAATCCAGTGTAAAATCATTTTAAAGCTCCTTTATCTGCTCCCCAGTCACTACCATCCAAATATAATATTTATGGCTTTTTTTACATTTATTTATAACTTGTTGGATATGTACTGTATATTCCATGTAATGTTCTCATTGAACCATATTTCAACCTGGAGAGACTCACGACAAAGAGAAGCTGCAATTAAATGGTTTTATTTGACATGAATGACATAAGATATTTGGCGCTTGGACCTCGGCGGAAGACGCAAGTGTCGACAATAGCAATGCGCTTCGAGGAGAAGGTCAGGTTGAGCATTAGAGGCGTCTTCCCCGGGCCGGACACTGGTGGTGGAGGTTGAAGAGGGGAAGGAAGCTTGAGGGAGCTGGGAAACTAGGGGTGGAGAAGGGGTGGAGGTGGGCTGATGTTCGGCCGGCGAACGGATGGGGCCATGATGGAGGTCCTTTTAAACGAAGGCTTGCTCGCTGATTGGATACACTGGAGGCGCGGTCGGATGCTGATGGGCTGAGATGGAGGCGCGGTCTGATGCTGATAGGCTGAAGTGGAGGTGCTCGACGCAGCGATTAGATGCAGGTGAGACTGAAGCAGGTCTTCCAGTCTGAATTTACGCCTAGGCTTCATTCCTAAAAACTTTATACATTTAACTCAATCTAATTCTTGATTATATAACTTAAGTTTTGTTTCCTCTCGTGTTTTTTTTTCTGTGTAAACCATAACCTAACCTTGCAGGATTTAAATCCCTCTTGAAAACCCCATTTCTCTATACCAGCAATAACGGGTTGTAGTTTCTTTATAATATATTTTGACCTCTTTTCCATAAGGCTCCATCATCTGCAAAAAGTGAACATCCCATCTCTATTCCAATTTCTGCAAAATTATCATTTATCATTACTGAAAATAATAACAGACTAATAATGCTTCCTTGTGGTGTTCCATTTTCTGCTACATATTTTCTGGATAATTCTTGATCAAATTTAACTTGTATATTTCTGTTTGATAAGAAAGTTCTACTCCAATTAAACATTTTTCCAGTAATAGCCATTTTACATACTTTAATTAGTAATCCTTCAATCCACATTATGTCATATGCTTTCTCTGTATCAATAAATACAGCCACCACACTTTCTTTGTTTACGTGTCCTCTTCTGATTTCATGCTCTAAACATCATTTTGGACCATTATAATTCCTTCCTTTTTGAAAACCACTTTGATATTTAGATAAATACCCTCTATTTACCCTCTACTATTTAAATAATATGTTAATCTATTAACAATAATTAGTTCCATTATTTTACACATAATTGATGTTAAAGCAATTGGTCTATAATTTCCTTCTTGTAAATTATTTTTTTAAACTATCATATGCTTTAACAACAAAATATAGTTGGTTTTAGCCATATTTCTTGTATACAGATAAATTCTGGTTTCTCTTCAAATCCATCAATTTAGCCTTTAAATTCCTGACAATTATCAATTAAACCTCTTGTATTTCATTGTAATATAATCATATATTTTTTGTCACCTGGTGTTCTTGGTCACCCATTTGTTTCCAACCTTTTATGAATATTCTCCAAAGATCCCTCTTTGAACCCCAAAAACTCTTCAACTTCTCTCACTATTATTTTAATCTTATCTGTTTTATGTTCAGCCTCTTCAATGCAATGAATAACATGTGCAATGAATATTAGTTTTTCTACTGACATTTTGATGTTTTCTTCTGTTTGCAGTTTGCTTTGCTGTGAAATTTGGTACTGTTGTCCTACCTCTCTTGTCTTTTGTCTCTTTACAATTTTGACTGCTTCTGCATAACTTGTGTTTTTATTCATTTTAATCTGTTGTATTTCCTTTTCAGTTTTCCTCACATCACCCATATGTCACTCTATGTTGCCCTCCACAGTTACAACATTTTTCTTGTTGTCAGGTGTGGTGGAGAGTGAGGTGAACCATAGGTCGTCCACGACCCTCTCTGAGGCTTGGTGAGAGGCGTCACCGTCCACGACCCTCTCTGAGACGGGATGAGGGTAGTCTTTGTCCACGACTCTCTCTAGGGCTTGGTGAGAGGCGGTGGCGTCCATGACCCCCACTGAGACACAGGAAGGTGGAGATGCTGAGAGCAGCACTGGAGATGACAAGACCAGCTGAAGATGACGAGACTGGCTCTGGAGATGACAAGACCAGAGCCAGAGATAATGGAACCGGTTTGGGTGATTTGGCCGGCTTGGGAAACTTAGCGGACTTGGCTGAATTAGGCTTTGAAGACTCTGAAGGCTCTGCAGAGGGTGCTGGAGTGACTGAAGCCTTCAGTCCCCCCAGCGCCGCCTGCAGAGCCTTCAACTACTACCTTCAAGGCTCTGCAGGCAAGTAGTTGGCAAGTCAAGTCAAGTCAAGTCAAATTTATTTATATAGCACTTTTCAGCAACAAGGCTTTACAGCATGAAAACAAAAATAGAGTCATCATGAAAACACACACAACAATATAACAAGCAAACTAAACTTATCTAAAACATGAGCTGAGATAATCTAAATGAAATTGTGGCAATCTGCCACCTATTAACTGTTCTGCTCCCTTGGTTCTTTTCATTGGCTGGCTCTCTAATTACGCACAGCTGCAGCAAGTCCTCATCACATGGCTCCAGGGTTCTTAAGGCAGTTGCAGGGAGCATTTTGTTGCTGATGCATCGTGTGCTTTGGGTAAACAGTCTCAGCCTGAAACCTAGTTTTGAAATTCTGAAAGTTACTTACCTGTGTTTGTCCTCTGTGTATCTACCAGTAATCCTGTGTCTGCTCGCCACGCCTCTGCCTGTGAACTACCTGGAAGTCTTGCTGCTGCAAACCTGGTCTGGCGTCCCCGTTGGAAACCTGCCATTCCGTGTTCCTTGTAAATACCTACCTGCTGGATCTTTTTCGAGGCCTGTCTGTCTCCAACAAACCTCCACCTGCACCGTGTAAATACTCACCTGGTATTCCTGGAACTGCACCTCCGAGCCCGCACACTGTCACCTGTCGTAAGCCTCCACCATTACATCTTTGTCAAACCTACCACAAACTATCCAAAAGACTAACCTGAGTGACTTCCTCTTTCAGATCCTGTTCCCCATCCCACCCCTAGCCCTAAATAAACTCACTTACCATATATATATATTAGTCTGTCCGTCTCCTGGGTGCTCAAGTTTGGCAAATATCTGAAATCGTGTCAGAAATAAAGGATTAAAAGTAACATAAACAGATTTAAAACTAAGTTAGGAACACAAGTCATACTAAGCTAAAAAAACTAATGGTACCAGAAGTCTAACTAAGCATACCAAAGGCCAACTAACAGTTAAAACATTCCAAACAAAACAAAAACTAAACTTATCTAAAACACAGGCTAAACTAAAATATAAAATAAGCTTAGCCAAGCCAACTAAAATAAGTTTTAAGTAAGCAAAGGCTGGATAAAATTGACTAAGTCATACTAAAATAATATAAACTAAGGAAAACCAAACTTAAGATATTATAAACTAAACTACGATTTAAGAGCCTGAACAGACTACCTTTGCTAACGCTAATTCAACTAAAGTTTTAGCCATTTAACTATGCTAATGCTGATTCAGTTATAGGTTAAGCTAATTAAACGATGCTAATGAGACAAATGTGAAGTGAAAACTATAATATAGACACTCCTTACCAGTTAGAATAATGTATTAATATACTGTAATTGTATTGTATTAACCTAAGGATGAGTGTAACTCTGCAGGTGAGGTCATGTGAGTTTGTAGTGTACGTGACTGGCCATACCAAGAAGGTCTGGAGGAGTCAGCTAATTAGGAACCGAAACCCACTCAAAGAAAACCACCTGCAGAAGATGGTGAAAAACAAGTCCATATACAGAGTTCCGGAGAGATGACCGAAGGAGGATGGGCCAGCTCTTTATTTAGGTTAAAATGCTATGTTTTAGTGATTTAGCTCAGACATCTTCTGGTGTTCCTGCTGTGAGCTGGTAAGGAGTGTCTCCCTTAGTACTAAGGCTAATAAATCTTTTAAACTGAAGATACTGCTTCTGACCATTTTTGACTCCTGATTTCTCTGTGCATTTTCCGGTCCGTCGTGAGGAGAGGTTTTTTAAAGTTTTGAGTTTCATTTAGGTAATATTTTGTCTCCT
>NC_051446.1:3941091-3942954 GCF_001649575.2 Kryptolebias marmoratus | reverse complement strand
GTTTAGGTTAAAATGCTATGTTTTAGTGATTTAGGTCAGACATCTTCTGGTGTTCCTGCTGTGAGCTGGTAAGAGTGTCTCCCTTAGTACTAAGGCTAATAAATCTTTTAAACTGAAGATACTGCTTCTGACCATTTTTGACTCCTGATTTCTCTGTGCATTTTCCGGTCCGTCGTGAGGAGAGGTTTTTTAAAGTTTTGAGTTTCATTTAGGTAATATTTTGTCTCCTTAAACACAAAGTGGGACAGAGGAAATGAGAGAACAACATTAAACATCAGAGGAGGAGGGAGGGATGGAGCTGGGTGTGTGTGGAGGGAGTGAGGGAGGGAGGAAACGAGAGAGTGACAGCGATGGTGGAGAAATGCCCACGGATACTGTTCCAGATAGGCCTCTGTCTGCCATAGTTCTGATAGTGATAAAAAGTTTTATTAGCCGGCCTTGGGACCTAGCCGGGACAGAGCCACATGTGTCCTGGAAGAGGGAGGGGAACTGATGGAAGCGTCAAATTTACATTACACCCAGAAGAGTTTTGAGATGGCCAACATTCCAAGGCCGACCCAGAGGAGCCATATTCAGATATCAGAATTTTTTAGGTCAGGTTGACACCGTAATTTCAAGCCGGCCTTAAGAGTTTCAATGGTACATCTCAGTGGCGAATCCAAACAGCTAAATTAATGTCATCCTCCAAGCTGGGCCGAGTCAGTAACTTCTCCAAGGTCGATTCCATTCGGCCAGCGAGTTCTAAGGTCCACAGCTGGGACTCACAGGAGTCACGTCCAGTATGCACCTATTTTCACAAAGCAGCTGCTCGGTACAGTCTTCTGAATTTCACGATACATCAGAAAACCGCCAATCCCAAAAAGCAGAAATCCTGGTATTAAAAATCAAATTATGTACACGTCTTTAATATACTCTACTGACATTATAGATAAACACAAAATCTTCCACTTCCCCCAGGAATCTATTGTATATGCAGCCCGAGAAAATTTGATCTATTGCGTTGAGAGACCACCTGATCAGATCCATAATCATTTAATTCAGAAATTATGCAAAGAGAGGCTTCAAAGAAAGAAAGACAATCAAAAATAAGGACATATGGGGGGTGGGGGAATGAAGAGAAAAGAAAAAAGCGTCCACCCTCGCCAAATGCAGCAAAAAAAAAAACCAAAAGAGTGAACACACTAAAAGTCTTTATGAATACTGTAGTTACACTAATTCAGAAACAGATCAGCAGACCAATCCCCAAAATAAAAATTAAAATAAATAGCGAGGATGGAGAAATAATCCAAAAGATTTTAAAAACAATGTGGAGAAATACGTTTGGCGCATTTCTGCAACTCGTCTACCTGTGTATAACGGCAATGATTTTTTTTTTCATTTTACATTAGTATATTTGACTGTATCTTAAGTGTCCCCCCAAAAATTGCTCTTAATAAATCTACCTGTTTCCTGCCCACCACCCACCCTCCCATAATGGAATGGAATTTTTGCCCTTGCCTGGTACATGGACCATACAGAGTAATTACCTGGTGTACTTACCTGTTTTTACCTGGAACATATGTTTCAGGTATGCATCTGGTACCTACCTGGTATGTACCTGGTAGGTACCAACTATGTGGTACATACGGAGTACTTACATGGTATGTACCAGTTACACTCCTGATCAAAATCTTAAGACCAGTCAAAAAATTGCAAGAATTTGCATTTTGCACTATCAATCAATCAATCAAATTTTATTTGTATAGCACATTTCAGCAGCAAGGCATTTCAAGGTGCTTTACATAATTAAAAAACAAAATAAAAACAGCATGTGACAATGAATAAACAGTAAGAAAGAGAAAAACATTGAAGACATCAAAAACC
>NC_051446.1:3935394-3939898 GCF_001649575.2 Kryptolebias marmoratus | reverse complement strand
GGTGCCCCCACCACTGTGCCGTGTAGAAAACATCTCAGGTGGGATCTCCTTGTCATGCCAGTAACCTTGGAAGCCATCAGGACCATCAAGGTTAAATTTTTTCTCATCAGAGAAGACAACTTTCTTCCACCTTGTGGCACATTGTGAGAGGCCTTGCTTATGCAGCTCAACAATCGTACCACGTTCATAGTCAGTGAGCTCTTTTGCTTTTGCCATCAGGAGGTCTTGACAGTGTAAAGACTTGACAGAAAATGACATGGAATCCAGATTTTTGCACAGCTTTTGGCTTTTAAAGAGTATGGTCTTAAACTTTTGATCAGCTAAAAAAATCATGTTTGAGTGTAAATGCAGTTTGCAGAAAATTCCCTGCTCAAAAGTTCTTGTCTCTTGCACTGATTTTTTTCCTTTAACATTGTGAAGCTCTACTTAGAACCTTATTAAGATCCAATGCAATGCAAAATGCCAATTCTTGCAATTTTTTGACTGGTCTTAAGATTTTGATCAGGAGTGTATATACGTGGTACAAATAGAGTCAATAGGTCGTTATCTTATGTCTTTGGCACTGGAGTAAAGAGAGGGGAAGATCTGTCAATTGATCACCATCTGGTGGAGAGTTGGTTTCAAAGGTAGGAGGGGAACAGACCTGGTAAACCCAAACTGTAGAGAGGGTGAACAGGGGACACCTGGCAGAGGCCCTGTCTGTGAGATTTTCAACTCATACCTTCAGGAAAGTTTTTCACACTTACAACGGGGGGTTAGGGATATGGAATTTGAATGGGCCTTTATTGCAAATGCAGCTTCTATGACAGGGGTAGGCAACCCTGGTCCTCTAGGGCCACTATCCTGCTGTAGGGATTTGAGTTTTCTTTGTGTTTAGTTTATTCTGTTATCTGGTTTTGTGTGTTTTTGTTTTGGATCCTGTCTTGTCTCATGTTCATGTTTCATTTACTCCTCCTCAGTCTCCCTCCCGGTTTCCCTGCCATGCCCATTTTCACCTGTCCCTACTTGGTAATCATTTCACCTGTTCCCACTCACCTCGTTATCCTCAGTATGTTAAAACCTGGTCATTTTCTCCCATACTCTGCATATTCATTGTTTGTCGTTTCTAGTGCATGTTCCTGTCTTGCCTGATCCCTGCCTCAGTTTGTATTTTTGTTTCCATCTTAGTTTTGAGTTAGTTTATGTTTCCTGTTTATGTGCTGCCACGTCAGCTTTTCGTTTTGTTAATTCTTCAGTTTAATAAAGATTAGTCTTTCCCAGGGATGGACGAGATCCTGGACCGGGCCAGGTGGGACTTCGCCCTGGGGTCCTCACCTTCTGTGTCCTCTGTGGCAGCAGCCCCTCATAAATTCATGGCCTCTCTGTGACGTGGACATCGAGGAAGGAAGGTCCATGGAGACGGTGAGGTACTCCCGTCGCCAAGGCTGGGGGATGAAGAGGACAGTGCGTCTCCGTTCTGGGGATCACGCTTGGTGATTAAACTACCTACATCAAGAAGGAAGGTCCCCAGACGGAACCCCCTGCCTCCAGTGCCCCCTCCGCTGCTCATGGCCACGTCTCCTGCGGCGCTCACAGCCACATCTCCTGCGGAGCTCACGGCCACGTCTCCTGCAGAGCTCACGGCCACGTCTCCTGCAGCGTTCACGAGCCCTCAGTGCCTCCAGCGCCCTCTGCAGAGCCCCCTGTGCCGCCCCTGCGGTCTCGTCAGCCCCCAGCGCCGTTCCCGCGGTTCCGTCAGCCTCCAGCGCTGCACCCATGGTTCCTCGCCACCACAGCTTCCCCGGTGGGTTAGGAGTCCGTTGCCACCTTGGCCACTGTGGAGCTTCCATTGTCTGCCATGCCTGCCAAGTCTGCCACGCCTGCGGTCGTTTTTGACGCTCCTCGCCAGCCCGCTCCAGAGGGGGTTGTGGTCGATGCTCCTCACCAGGCCGGTCGACGCTCCTCGCCAGGCCGCTCCAGAGGGGGTTGTGGTTGACGTTCCTCACCAGGCCGCTCCAGAGGGGATTTGGGGTTTTCAATTCATGTTTCAGTTATCTTTGTTTAGCCTAGTCTTAGTTCAGTTCTTGTTCCTTGTGTCTTTGTTTCCTGTCATTATTCACTTCTCCTCAGTCAGTCACTTGTTTTCCTGCCACGCACATCTCCACCTGCTCCTCGTTAGTTATCACTCACCTGTGCCCACTTCACATAATTACCCCCTGTCTTTAAAACCCGGTCATCTCCACTTACTGGCTGGTTCGTTTGTCTATCTCCCCTGCTGTCTGTTTCTGCTTATGTCTCCTGCCCATGTCTGTTCAGTCTTTAGATTTAGTTTGTTTTGTATTTAGTTTTCATTGTGCTGCCTTGTCAGCGTTTTGTTTTTTGTTTTTTTTATTTTACAATAAATTATTTTATTTTTTTGAAGATGAACACTCGGTTTGCCTCCTTCTCCACCACTCCTGACAGTAGGGATGAAAGTGAGTGAAATTTCCCCTGGCTCTGGATATTGTGAGGCTGTCTTGATTGTCATAGCCTTCTCAAGATGGCTTTCATCTTTTTCATGATACAACAGACCAGATCTTTACCATGGCAAAGATGCTAAGGGGGTCATTGGAGTTTGACTGTCCAGTTTACATGTGTTTTTTGGATATGGAGATGGCTTATGACTGTGTTCCCTAAAGCCTTCTGTGGATGGTGCTGTGGGAGTATGGGGTGGCAGTGTCTCTCTTAAAGGCTATCCAGGTACTCTGTGAGCAAGAACCATCTAGATTTTTTTTACCAGTATAGGCTGAACTCCATCAGGGATGCCCATTTTCTTACAAAAACAAACACAAAAATGTTTTATGTGTTGTATGATGAATGACAATTTTGAATTCAACTTTCTCTCGCCCGGACGCTGGTCACCGGTGCCCCACTCTGGAGCCAGGCCTGGAGGTGGGGCACACTGGTGAGCCCCTGGTGGCCGGGCCCCTGGTGGCCGGGCTTTCACCCATAGAACCCAACCAGGCACAGCCTGAAGAGGAGACGTTGGTCCCCCTTTCCATGGGCTCACCACCTGTGGGAAGGGCCAAAGGATCCTCGGCTACAGAAGCTGGCTCTCAGGACATGGACTGTAACCTCTCTGGTCGGGAAGGAACCTGAGCTGGTATGCAAGGTTGAGAGGTTCCGGCTAGATATCATCGGACTCACCTTAATGCACGGCTCTGGCTCTGGAACCAGTCTTCTCAAGAGGGGTTGGACACTCTGTCACTCTGGAGTTGCCCCTGTTGAGAGGTGCTGGCTGGAGTGGGCATACTTGTTGCCCCCCATCTTGAGAGGGTAGCCTCCCTCTGCCAATGTGTGGGGGGACGGGTTCTGACTGTTGTTTGTGCTTATGTACCTAACAGGAGTTTAGATTACCCACCCTTTTGGGAGTCCTTAGAAGGGGTGCTAAAAAGCACTCATGGGGACTCCCTTGTTCTGCTGGGGGACTTCAGTGCTCATGTGGGCAATGACAGTGAGGCCTTGGCAGGAACAGCCCCCCTGATCTGAACCCGAGTGGTGTTTTGTTATTGGACTTCTGTGCTTGTCATGGATTGTCCATATGTAATGGCAGAATTTATTATAGGGTAACACCTGTTGTTGTGGGGTTTTGGGTTTTTGTTTCTTTGTTTGCGGTTTGTGTTCAGCTGTCCTTGTCTTAGTTTAGTTCTTGTTTACTTGTGCCTTTGTTTCTGTCACTATTCACTCCTCAGTTACTCTCTTGTCTCTCTGCCACGCCCATTTCCACCTGTCTACAATTTGTATCACTCACCTGTTCCCACTTATCTCATTATCTTCAGTGTATAAAACCCGGTCACTTTCTCCACTACTCTGCTGGTTCATTGTTGTGTTTTTGTTCCGTCTCCGCCTTGCTGGTTCCTGTCGTCATTTTGGTTTTAGTTTATGTTTTCTGTTTTTGCTGCCACATCAGCTTTTGTTTTGGTTTATTCTTTAGTTTAATAAATTAGTCTGCTTCAAGATGAGTCTGCATTATGGGTTCTACTCCTTCCGCCCCATTCCTGACAGTTGTTGATAAGTCCTATTCCAAGTGCCATGGGTTCTCACAGAATGAACTTGTTTATAGGAGTGATGTTGAATTTTCTCCTCATGTGAACCAGACTGACTTGCTTTTCCCTAACTCCTCCTTCTGGTCCAGTATTTCAATATCTTTAATAAAAGCACCTGTGTTGACTTAGGGGACCAGAGCTTTGATTCAGAGCTTCCCTGTTCAGACCTGGGACTCTGATATTGATTGTTCATTGTCTTTAATGCTCTCTATATTCTGTGCACATTATATAAATAAACCTGTTCGAGTGATTTGATCTAACAGTGCCTGGAAATCGATTTATTGCTGCCACAACTATATATACAGGTGCTGGTCATAAAATTAGAATATCATGAAAAAGTAGATTGATTTCAGTAATTCCATTTAAAAAGTGAAACTTGTATATTATATTCATACATTACATACAAACTCATATATTTCAAATGTTTATTTCGTTTAATT
>NC_051446.1:3918459-3934108 GCF_001649575.2 Kryptolebias marmoratus | reverse complement strand
AATTTGAGATTTTCATTTGTTGTCATTCGTAATCATCAAAATTAAACGAAATAAACATTTGAAATATATGAGTTTGTATGTAATGTATGAATATAATATACAAGTTTCACTTTTTAAATGGAATTACTGAAATCAATCTACTTTTTCATGATATTCTAATTTTATGACCAGCACATGTATGTATGTATGTATATATATATATATATATATATATATATATATATATATATATATATATATATATATATATATATTTGTTCTTATTTGTTTTTTTTCCTCAACTGAAGGAACAAATCAGTGAATAAAGTGATTTAGTTGAGTTTGTTTACTCAAAAGATTTGTTCATTTGAACGAATCGTTCATGAACAACACAACACTAAGATGAGCCTCCTGTCTCTCACATTGAGCCTCTTTATGTCAGTCGATACGCACCGTAAACATGTCCTTAGCTGTGTCAGCTCCCGTTACAGCTCCCCTGCTTCAGTTCCGGTCTTAACACAGCTTTTAATAAGCTGTGTTAAGACCGGAACTCTATTGATCTATTTAGTTACATACTCTTTAAGTGTTGGCTCCCACAGGTCCAATCACTAGTATAGCTACAGTTTGTGTGTGCAGTCCCTAGTATTTTTGCTGATCCTGTTAGAACTAGGGTTGGGCAATATTGCCAGAAAATTATACTACAATATATATTTTTAAATACCTCAATAACGATATCACAGACAATAGTCCACATTTTCTGTCTTTTATTTTTTATTGGATTTGCCCAAATAAATACAGTATGTAACTTCAAAACTGTTTTTTTTTTTTTTACTTTTTATGAACAGATTTGATGTGTTTCCACCCTTACCTGACACAACATGCTTGTATGACCTACAGAATATGGTGGTCTGATCCACAGTTTCTATTTTAAAACCAAAATAATTCCAAACAACAGAAGTGGGTCCTTTTTTCTGGAATTAAGTTGGGACTCTCGGGAGTTTTTTTTGTGTTGTGCTCTGCCATGTTTGCTAGGCAACAACTATATGAAGCATTACCACCACCAACTGGTAAGAAGTGTGGATCACATAGCACCTCACACTGCACAGGTCAGGCTCAGTTAAATTACGTCATCATATGAAATCACAATATTAATTTTTTCACCTGTGTCAAAAAATCCACCGGTATTACCGTAAACGAGACAATATTGCACACCCCTAGTTTTAGCCAGTAGACCACATAGAGGCCAAGACCAAGTGCTTCTGTAGGCCAGTATAACAGCTGTGGAGCAAGTCTTAGTTATGCTTAGGTTAATTTTAATGAAGATAAAAGTTACAGAAAGTGAAAGCATGTGTGTTTCTGTGTGCACGATGGCTGCAGTAAGTGCTTGTTCCCTGCTAGCTACAAATGTCCTGATCCATCACTGTTGATGGAATTAAAGGCCTACCATTCTTTAAAGGAATGATTTTTGCCCCCACTTTTCATGTCAGTTTTAGAATAAGATCATCTTATGGTGAGAGATTACGGAGCCATTTTGGTCAAACCTTGAAAATAATATTATGCATGATCTTGTGCAATATGAAGATGTCAGAGTATGTGGTATGTGCTGTTAATAAATATCAGCTACTACCACAACAAATTTTAGCTCAATATTTGTAAAACTGACGGAGTTATAGCCTTTTTCTGTTAGCCAATGTTGATTAGCTATGGTGGCCATCTTGAACTGAATTAGCTCTAAAAGTTAACCAGTTGTAGATGCACATCCAATCCACCCGAATCTAATCATTACTTTTTGAAAGTCCCATGAAAATCCATCCAGAGGTTGAAACAGGCAGAAACAATATCAACTACTTTGTGATAGTGGGTGTTGAAATGAGAATAGTAAGTCAAAAGGGACACTTTTGTTTTTTCTGATTTTTTTACTTATTAAAATACTTACCTCATTTACAATTTTTTCCCTACATAAATAGATCCTTGTTCTCTTTGGAATGTGCTTCTAGTTTAGCTAACTTTAGTTTTTAGCTATGATTTTGCTAATTCTAGCTTTTAGCTACAATTTTTCTAATTTTAGTTTTTAAGTTTTGATTTTGCTACATGTAAGTTTTAGCTATATCTTTAATTTTTGTTTTAGCTATAGTTTTTACATGTAGTTTTTGGTTACTGTTTTACTAATTCTATGTTTTAGTTCCCGTTTTGCCAATTTTATCTTAATTTCTGCTTGTTTGAGCTTTAAAAACTGAGTTTCAGTTTAATCCATAAATTTCAGCAGTCATGCAGCACATAGTATGAACAATATATTTTTGCTAAAAATAGTGGTTTCTTTTGCACAAATTGAGTTTCCTGAGAAATAATTGCTGTATTGTTGACCTTTATGAAATAGTGGGAAGCTAATTTATATAACTCAAATTAAAAACAGTTACACATTTTCTTTGATTTATAAGTGAGGTAAGAGTCCTATCTAACTTGGTTTCAACTACTGTCTTAGAGTAATATATTTGCAATAATACTTTTGAGTTTTATGAATTAGTTTCCCACTATTTCATGAATTTATCTCAGAACATCTTTTTATAGTTTGTGTGGGGGAAGACAAACTGTACAAAACTCACCCCAAAAAATCTGCTCTGGGCTACATTTTAGTGGTCAGTCTGCAGGAAAAGAAAAGTAAAGGCGAGCTAAAGAGAGACACCAGCAAAACATGGGAGGCTTGAGGGAATTTATATCAGATTTTTACAAAACAAAACCAAATACGAAACCTGAACATCTGATATGAAATCTGTTCAATGATTTTTGAATAGTGAATAATTTAGTAGTCTGAAAGCCCTTGACTACCAAAGGGAATTCTGACTCATGTAAATGGAGTATTGCCTAACCCATTTGACAGATAAACCAGAGGGATTTATGAAGTCATTTTTATGGCACACATCATGGTTTTATGAAAAGTTGTTTTCAGGGACAACATGAACACTTTTTTTTTGTTAAAACTGCAATGACCCATAATGATTATGTGATATTTTAAATATGACTGCAAGTATTGTTGGGAAATGTATTTAATGAATTGATTTATTATTTAAAGAGCTAGCATTTTTAACGTTTGGAGGAAAAAGAGCCAGAACCTAACACACAGCCAAGACAAGGATTAACTGACAAAAAGTTTATTAAAGTTCAAAAAGAGATGGTGTCTGGAGTGGCCCAAGAATCCTGCTGCTGCAGGGCTGAATGAGGGGCCTTAAGGTCCTGGGGAAGTTCTCTGAAAACAGAGCCTCTTGTATCCACCATCCAATAATTTGTGGTCCGTAGGAAGTCCAGGGCCATACACAGAAGGTCTCTCAGGCAGCGGGGATCAAGAATCCAGTCAGTTTAAACAGAGTCAGAGTCAGGCAAGGTTCGACAACAGGATATCAAAAACTACTCACGAACAGGTACAGGCAAGGCAAAAGAGTGGTCGAGGACATGCAGGGTCAAAAAGGCTGGCAAACACTTGGACTAAGAAGGCTTGAAAGCTGTAACAAGGCAGACGATCTCGTACTGAGTGAAGAGCTGGTGTTTTAATTGAGAGCAGCACAGGTGAAACTCATCAAAAGGTGGGACCATGGCCGATGAGGAATGGGCAGTGGTCTTAGTAGACCTACAGGACGATGACGGGAAGGCTTTACTCTGGCACAGGTGGAACAAGCTGACACAAACTCACGGGTGTCCTTTCTCAGCATGGGCCACCAGAATCCTGATTGTACCACTGCCAGGGTCTTGGTAATACCTGGGTGACAAAACAACTTAGAGCTATGACAGAACTGAAGGACCTTGGATACCAAACTCTCTGGAACAAACAGAAGGATACTGAACAGGAGGCGGTTGACCAGGGGCGTAACTTTGTGTCCAACATATTATTTATTAAATAATAATAATAATAATTATTAAATCATTAAATCGTTTACTTTTCTAAAAGGATTCAGGAGATTTTGGGTTAACTGTATATGAAATACAATGTAAAACTTTTACTATGTTTTACTTAACTTTTTTTGTATTTACTTTGCATCTTCAACAATTAAGAAAAGGCATTGTCATGTTTGGTTCCAGTCTTCGAACCCACATGGAAGAACACAACCAGGAGACGCTTTTTCAAAACAACAATTTTGTTTATTGTGAAGGGAAAAGGGGAAAGGGAGTGAGTGCGGAGTAGGAGTCAGGATTGAATCCACCAGGATAGCCACTGTTGAGGAGAAGTAAGGTGAGTTTCCAATACACAAGGAATCACAGATCTTAAGGCGGAGGCTTACTTTAGAGCAGAGTGAGTTACTTGTTGGAGCGGACTTGAATCCGGAGGCGGCAGGGAGAACCGAGGAGCCGTGGGAGGACGGACAGGTAGTTTTCTGTGTGGAGGGCGAGCTGACAACTTAACGGCGATCCGGAGATAGAGAAGCCGGCTGGTTTCGGGCACAAACAGGTACGTGCTGCTGCATCACAAAGGAATCCTCAGAGAACAAAAGACCAGGAAGGGAGTGCTCTAGGAAGGCAACCGATTGGAAATACCAGTGGCGTCGTGAGGTAGCAGACAGGGGGTTCGCAGGAGTTAGCATAAACTTCGTTCTTGCGAAACTCTGGAGAACTTTAGGCAAAATCTGACAAGGAGATAAACACAGACAGAATTACTTCGGGGAGCTTACTCAGAGGGCCTTTCACTGCAACGTTTGATTACCAGGGTAAACAAACACTTAGGCACCGACGTGTCAGCTTGCCGCTTCTTAAATATCCACAGTAACTGTCATCTAATGCGCCACAGGTGTGTCTCCGGGTTCTCCCACGCGCTCTGCTCACAGGGGCTCTGCTTACAGGGGCTCTGCTCACAGGCGGCATCTGGTAGGGAAATGTGGAAGCAGCAGGCTTCCCAAAACAAAACGGAAACAAAACAGAATCCAAACTGACAGGCTTATTTTTTCACATTTCTTCCAACAGTAACAAATATTTTACACTTTTGGAATGTATTATATGACACACCTAAATTTATCAATTTTCCAAGTGTATTTACCTGGTGTCCTAAAATTTGGCTAGGAGAAATTACAACACGATTCCACAAATACAGCCATTAGTAATTAAACAAGAGCAGGCTAAAACCCTTCATGTCATTTTTAGCAAATATGCTGAAATATATATGTAAGACATTTATTTTTTAGGTCTGTTACCTGGTCATCTGTGTTTCTTGTGCTGCCTTTCCCTGTTCTTGGACTGCCTCTCTTTGGTCACCTGACCCTGGGTTACCTACTGTTTCCTGTCTTCTCAACTTCTTCACTTTGTCTGTTGTCTCCTTGCTCCTCACCATCTCTGTCACCTGATTGACTATCNGAAAATACAAAACCTAAACTCCCTCACTAACCAGAAAACAGGAGAAAACAGTTCACGAAAGAAAATGGCAGAGAACCCCTACCAGCTTCCATCTCTGGGCAAGAAACACGTCTTGGACAATCGTTCAAAGTTGCTCACAGCAAGTCACACACAAAACCAGCTCTCAACAGGATCACAAAATCAAGGCCCAGGATAAACAGAAGGAGGGCCTCCGGCATCTCCAGCTTGCTGCTTTTGTTGAGTGGCTGACGAGCCCCAATACACTTCACCTGCAGCAATCAGGCAGAGCTGAAACAAAAAAAACATGAAGCTCTCTCAAAAAGAGAGCTCCTAAAGGTCAGTGACCGTAACATCAGCATTGCAGGTGTCTAAACAGCAGCATAGAGAAGCTATTTTTTTCACCAATGACAAACTTTATCACTTATAAAGGCATAAAAAATACCTATCCAGTCCTCTCTGTGGAAAAAGAGCACCTTTATATCCATTATTGCTGCAGTTTGTTGTTTTGGGAGTCATAAACAGATTATTTGTAGTTCAATTCCTTCAGTGAGGAAATGAATCCACATAATGAAATCTTCCAGCTAAGAGCTTCATTACTAAACAAATTAAATTATAAAGGTAGAGGCACCATCAGTAGTGTTTTTAGGATCTTGAAACATTGGATTAAACCTTGGGCCTAAATAGCTAACATTCATAGACAGCACCCTGGTTTATAAGTAACTTGGAGTTATACTAATTTAGGACATGTTGTACCAGTTCTCTGCCTTAGCTGGGTTTTTATTGAATGTAAATTGTTGTGAATCAAAGAAACCATTTTAGAAAGGAAGAATTTGACCTAGCTTTAGGATTTTTGTTAGTAGTTTATTTGAAGAAAATCGAGTAACAGTTTACAAGTAATATAAAAATCTGTTTGCTAAGGCAGATACATTCTGTAAAATTTAAGAAAAAATAATCTGAATTTCTGCTTCTGTCAGAAAAAAACTGTTCTTAAACTCAAAGAAACTGTTTATTATGGAGCCAAAAAATTAGCTTCCTTTCTTATCTACGTGAATGACTTTTTTAAATTTTATACTTGTATCAAAATGTTCAAAGCACTCTGACATCTTAGACAAATAATAAGATCCTAAAATGCATATTTTTTAATATTAATTATGCTGAATTTCTGCAATCATTTGATCAAAATTGATTCTCTAAATATATCCCTTCTTTCACAAACCTGTTTTGTTTTACTATCAGTTTTGCAGCCCCTCATTTCACTTTTCAAAACCGTTTTAAGTTGGCCTGCCAAATACAATAAATACAATATTTTACAGCAGTCTGTTGTTCTCCACTGAGCATGTGAGTGTTTCATGCAATCTTTACTATTAAACACGTTCTGTAGAGAAAAAGGTTTTAACTTGATGTGTTTAATGTCATGACGGAGAGGAACCCACAGCGCAGACTTATTGTAAAGAAAATAAACTAATTTATTAAACTAATGACAAGCTCAGTGGACCCTCGGTCTCTCTCTCTCTCTCATCATGTAGGTAGTTAAAATATGCATGTTAATCATTTTAATTTATATTCTCCAGGGCTTGAGAGTGTGATCTTGGTGTGTGTTACTTAACAGGCGGTTGCATGGCCATCAAGTGAGGACCTGGCCGGTTTCTCCTGTAACTGTACCATCAATAAAAGAAAGGGGAAAGGCTTTCCATTACTTACTGTTCACAAAATGCTACATCTGGCTTAATGCAAATTTCATTTCCACTGCATTTGTGTTATCAAATAAACCTATAAACCTGTCATGTATATTTGTAGTATTTATTTTAAAATATACAGATAGACTTTCTTTCTTGTTTCACTATGGAGCCTCTAATGTGATGCACCAGAGGTCTCATTGATAAAGGATTGCGTAGGCTTTATACTAAAAGTGTGCTTATGCCCAAAAGGCAAAAATGGTGTATGCCAAAAAAAAAAATCTGATTTATAAAACTGTGTCTGTGCACACCAGCAAGCAATTTCGCTTTATAAATCACACCTGTTCGATAGCAATGACTTCTGATGCTGATATCCTCCAAGGGGTGCCGGTAAGGAGCACAGACAGGATGCTTGGTTCTTCCAGGCTCTTTAATTCTTTACTGGTGACATATAACAGCCTTAACGTACAGAGGTCTAATTATCTTATTTTCTTCATGTATGTGAGTGTGTGTGTGTGTGTGTGTGTGTGTGTGGTCTATAAAGGAAAGAAATAAACAGAATCAGAAATGCAGGCGGTCTGTATTAATAAAACTACTTCAGAAACTATAAAACTATCTCCAACATTTATACCTGCACAGTACGACTAACTCGAGCACTTGTAACTCCGCTAATTAACATAATTAAAGCAAAACGGTACCGGATGAGGTTAGCATTAGCATGTAGCTCCGTCTAGTAAACAACCTCAAACATTAGAAAACAAACAGCCATTTATATAAAACACAAGCTAAACATGGCCTAAATACAATGGCAAAACACAGGACAATTACCTACGCAGCTATTATGAGGTTAAACTTACGTCTTGTCAGCTACGCACACAACTTAAACTGCATCAGCTGATTAAAGTGGCCGGCTCCGTGTCGGACTAAAGTGCTGATCAGTTTCTAAAGTAAATAACGCACCTACCAACTTTCGCCACTAGATGGCTCTCAGTACAACAACTCACTGCCTTTCCAACAACACCTGTACCTAAAAGTTTACGCACAAGGTCCCGCCTCAGGTTCTGCCCTCCACATGCCCACATTCAACCATAAATGGTCAGTGCAAAGCACCTCATGAATGTTTGGGCGTATTTAAATGAGCCAGCTGATCAATGTTATTTAATGGTTACCAATGGCAACCACGGAAAAAAGAGCAAAGAAACTAAATTTCACAGAGGCAGAAATAGATGTGTTTGTGAGTGAGGTGGAGAACAGAAAAAACATCATTTTTGGGAGCCACAGTAGTGGCGTTACAAATAAAAGGAAGCGTTTTGTGAGTGCCAACACGTTGTTACCACTGTTAATTCAGTGAGTGGGACAGAGAGGACTGTGGCTGAGGTGAATGAAAAGTGGTCAGATTTTAGGGTGGAGGCAAAAAATGACTAACCGGCCACTGCCAGAGCATGTCAGCCACAGGTGGGGGTAAGGGTGTTCCAGAACTGACACCTTTTGAGAGAAGGATGACAGGTGTCGTGCCAAAAAGTAATTGTCTGCCAAAAACTGAACAGGCGGATGTCAGCGCGCCTCCTCTGTGCTCTAGGTGTTTGGAAAGGAGTTAGGTGGCAAAGGGGGTAGCCACTGTTCCTTTGTGTGTTAATCTCCATAAAAAAGCTTAAAGCTGGGATTTTTTGCCTGATTTCTAGTGCTGCTGTCCAGGTGATATGCTGTACTTAACGTGGTGTGTAAGGTACATGACGAAGGGGGCTTCAGCCAGGTCACTTGCCCGGTTCTGAGGCTAAAAATCTGGACACTGCCCGGTGTGTGAGCTCTATTAAAAAAAGCTTAAATCTGGGTCACTCTGCCAGGTGGTGGCAATGGCGTTGTCCACCACAGCCCCTCTCCTGGAGCATTAGGAGGCGGCAAAAAATTTGTCTGGACTATCAGGACCACAGTGAAATATCCATGGCTGCAAATGGGGGGGGGGGTTAAGTTCACCTGGAGGTAGAGGTCATGGGGGGTTAGGGAATCGTAGAATGGAGGCTGAGGTGAAGAGCCCCTTAAGTTTCTCAAAGGCTTGTTTGGCTTCTGCAGACCACTTGAACTGAGTCTTGGTAGAGGTAAGCCTATCAAAAGGGGCAGCCACAGAGCTATAACTCTTAATAAAGCAGCGGTAAAAATTGGCAAACCCAAGGAACCGAGGAACTGTTGAAGATCCTTCACATAAGATGGTTCAGGCTAATCCAGGACAGCAGACACCTTGGATGGTTCCATGCAGATCTTTCCAAGAGCCATGTCAAAACCCAGAAAAGAAAGACAACAGATAAAAGGTGTACTTCTCTGCCTTGACAAACAGGTTATTTTGGAGCAGTCTAAGAAGGACCTCATGGACATATTTGACATGAGAAGACAAATCCTTGGAAAAGATATTGCCTAGGTAGACAAACAAATCTGTTGAGCATGTCTCTTAAAACATCATTAACCAAAGCCTGAAAGACAGCGTGGACATTAGTGAGGCCAAAGGGCATGACCAGATACTCGTAATGCCCTGAGGGGGTGTTGAATGCAGTTTTCCATTTGTCTCCCTCTCTTATACAGACCAGATGGTAGGCATTCCGTAGATCTAACTTGGTGAACACAGTGCTTCCTTAAAGAAGCTCAAAAGCTGATGTCGTAAGGGGTAGAGGATACCTGTTCTTAATGGTGATATCATTTAGGTCTGCATGGTCTAAGAGAACCAGTCGTGCTTTTTTAGTTTTATGATTAGTTTTATGTAGTGTTTCTGTGCGTTTGTGCCAGTGACGTGCGGTGAGGTTCATGGTTGGTGAGGCACTGACTCCTTTAGAGTCAGATTTACAAATATATAAACCCAAAAGGGTAGCTTATTCAATTGGCTACAGGTTATTTCATGTCTCATCAGCGTTCTTCACATACACCCTCTCACACACACACACGTGCACACATGTACATATTAAAGATAAGATAAGAAAAAAACTTTACAATTACCATTTTGGCAGTACAAAACAAAAAATTAACGGCTCGCGGCAGTGCACGTGACTCTCACTCGCCTCTGCGTAAAAGGACAGCAGCAACAAGCACCCATTGGCTCACGTACGCCCCCTTCAGTGCGGCAGAGTAGCATGCAGCAGCCATCAGTAAACTGCTCATGATATGGCAGGCTTTGACACAGCTGATAAAGGCAGCAGAGCAACTGGTTTTCCTCTGTTTCTTTTTAGTACTTACCATTGTTTTAGGATATATCTAACAATGCTACACAGATACTTAGGTGAAAATTACATCACACATAGCTAGTTTGGCATCTAGTGTGGTGTTCCATATCCTAAAATCACAGTGTGCAAACATGGGCCTCAAAATTATGACTTCCAAAGAGCATCTTTGGCTTACACACTCTAAATTTATTAAAATGACAAAGGAAATCAGCAATCTTCTTTTGGGGCTTTGTGCTCCTGATAAGGCAACCTTCAAAACTAGTTTTCCTTTAGGTTTATTATTACCTAAAAAGTACATAGACTGCAACAACGCAACCTTAGGATGATCGCCCAAGGAAACAAAAAGAACTGGCACCAGAAAAGCACTTCAGTTCATCCTACAAAGAAAGTAGGAGACTGATCCAAAAATAAATATAAAATTTATTATAATCACTTTTTACTTTAAATCCTTTAAAATGAAGGCAGTGTTAGTCAATTCAAAAAAAAAAAGAAAAAGAAAAAAAAAAAGAAGGCTATCATCAGAATTGAGGCTTTTCCAATGGGGACTGGTCAAACAAAAGGTGATGCATCAAAAAACAAAGCAAAATATAAAATACACTCAGACATTTGTGACACACTGCACATATGGGGACTTATCCTGCCATATATCAAGAGCGCACATATTCGATTTGCTTGCAAGCAGGATTTCATCTCTTGCTTTCAAAACTTCAAGCTTGCACTCAAAACTTCTGCTTTCTTTCAGATATTCTATTTTCTCTCTCTCAAAACTTCTGCTCTCTTAAATATTCTCTTTTCTCTCTCAAATCTTTGTGTTCGCGCTCAGATGTTCTCCTCACGCGCAAAACTTCTCTCTGTCACGGATCGGATCGGCCCTTGCAAACCTCTCTGCTCGCTTGCAAATTATTTCTGCTTTCTCGCGGATCAGAGTACCGTCGCCTAGCAACCGTTCCAGCCAATAGAATGGCAGTGTTCCTCTAGGTGCGCTTGATACTTTCTAGTGGGTGTGCTTGTGCGGCTACAATGGACCCATTTAGTGTTAATAAACAAAGACAGCTGCGCGAGCATTGTGGCAACAGAAATATGGTTACGCTAGCAACATGGGTCTGTGGGGAATGTCAGAGAATTTAGGCCTGGATGTAAAATCCATGAGTTAAAAAATGAGGAAGTAAGAAGTGTAATCTTTTGTAAAACTGTTACATTGTGGACTTACCTGAATGTTAAATGATCTGTTATCTGCTTTTATTCACTTAGTAGTTCTCCAAAATTCTGATGCTGATTATTTTAAAGAAATCATTTTGTAAATATGTTAATATTTGTTAAATATTTTTTATAGGCTTCCAATAGATATAATTACAGTAGCCTCTCTTTGAAATATTAAGTTATTTGTTTTAATTCTGTACTTTATTGTTGCGCTGTATTTACATTGTGGGGAAAAAATAAATACACAAGTTACAATTTATTTACATTTCTCTTTACTGACTGCTGTTTGCACCTAAATTTTCATTCCATACTTCTTAAATCTATTATATATTTAAATAGTAAGTACACTTTTACATAAACGTAAAGGGAAACATGTACAATTAAAGGAAATAATATATATCCTATTTGTAGGCTATGATATTGGATATATCATAGCATTTTAACACTGCTATCATTTAGGCATTAACAAAAGCAGAGATGGTCCATTGCATAGTCACTTTTTTAGGACAACACTTTAACAGAGGTTTGTCAGGGCACCACATAAAACAACAACATCATCTAACATGTTAACTTACGACAGTGGAATTACAGTTTGTAAAATCTTAAAGTTCTTCCACCAACCAATGACTCTTTCAACATGAATCCTAACATGAGAAAGCTGTCGCGATGTGTCTACTTCATGTGCAGAGTTGTTTCTTTCCCTTTGTTAAGTGAGGGATGCGAAGAGTTGCACCATGAGCTGTAAGCTCGTCTCTGATTAGAAATCCCCTATCTACCTCATCCTTGGGTTCCAAAAGGTCTAAGAATCCAGATTCTTTAGTGATCTCTTTGTCTGATACTCGCCCACCCACACAGGAGACAGAAAAAAAAATTGCCCCTGCTGGGATGATGCCAAAAAATTTGACTGTGCTGTTGTGTTTATAATTTGACCATGTCTGAGCCAAGGCTGTCAAATTACTGGGTCTGGCTATAAAAATTTCTGTACAACCTATGATACATCGACATCTTTTAAAGTTACGTTTGAAGATTTTGGGCATGTTTTTAAGTATGGCTCCTTTGCTTTGCCACTTAGTGGGTGGCTTGAGGATCATGGCCATGATAGGTATCCAATTTCTACAAATATTTGATATGGTGGTTGCTTACACCTTTTCAAGAAGCCCCAGCCCTTAAGTCCACGTTGCCAAATGACATGAAACACTGCGAAGAGATGGCAATTAATGAGGACCACTGGAACAAACCTTGGCGGACCAAATGGACCATAGACTGAGCTGAGAGACCAGGACAAACAGAGTTGACACGGGGTGGAGCAAACAAAACAAAACAAAGTGAGTAAAGCAAAGCAGTAGGATATTTTTTCCGGGTTAAAGTGGCTTCTTATTTTTTGTGAACAATAAATATGATTAATAAAATGCAAATTTGGGTAAAAAGCTAAATATAAAGAGGACAAAGCATACATACGTCTGCATATTTGTACTACCTGCCACCAGGCTGCCCTCAAGCATCAACATGTGACTTACGACACCAGTTATTTCTACCATATAAACAAAATCAAATCAGTAAATCAAATCAGTTGTAAACTGCTAGAGCAGAGGAAAAACTGTACATACCACCCGAAAGGAGAGAAGACAGTCACTCATCCAACATTACTACACAATGCGCCATGCAAAACCATGCAAACTTCTACCTGTGCAAACAAAGTCAATAATAAAATACCAGAATTTCAAGCTACTGGCAGAAAAAATAGCGTGTGACGCTTATCTCATGGTGCACAGCAACACCGCCAGGTAACTCAAAAACCAGGCAAAGGTAGATGATGGCAGAAGAAACAAGCCCTCTATATAATGTGCCATTCACTGTTGATTGGCCAGCCAATTCACAGGAATAATCTATTTAGTGAGTACAAAAATGGTAGCAGCATCATAATTGCCTTTAAACTAAAGAAGGTTTCTCAAATTTGCTGTGATCTAGATACATTCTGTTGGGTGGTGGAGTGTGCAGTGGGGTCATCATCTGGTGTAAAAGGAGCACTGCATTTCCCAAACATTCTGAGGTATTCATTGACTTTCACATTTCATGGAAACCAGTGGGGCGATCTAAGGGCATCAGCTGGAAATATTCCCTTTTCACAAGTTCCTCATCCTGTAATCCACTGCAAATACCCTAATAATCCAGGACACCCCAATATGTTCTTTGTCTGTGCCCAGACAGGCCAGAAGCCTTTCAGCTTTACTAGCATAAGGTTTGCTGAAGTGGCTGATCAGTGCAAATAAGAATTTTAGTCTATGTTCAAAAACCATGTAGGTTTAAATAAAAAATTAGCATATATGCTAAATTAACATTGAAGACATGATAGAAAAGTGAACATGATTAGCATTGTGTTTATCACTTGAAATTTCTACACAAATAAAATGTTTCAAAGTCATTACTAAAGACAGTCTTGTTATGATAAGTTCAGCTATTACTTACTGATAGATATACTTCAGTGTTCAGCAAAGACAAGATGTTAAAACATGCATCTTTACTTGCAACATGTTTCTACTGCAGGATGCTATAGTAATTCTACTTTGACAAACAGCATATGCACAGCAACTACTCTTCTGACTCTTTTAAATTGGCAACACAGATTATGTTAACAAAATCCATGAATTCAGAATCTTCCATGTCCACAATCTGAAACATCTAAAACAGATTATACCGACCACCCCAGAAACAATGTCATCTAAGTTAAATGAAGTAAGGATTGAACACACTTTAGGAGTCTTCTACATTTGGACACAAGAGGATAATGGGTTTGGGCTTGCTTGAAATGCACTGTTTTTTAAAACCCTACACACAGTTTGCTGAATACGCTGATGTACTGATTTTTGAACAGCTGTGCAAATATTAATGTATTTACTTTGGCCTCACTCTTCCCGATCACACATACATCCCATCTGTGTATCACCAAATTCAATAAGCATTCAAATTATTGTGGTGTAAGATTTCAGCTGTTCAGCAGTTGTTGTTGTTTCATTCTCCTCCTGATGCTCTATACATCCTCATTAGGTCATTGATCTGGACTGCAGACAAGACACTCAGGCCCATAAGCTTTAAATCCAAATCCAATTTATTTATTTATAAAGCACATTTAAATCCTTGTGGAAGAGTCCAAATCAGCCCTGGAAGCACCACTGAGTGGCTTCTCTTAAGTCCAACACACGCCTTTGCATTAATCAGACCTTCACACATGCAAAGTCAGCTTAATCATCAGAACTTTTTGCAGCCCCAATCTGAATGGTCTTTTTCATTTTTAACAACCTAATTATTATCCAAAAGCAGCTGAAATGAAAGGTTTAGCATTACTTGAAGGAATGCATATCGCCTGCCACGTTTCATGCCAGAGTTTTAGATTAATATCATCTTATGATGAGAAATGACAGACTTGTGCCCATTTTTGTGGTTTCTACGGTCAGTGGGTTGTGTTGGGTATCTTGGATTAGGTTGGTACCAAAAGTAAATCAGTTGTAGATGTACATCCTATGATGATTTCCTGAAAATTTCTTTAAAATCTGTTCTCTAGGTCATGAGGTGACAGACAGACAAAGTTGACTCCAAATAGATCATATCAAATTTTGAAATAAAAATCCTGTGTAATATGTTAGCACTTAGAATTTGTTTTGTGATTCACTCTCAGCTACTACCACATCAAATTTGTAGCTCAATTGACTACAACATGTAGCTGTAGATGTACTTTAAAATCTTAATTTTTGAGAGCTTTATTTAATTTCCAGTGGGTTATGAGATATTTTACTAACAAACCGACAAACAGACAGAGAGAAAAAAATCTGATAAGCTGACAACAGTCATCCACTGTCCTTCTGACTGGCATGGCTCCGGGATCAGCTCAAACCAGAGAACTCTCTGGAATTTCTGCACAGAATTTAGATTTAGCTTCTGTCTTTACGTTACTGGATGTACTGAGTGTGAAGTGAAAACTATAATATAGACACTCCTTACCAGTTAGAATAATGTATTGATGTTCTGTAATCGTATTGTATTAACCTAAGGATGAGTGTAACTCTGCACTAGCTGGCGAGGTCATGGGAGTTTATGGGACTGCAAGTACTAAGCACGAAGATAACGTGGTCTGGGGGAGTCAGCTAAGCGGAAGCCGGAACCCCTCCGAAGGAGGACACCTGCAGAAGATGGAGAAAAACAAGTCCATATATAGGGTTCCGGAAAGATGACCGAAGGAGGACGGACCAGTTCTTTGTT
>NC_051446.1:3888935-3909488 GCF_001649575.2 Kryptolebias marmoratus | reverse complement strand
GTATTGTATTAACCTAAGGATGAGTGTAACTCTGCACTAGCTGGCGAGGTCATGGGAGTTTATGGGACTGCGAGTACTAAGCACGAAGATAACGTGGTCTGGGGGAGTCAGCTAAGCGGAAGCCGGAACCCCTCGAAGGAGGACACCTGCAGAAGATGGAGAAAAACAAGTCCATATACAGAGTTCCGGAAAGATGACCAAAGGAGGATGGGTTAGCTCTTTGTTTAGGTTAAAATGCTATGTCTTAGTGATTTAGCTCAGACATCTTCTGGTGTTCCTGCTGTGAGCTGGTAAGAGTGTCTCCCTTAGTACTAAGGCTAATACATCTTTTAAACTGAAGATACTGTTTCTGACCATTTTTGACTCCTGGTTCCTCTGTGCATTTTCCGGTCCGTCGTGAGGAGAGGTTTTTTTTAAAGTTTTGAGTTTCATTTAGGTAATATTTTGTCTCCTCAACATGAGTGACAGTGGTTTCCGGTGTACTTAATGAAGTTATAACATCAACATTAATAAAAATAGATGAAGCATTTCCACCTTCTCCTTCTTCAAAATTGAAGCCAAAATGTCTATTTTGTTGGTATGTTTTATTTTTTGAGCCAGAGGCTGTGCACCCATATTTAAGTCACTAAATGTTCAACTTCAGGCCTAAAGGCATATAATTAGCAATTTCTGAAGCTAAAAATTAGTAAGTTCTTAAAATTTAGATCAACTCAAACAAATCACACAAACCAGATGTGGAGCTGTCCCCTCGATGTGAAAGTTCCGCCTACGCACCCTCTGTACTTGGTAACCGGCTGTCAAAACCAATGTACCGTGACATTTTTCTTTAAGACTCAAATTAGTAACTCAAAATAAACACATTTAATTATGATGAATGCAGCATTAAGTAAATGAATGAATGAATGAACAAAAATCAATACCTGAAAAATAATAAGAAGTTGATTTTTATTTTTACTCAGGAAAAAGTCCCATTTGTTTACATTGAGAGGCAGGATTTAAACCTTAGCAGGTGATTGTCCTTTATAGCTTTACCTTTTGAGCCTCTTTCTTTTATAGTAAGAGGCATCTGGTGGTGATATTGGGTGATGGGCAAACAAGTGCATTACAAAATCCTATTGATTATATTTCAAGAACAGAAGCACCTTATCTGAGAAACAATTACCAAGCTTTAAAAACAACTTTGTCCCTCTTTTACTACATAAACAACAAGAATGGCAAAAGCTTTACACACAAGGTCATAAAATATTCATGGAAATAAGTCTTGTGACATTGTAGAAGCTTATCGAAACAATGCCACAGCAAATGAAGCCATAATCAAAGCTAAAGGCAGTCCAATGAAATATAAGAGTGTGTAACCTTTTTTTTTTTGCTGGCGACTTTTCTTTTGGCCAGGCAGTGTATGTTGAATATGTTTACGATAATGGCTGCACGACTGGCCAGTGGTTCAAGCTGTCGCTTCACAGGAAGGTCACAGGATTGTGTCCTTCTTGGGGCCTTTCTGTGTGGACTTTTCATTTCCAGGTGGTCTTTTTTCCTCCCACCAATGCATGTTAGGATAACTGATACTAAATTGTGAGTGAGACTGAGTTGTTGACTGCCTTGTCTCTATGTGGTCAAGTGAAGGATTTGAGGCTTGTCCAGGGTGATCAGCAGTGGTGGCTGGTGGAGTTTTCTCCAGGGGGGGCTATAAGTCCAAAATAGACATATACCTAAACATATACTAAGGTATCACACCAGTGTATTTACATGAATTAAAACAACAATTAAGCAACATTATAATGTACATATAAATGCACAAGTGCTTCCTGAACACACCAATACATACAAAGACGGAGGTCTCCTAAGGCACAACCCTGTAGGACACATTTAATGTTTATAAGACCTGTTTTCTCCCTTATTTTTCAAAACTTTACTGGAGAAAATACGTCAAAGCTTGTTTTATGGTGAGAGCACTCACTACGTCACGTATTCTGCACGTACAATATAACAAAGATCAGATGTCTCACTCCGATTGAATTCAAAACCAAACATTTTAACTGTTTTTCTTAAACTAATTATTAACTATGAACTTACTTATTACCTTGTGTATGTAACTTATTCATGTAATGAACTTATTACTGTCTTTGAATGAAAGGCAGCACACACGTGGCTCAAACTTTATGACAGACGGATGGGACGTCAGCCCTGTGGCGGTAGTCCCACCCTCCGGCAGCGGGAGGCGGTGAAATGCAAACTGAGCTGCACTCAGCTCTCGGCGCAGGAGAGGTGCGCCCAGAATGGTCCTATCTGTTGTATTGAAGAGGAGCTACTGCGCATGTACAACCTTTAACGAGAGTCCATGGGCAAAGACTTTACTTATCATTAACTATAAAATATTTATCTTACACAAATATATATATATTTATATATATATATATATAAAGTTCGAAATATTTTTATTTTACCATTTAATTTTTATTTCATTTTTTTACGTCTTATTCAGGGCAATGTGAGTGGTGGGGCAGCGCCCTTGCGCCCTCTATTGGCCAGCCGCCATTGGTGATCAGATCAAAACAGGGTAATAATCACAGTAATTACACACTAACAATACTGGAAAGATGAACAAAATGTGATGTTTTATGAAAAGCATACCTCACACTGATAAATTCTGAGAGGCAAAAAAATAAATCATTAAGTCAGGTGATTTCTGGATAAATTCAGGCTCAGTGAACATTTCAGCTAGTGTCCTTTGTGCTGAATAAAATTAGCCGAAATAAGAAGACCTTATCAGGTCGGGTGGAGATTGCGGCAAACCCAATGCACAAACTCATCTGGAAGTTCCAGGAAAATATAATAATTTATTTAAAATAAAGGAACAAAAACAAAGGCTGACGAGGCAGCAAAACTAAACTAAACACAAAATAAGAGGCATGCCATGGTTTTAGTAAGGTGTTTGACCCACAAGCAAAGAATCTCAGGAAGCAGGGTAAATCACAAATAAAGTTTTATTGAACAAACGGTAAATGTAAGCATCTTTTGTCCTGGAGGAATGGGGCAGGGAGAGGAGAGACTGGATCACTGAAACAGAAGTGGAGATGGTGAGAAGACAGGGTAACTTCAGTTAAAGTGATTTGGGGAAGAACGACTTACATCCGATGGTGGAAGGAGTTGGTCCGCCAGGGAGAGGTGAGTGGAGTTGAGGGGCTTGGGTCCAAGGTATTGTCCAGAGGTATTTAATGGAGTAGTCTGATCTTGTGGGTGTCCAGAGAAGGCCGACCGATGAGGACAGTATGAGGACGGACAGGACACACAGCCAGAGGAAGGATCGGAGCAGAAGTTATTGCTACTTGTGGGAGGAAACCATGAATTAAATGGTGGTTGAAGAACTCAGGAGACGGCGAGGAACCTAGTTGAACAGCTTCCAGAGCACCCGCTGCCGACTGGCCGTCAATTCAGTTCCTAACAAATTTCTAACATTCCTAACAAATTCCTAACAGTCCTAAGAAGTTCCTAACAAAGTCCTAACAAGTTCCTAACAAAGTCCTAACCAATCCTAACAAACTCCTCGCATTTTGCGTGTTACGTCATTACGTCATCACGTATGTCATGCGCAGTGATATGCGCGGAAAAAAACGAATATTGCTGTTATCCGCCGTCTCCTTTAAAGATGACGAAGACAGGAAAACCGGACTCTTACTGGGCTGGCGTGATGCAGCTCTATGCTCAGGGTAAGTTCAGGTTTACCACCGGGAAGAGACCTGGAGCCAGAAGATGGAAGTCTGTCATCCAGCGGATAGACGCATGTCCACTGACTCCTGCCTTCAACCAAAAAGTCCGGACAATCGACATCTTTGGGAAAAAAATCCCCTGCAACTGTGGTTATCATACTGTAAGTTAATTTATTTTATTGTATACAATAAATGATAAAAAGGCTGTTTCATACCAGTGACTGTTGAAATGTTTCATGTATTTTTTTTATTATTATTATTATTTTATTAATTTTTTTTAACATGTAAGACAAAAACAAACAATAATTCATAATGGTTATAGAACACCTGACATAATTTAATGATTTGTCACACAAATTTATTCAATGTTGTTTTTCCACAGTCAGCTGAGCAGGCAGGGACTCAAGCAGAAAGCATGCCAGGTGCAGGGAGCAGCACAGGTGTACCTAGGGCTACAGCAGATCCAACCCTGCAAAGCAGTTCAGCTTTAAAAATAGTTAATCCTGCCATGCACAGGAGCTCAAGCATAGAGGAAGCTGCAGCAGATTCAGCCATTCAGAGTGTACCAAGTGTAGGCACAGTACCAGCTGACCAGACAGCGCAGAGGAGGTCAAGTTCAGGGAGCTGCCAACTTCTCACCATGTCAGTCAGTCAAACTCCAAGTCAGATAAAGTGCGCATTATGTAGTGAAGAGGTCAATGTGGAACTTTTCTCTGAACATTTATCTGACTTTCATGCAGAGCAATGTTGTGAACATTGTGGGAAAAAGGTCAAGGGTGCAGTAGGGTTGCTTCATCATATTGAAGAAGGCCATGATCCATCATGGAAACCAACAGCATCTCCCCGGAAACCGGCAACATCTCCCCGGAAACTGGCAGCATCTCCCCGGAAACCGGCAACATCTCCCTGGAAACCGGCAACATCTCCCCGGAAACCGGCAACTTCTCCCCAGAAACCAGCACTTCAGCCGCAACAGTGCCTTGCACCAGTGCAACACCTCCAGCCAACTCCTTCAGTTGCTTCTTCGCCTATTCCCCAGCTTAGGCCTCCAGAGGTGAATTGGGTAAGCTTTCTTCCCAAGCAGTTTTTGCGGGTCATCAAGCCAGCTGACCAGGAGTGGATTGCACAGTGCCTTTACCACCCTACTGGACAGTTTAAACAACAGTTCTCCCAAAACTGGTTTCATCCACCCGGTCTACCAAAGATAATAACTGTACCTCCAGATCCAACAGTCTACTTCAGGCAGCGAATGTTTTTATGGGCACCAATGCGGATGTGGGGTATTCCTTTAAAGTGTCATCAGTGCAACACCAAGATGCATCACTCAGGGATCTACACAAAAGTCCGGGAAGTTATAGACGTGGATTCCAGGTATTATTTGATTGGGGGAGATTATCCACGATGCAGTAAATGCATGATACCAGTTTGCCCATGGAGCACTGAGGTGCTAAATCAGCTAGATCCTGCCCATAGAAATAAGTTTCCAGCCGTTCTCACCACACAACTGGCTCTGGACAAAAGATGTGTGACTTTGCTGAAACCACGGACTGTTGGAAATAGCTTCAGTTATGTACAGCAAGCACTCGAAGAACTGCACAGTGAGGAATGGGCAAAACGAACCATCGATTATCTGTCTGACTGTGAGCTTCACAAGAAGAAGAGCGCCCTCACTAGGAGCCATGAAGTGGTCTACCAGAATCCACCAGAGTTTATCCCCCTTCCTCTTGCACAGTGGTTTGAGACTGTGCATGCAAATGAAATACTCTGTCACTTGTCCGAGATGAAGGGTGTCATCACATCAACATACAGAAGGATTTTAAAGCTTGACTCAACCAAAAAGGTACAATAAAACACCTCTAAAATATTTCTCTATTCTGATTATAATTTGCAATCCAAATTCTAATCAGTTTGTCTTTTTTTTTTTCTACCTAACAGATCACCAAGAAACTTGCTGGTGGAATTTCTGAGACCGCTACATGGATGACTAACATCACCAATGAATATGGGCAAGTTCTGAACTGTGTGCAGACCACAGATGAAGGAGCAGGCTTGGAGGAACTGTGCCAGGGGATCGTCATGCGCTTCCAGAATGCTGGGGAATCCGAGCCACACATCCTCTATGTTGACAGAGACTGCTGTAGTGAATCAGGTTTGAGATTTTCAGACTTTGTTGCACTTCATTGTAACATTTGTTTACAATTCAAAGTTTAAAATATTTTATGATCACTTGAATTATTGAAAACCCAATGTAAAAAAAAAAAATTAATTTGAACAAGGTATTGTGATCTGTGTAGCAGTTATGTTTTATGTGGCAACATCAATACCATCAGCTGTGAGTCATCAGGTAAATTAAATCCTGTAGAATGTATTCATTTGTGTTTTATTTATATATTTATTTTTGCTTAAACAGGTGTGCCTCCGGTGCTTCAGTGGTTTCGGCCATGGAAAACTAAAGTGAGGCTTGACGTCTTTCGTTACATGAGGCGATTTACAACCGGTCTCATCACAGAACATCATCCTCTTTATGGAACTTTATGCTCCAAGTTGTCCTGCTGCATTTTTGAATGGGATCAAGATGATGTAAACTGCCTGAAAGAAGCAAAGAGGTCAGAGCTGAAGAAAAAATATGCTGGTCATCCTCCCACAGATGCCCAGGTTTTAGCCAACATTAACTCCAGTGAGCTCGCTAAGCATTGCAGAAGAAGGACAAGAGGGGTAGAAGAAACCCGGAACCTCATTCAGGAATTATTAAATTCCATGTGGGAATTGACTGACACCTCAGGTCTCCGCCTGATCAACCCTGAGAGCATGAGTCATGTGTGGCAAGTGCAGCAGAAGCACCTGCCATGCATCCAAGACCCACCTGGTGTTGAACTGTACACCAAGCTTCGCTCAACACAAAAGGGAGACAAAGAAGTTCAAACCTTCAGATGTGGCAGGGGCTCATCTTCAGTTGAAAGCTTTCATCGACACCAGTGCTCCTTCATACCAGGTAAATTGTGAATTGGTATATTTGATGTAATTCATTTTTGTAACACCTGCCATAATTTTATCCGTACATCTAAAAATGTTAATTAGCATAATTTCCAAAAAGAAATGTAAAGAAGTTATCATTTTATAAGTGCTGCCAATCTTTGCAACTCTGTTTTTTAAGGATGGAGAAGCAATGCCATGCACACTCAAATGTATATGCTTGAGGGAGGATCCAGATGGAACATGAAAAGAGCCCAAGAAGCTTTAGATATGAGCCGCAGATCACAATCTAAGCTCTATGATGTTCGTCTGATGTCCAACCTCAACACTTTGAGCAACAAAGTGCTGGGTCATGCCCTCTTGCCAGAGTTTGTTCCCCCAGGCTGTCCCACAGGTATTGGACATTTACCTAACAAATTCCACCAAAATCCTTATTTTTGTACAGCAAATTTGTCACTTTAAAATACAAATGTCAAATGTCCTTTATGATCGTTGAACGTGAGCGGATTGCTGTGGAGTATCTTCTTGCTCAGTCAGACAGGGGAGACCTCTTAGGTCCCCAGCAGGACAGCGAACTGGGAGTTGTTTTGCCAGAGATGCAAGCTCACGTTTATGAGGAGGACAGTCCTGATGTCACCATCAGTGATGTCACTGACATTGTCTCTGAGAGCCCCCACGACATGCTACAGTGTGAAAGAAAGTTGGAAATGCCATCCCCTAACATTCTTTTTCTCCAGGAAGAGTCTTCTCCCATGTCATCTCAGGTAATGTTATAATTACATTACACCTGTATTTAGTGAGTAATTTGTCTTACTAACAGAGCCAATTACCCTCATGTGTTCCATGCTGCTACACTGGCATTTCCAATCTATTGTTATAATTAATGAAATTATCATCAGGCACTGAAGATGACTGTTATTGAATAGTTTGGTGATGATCATGGAAATTAGATGAACAAGAGCAAAACAACAACAACAACAACAACAACAAACAAAACAAACATTTCAAACTTCTACACTATAAATACCTTGCCATCATGAGTGCAGAGAAAAAGATTGTTGTTGTTTTTTGGCAATCCAAGGATATAAGGAATATTTGCTGTCGCATCTGTGTGTTTACAGGAAACCAGCATTGACTCAAGCCCTGCCTCTCCCACTCATGCTGCTGCTCCAGTCAGAGGTCAGCTTACTGATGACCGCTCTTTTTGTGGACCAAGTAGCTGTTCATCCCAGGTAGAGTGAGACCTATGTGGGTTCATTTTGTTTCATTACAGCATGCAACACTTTGTTTGGTTCTTGTATTATGTTCTATGGACAATTTTGGGATGTAATATAAAATCATATTTCCAGATTAGGCTTTGGCTTAGCTTGATTTATGGACCCTTTGCCATCTTTCTCAGCCTCTCAACATTTTTTTATTAATAAATCTGAAACAGTACTTGATTTCATGCTTTAATCTACTTTATTTAAACCAGTGCTTCCCTAACCTGGTCCTCATGTACCCTTCCCCTGCATATTTTAGGTGTCTTGCTTGCAAACAGTTTACTTAAATGATTAAAAGGTTTCTGCAACACTTTTTGGGAACCACTGGTTATGTTGTATTATCTTTCTTTTTCTTCTGTGGCAATGTTGGTCTTTTTCTTTGGTACAAATATGGATTATCCAGTCCGATCAACCAGCAGTTACAGGACATTTTTTCAGATAACATAAAGAAATGACTGTGTGTATATCTGTATATATGTACCAATTCTTTTTTCCTTTAAGGAGACCCGGTGTGACTACAGGGGTTTTCCTGGATGGGAGGCAGTTGACAGCTTAGCAGAGTACCTTTTGAGCCTCAACAGAACAATAACTGCGTTGTCAACAACAGAGGTAGAACATGTCTTGCAGCTGTATTCTAACCTGCGTGCTATGGACAAGCAGCCCCCCAAATACACCTTAAAAAACAAGAAGAGCACATTACCAGGACCATGGAGGGCTTCCCGGAAACGAAGTGGCTCTGCACCTGGTCAGCAAGCTGCTGAAAGGTAACCTGTCTAATATTTGACACAATGGGTAACTTGTTTGCATATTCACTGATGGAAGCCAAGTCATGTGTTGCAAATACAATTTTTTTTCCTCTTAGCATTGTAAAGTTTTAAGCTTAGGAGATTAATACGGGTTTGCTGAGCTCAGTCAAATGAGAAGAACTTTTCTACTGCATTTCATTACTGCTGCAATGAAATCAGTGCTAATGAACTTGTGTTTTTCTGCTATTTGAATGACCTGTTTGTCGCACAGACTCTTCATGACCCATGGCCAGGCTGCCCAGAGACCTGACTCAAACAGAGTGTCTGAATGCATTTGCCTCAAGCTGTTGAAAGAATATCAGCAAGCAAGAAACCGGCCAAAAGACAGCAAGGGGAAGGTTTTACCCATCCCACAGTCTATTGTTCAAACGTACTGCCACATTAAACAACTGCTTGAGGACTCCCAACCCATACAGGACAGGACCAACTTGTTGTTGGTCACCATCAACAATACCACTGTGTGCTTGGTAAGATGTCCTTTATTTTCAACAGATATTGCAATTTAAAGATGGCTTGACTTTTAAAGGAAACAATTTATGTTGTATTATCTTTCAGGCTACATGAGAGGCAGAAGAGAACAGACAGGGATGCTCTTCTCCAAGGCGTGACGCTTCCTCCGAAAGTCTCCGTGGCTGACGCCTCCTTCCCAGAAGCGAGACAGCTCCCCTCCATTCCTGTGGAACATGGACATAAAAGCATGGAGTTTAAGGAACCTGAAAACAGAGAAGGCGAGGCACTGATCCGTCAACGGGTTGGTGGTAAAGCTGGCTCGGCACAGCATTATCCTCCCACATACCAGCCTGGACACTTTTCACAGGCTCCAGTTCCTGCCAGCTTCTTGTATCCACAAACTGACCGACCACCATCATCTGCTTGGTCCTACTGTGAGCAGAACCAGGTGCCACAAGCTCCATCCACTTCTTTGGGTTTCTGCTACGGTCCACCAGCTCCAGTTTTGACCTCATTTGGACAAGGACAGTTTCCACCCCTGCCATCTCCTGTGGGTCCATTGTATCAGTACTATACACCACCACTTCACTCATCAACTCCAGCACCTGCTGCTGGTTCAGCAACATCATCACCATCAGATCAGGCTCCAGACAACATGAATCGCTACAGGAAGTGGAGACAGAATAAGGCAGAATTAGAAGACCAGGAACGCCTGGCACGAGGGGAGCCTCCTAAAAAGCGCCAATGGAAGCAGGACTACCACTACCAGTGTTCAGTTTGTGGTCAGGCGAAAAACAAAAGCACTGGCCATACACAGATTAAGGGAAAGTGGTACTGTCCAGCCTCTGTACAGACTATTTTGGAATGGAAAGAGTCACTTGGGAAACAGTGACTGTTTGGAAGATTTTCTCTTTAGTTTTCATCTTTTAATATTGTGCTATCATTTTTGTTTTAAAGCCCAGAATTGTTTGTACATTTCGACAGGACAACTGCTATGTGATGAGGGCTTAGTTATAACTGTATTGATCTTTATCCCTCTTTGTTACAGAATAGTACATATAATATTACAAACAACTGTGAAAACCTTTTTTGATAAATGACATTTTTGTGACCTCAGTTTTTCATTAAACTAAATCACCTTGTCAATTATAAAAACTGAACTTTCAGAGAAATTAATCTGTTTCTTTAAATTGCTGAAATTTGGTGTCAAACTAAATCTGAGTTATTCTGTGTTTAACTACAGAAAAATTACATATTAAGCTTTGTTTATAAAAACACTAAAATATGTCTTGGTCTTTTGACCTATTTTTTATAATGCTTCTTTAAAAATTGTAGTTTGTTGTGATTTTTCAGTTTTCAGAAATTCAAGCATTTGGTTTTATTTTTGCTAGATATGGAGGAGCTATTTTATCGAGGTTGCACTAAGAAAATTGAAGGATGTTCTGGCTTGGCTCACTGATAGTTTTATATTCTGTATCTATAATATATTTTGAGGGAGAACAGTTTTGAAGTAGATTAATAATAAACACTGCAAAAAACTAATACAGAGAAAAGAAAATTAATGGAAGAATTTGACACTGCTTTTATAATTTCGGTTTGCACTTGGATATGCTGAATGAAAAAATGTGAAGTTCGCTCTGTAGCTATTTGTATGTTTTTTGTCAGCCTTTAAGTGCTGCTTTATACATTTATTTGTGTCTTCTATAATTTTGTTGGCCCTCTCAAAAGTGATACTATCAACAGTATAGTAATTCAGTGAATCATAATTAACAATAATTTGGATGTTATGCTATATTGAACTTGAAATTAGTGTAAAAAATGCAAAAATGCTTAGTGGAGCATAAAACTGGTATTATTACTACAATGACATGAATGCTGTTGAAACTTGTACTTATGTAGAAGCTTCAGATTTTTCTTCCTCTTTCCTCTTCTTTCCCCTCTTCCTTTCCCCCCTCCCTTTTTCCCTTCCCCCTCCTCTAGCAGTCCCTTTTGCCCCATCTTGATCGCAGAGGAGTACCTGGTAGCAGATAAACAAACGGTTAACAGACTCTAGAAACATATGCCCCTTTGACTCGGACCCTAACAGTCCCGGCTCCACTTTACTCGGCTCGCTTTGTGAGCGTTTACATCTGCATTTTTTTGCACTCGGTCCCTGCTTCTTTGGTCCCTGCTTCGGAATCGGGCCAGCCGGGCTGGCCCTGAGCTCCTGTTCACTCATTGGTCGTGGGTGTGACCAAATGCAAGCATAAAGAGCAAAGATAGGAATATAAACAACAGCGTTAGCTTACCCTGCAACATTTATGCCATCTGTCCCCCAGATGAAGGCGCTGTAAAGCCTGAAATTTCCGGCTGATAACAGCTGTCCTACTCCGCGCAACATTTGCGGCATCCGGAGCATTTCTTCCACTGCTCCTCTCTTTCTGAAGTCTCAGGAGAATCCCCATAAGTTTAAAAAACAGCAACAACACAGGGCCAACGTTGTTCATAGCGCTTTCGCTGTTTACACAACTTGCGCAAAGTTTCGGTTGCACCCCCCCACGCCGCGGCCCTGCCTCCCGCAGCACGAGGATGCGTTCCTCTGCTACCGACCAAACTGGCTGGTGTGAACGCGATGCATTCTTTTTCGAGCCGAGCTGAGTAGAGTGGAGTAGAGCCGGACTTCTGAATTAGGGTCCATGTAAAAGAGGCAATAGAGAACTCTAGGAAGAGTGGCTTGGAGTACCATATAGGTCAACACTCAGGTGCTGGAAGACTGGCAATCCCCTCCTCTTATCCTGTGGCTGATGAGCATCAATGTAACCCAGGTGCCATCAATCACCAGACTGATCCGCCCTCCAGTTGCTACTCCTTGGCTCCTGTTGTAAGTTGCTGTAATGAGGAGTCCGGTTAGTCTTTAAAGACGTCTTTGTTTAATAACAACTGTTGGCAACCAACATACACAGCAGTAATCCATGTAGAACAGACGCCAAACACCCGAGAGCCGAGTCACTTAAAATGAACTGGGCATCCGCCAAACCCGAACTACGGCATCCGTGAAAGCCCAGTATTACTGTGTGCACAGTCAATATCCTACATCCCCTCTCCTTAGCTGATGCCTATTATCATGAAACATTAGGCAGTCAAATTATAGCATAATTTCAACAGTAGTATGACAACACATTCCATGGTATCTGGACCTGTAATAAGAACATAAATCATAACCATGACCTTAAATGCATGAGTGAAAAAACAAAGAGTAGCATGATTTTATTTTTTAAACTAGTCATAACATTATTAACAATGTAGCCTCAATGTAAAGCTGTAGCAGTAAATATACTCAGTCATAGACACCTAGTCCACATATTTAGGATTAGGTTTGCTGACACGGCCTGAGTGTGTTCTGTAGATTGTTCATCGTGGTCAAAGACAAATCAGTAACTGGAATTTGGACCCTACAATGCTCAGAGTCCATTTCCTGTTGTGTTTGTCCGGTGACGGCGATGAGCTTGTCTGATATGAGACCAGCATCTTGATACTGAGAGTCATTTGGATCAAGCTGAGTTGGGGGAGGCTCAGCTACAGGTAAAATGTGTTTCCTGTTCCTCCTATAGGTTTGTCCTTGTGACTGAACCAAGTAAGACCGGGGCTCATCGCACATTTCTTTGATGGTTCCCATGCGCTCATACCTGTTTGGTGTTTGCAACCTGACAACTTGTCCTTTCTTTAGTGGCTGAAGAGGTTGGCTCATTCTGTCATAATACGCCTTTTGTGGCAATCTGTTGTTGAGGAGTTGAGCACTGACTTCCTTGGGATCACACGTCAGGTGCGAGTAGTTTCTTTGAGAGAGGAAGCGTAGTGCGTGTTTGTCTCGACATAAGTCGTTGTGCTGGAGATCAGAGTATGGTGTCATGAGGTACATTCCTCATGTTCAACAGGTTGAGAAAAATGTCAGTTTTGTCTCTGTAAGACTTCTCCCTGAGGCTTTTGGCACTACGGACAGCTCTTTCTGCTAATCCATTGGACTAAGGGTACTAAGGGCTACTTGTGACCTGAGTGAAGTCCCACTGTTTGGCAAAGTCTTTGAAATGTTGGCTTGTAAACTGCCTGCCATTGTCTGATATCAGAGTGTGAGGTGTTCCATGGACTGCAAAATGAGGTTTCAGCTTGCCAATAACTGTAGCAGACGTAAAATCGTGTAGCAGGTCAATCTCAAACCAGCCAGAATAACAGTCGACGAGTACCAGGTACTGCTTGTTACGCTAGTCAAAGATATCAGTGGCTACTGTGGACAAGGGTAGCTGTGGAACAGGGTGTAAATGCAGTGGCTCCTTCTGCTGATGTGGTTTGGTACTGTTACATCCAGAGCATGACTGTACTTCAACGTCAGTGTCTTTCGTCATTGTGGGCCAGAACACTATGCTTCTCGCCCTGCGCTTTGTGGCTTCTGCCCGTGGATGTCCTCTGTGAAGTATGCCGACATATGTCTTCTGTAATGCGAGGGGGATTACGGTTTTCTGTCCCTTCATCACAAAGCCATCCGTAACAGTGAGCTCAATCCCTAATCGGAAAATATGGATGGACTGTATATGGCAGAATGCGCAGTTTAGTAGGCCATCCGTGTTTGATGGTGTTGCTGAGTGTCTGGAGAGTCACGTCTGTGGCTGTGTGCCCCTTCAATTCCTCCAAGAGAGCCGAAGACACGTAACTCACAGACATTACATCGAAGTCATCCACTTCATCTGCAAGCTGGGATGTAGAGCTTCTTGGCGCTCTTGACAATGTGTCGGCTAGGTGCATTTGTTTGCCACTCTTTTAGACAAGGTTAATGTGGTATTTTTGGATCTTCATCATCATCCTTTGTAGTCTGGCATGCGCTGCATGAATGGGCTTTTTTATTATTGTCACAAGGGACTGATGATCAGTTTCAACAGTTATTTGTTTGCCATAAATGTAGTCATGAAACTTTGAGCATGCGAGAACAACAGCCAGCAGCTCCTTTTCGATTTGAGCATATCTGGTTTCAGTGTCTGTTTGGGCGCATGAAGCATAAGCTACTGGGTTGCCTTCCTGCATGCATGCTGCGTCAAGTCCATACTGCGAAGCATCGCAGGTAAGTGTGACAGGTTTGTGAACGTTGTAATAAGAGACTACTGGAGGGTTTGACATGTCCCGGTAAAGTTTCGAAAGCACACTGCTGCTGTTCGTCCCATAACCATTCAGTGTCTTTATGTGTGAGTTGTCGAAGTGGAGCAGAGATTTCACTGTAGTTATGTATGAATTTTCTGAGGTTGACCATGCCAAGAAATCTTTGCAGGGCTAAAATGTCCGTTGGCACCGGCATGTCACTCATTGCCTTTGTTTTTGATGGGTCTGCTTTTAAACCTTAAGCAGTGAACACATGTCCAACATAACTGACTTGATTCAGTCGGAACTTGCATTTGAGAGGGTTGAGCCTTAGGTTTACCTCTCTGGCTTGGTCAAGTACTTTTCTTAGGTTGGTATCATGTTCCTTAGTGTCCTTGCCACCAATAAGTATGTTGTCCACAATAATGGTACAGGGGTATTGTCGAGATATACTACCTTTACCTCCCCGAGTTGGTTGTTGGGAAAGACCTTCTGGAGACGTTACCTTAAAGTTTAACACATTTATTCAAACACCCTTAGTCAACATTCATACAATAATAAAACCGGATGCATCTGGGAGACAATCAATTGGAATTAGATACAGATCACCTTGAAAACTAGTCAAGCCATCACCCCAGTATTGTCTAAGGAAACAAAGGATGTTCTCTGGTTTTTACAACTTGGGCTCCCCCTCCTCCAGAGGGTGGGTCACTGCCTTCCTTATCTGGAGGTCAAAGGTCTCTCCTTCCCCCTTCCTTGCTGAAATGTCCGTTGCTCACATTCAAGGGTGTTCACCACCTATCTCTCTCTTTCCAGATAAACTAAACAACTCCTTGTTAGAGCTTTTAAAATGGTGGCTAAATATAAAATGGTGATAAACATTTCCACAGTATCCAGCGAAAATTTGTTCCATGGTGTGTTGGAACACCTTGCTCAGAGAGCTAATCCCAAATGGCATCTGTAGGAACCTATAACGACCAAAGCAGGTGCTGAAAGTGGTGAGCTGGGATGACTTACGGTCCAATGATATCTGCCAAAAAGAGTTTTTTGCATCTAAAACTGAGAATACAGTAGCATTAGACATCTTTGATACAACATCATCTATCGTTCGCATTGGGTGATGTGGTCTTTTCAGAGCAGTGTTGAGATCTTTGGCATTGATGCATATTCTGATATCTTGTTTGTCTTTTTTATTGGTGGCAACCATGGATGATACCCAATCAGTTGGGTCAGCTACTGGTGTGATTACACCTAATTCTTGCATCCTGTCTAATTTAGCTTTGACCCTGTCTTTCATGGCTACCGGAATGCGGTGAGCAGGGCGAACTACTGGTTTCACTTCTGGGTCAAGTGTCATTGAGTATGTGACCGGGAGCTTACCCAAGTCATTAGAAAACAGATCATTGTACTCACATTTGGTTTGCTGAGTGAAATCTTTGGGTGTAGTGTCGCTTACCTGGTGGACCTCTGTGCAAAGTGTCACAGGTCCCATTTCCAGTCAGGCAGCTAATCCGAGTAGTGGTAATACAGTCTCATGGATAATGTAGAAGGGCACAGTGCATTGTTTGGCCCCTAGATGGCAGCATAGGTTAACACATCCAGCAGTTTCAATCTTGCTACCGCCATATGCTACAAGGTTGGTGGGTTTGCTGCAGGGCTTTATTTGTTTGTTTTGTCTGACATGTTCAAAAGTCTCTGCCGAGAGGACATTGCATTTGGCACCTGTGTCCACCTTTGTTTCAACTGTAGTGTCATTGATTCGTATTGTAGCAAAAACCTCATCCTTTCCATTACCTTGTGTAATGGTTGAATCAACAGGTATATCCAGTGTAATGCCATTTACATAGTAAATCTGATTGTCACTTGCTTCTGTGCTTTCAGTGTCCACCTGGTGGGCAGACTTCCTTTGTCTTTGCCTGTCAAACTGTGGCCTGGATCTACAACACTTTCTAAAATGGTTCATCTTCTTACATCCATTACACTGTTGACCAAAAGCAGGACATTTGTGCCTTTTTGCCACATGACTGCCACCACAATTGTTGCAGTCAGTAATAAACTGTGTGGTATTATTGTTCAGTCTGCTGTCAAACCTGATTTTGTCAGCACCTATTCTCTGTCCACTTGTGGTTTGAACTGCATCAACAGTTGTAATAGGGGCATGTGGTGACATTAGTGTCTTATTGTGCTCCTCAGTCATCTCATGGTTTTAAGGAGTTTGCTGATTTTATGGCACAGGAAACAAATAATGCATGCAATCCTGTATCATCTCTTTATGCTTTGAAGAGTTCTGAAGGCATGCTCACTAAAGAAATGAAACAACCAAAAGCTAATGCATTTATCACAAATGTAACATCCAACAAACCAAGCAATGACGAAAAAGAATACAGTATGACAGAGAACATGTTTATTGACACTCATGAATCCAGAAATTAAAATGGATTCCCTTTACCTTCAAACTCAGTGTCATGCATGTACTGTGGTAAAAAAAACACTCCATCCAAAAATGCCACATCCTGTCCAACATGCTTCAAGAGGAGAAAAGGGAGTTTGTATCTGACAACAATCTGTGCTTTGGCTGTTTAAGAAGGGGTCACAATTCAAAAATAAGGTTACTTGTGAAAAATGCAAGAAAAATCACCCAACTCCCCTGTATGAAGACTGTTCTACTGTACCAGAAGAGATACCACCTGAAGAACTGCAAATACAAGTAAACTCATCTTCGCTTTTTTGCAGCATTGACAGAGAGAATGGTGGGAGTGCATCCATGATAATGCCTTTTTGGAAATCAAACAACACTCCTAAAACAGAGAGTTTAGTTTATGCTCTTCTAGATACTCAAAGCAGCTGCATCTTTATAGACCAAGGGAATAACACAAAAACAGAAAATTATACACAAACTGCTTTGAATATGTGTAAAATAATGGAAAAAATGATTAATAATAGAATAACATATTACTGAAATAGTAGAGGGTATTTATCTAAATATCAAAGTGGTTTTCAAAAAGGAAGGAATTGTAATGGTCAAATGATGTTTAGAGCATGAAATCAGAAGAGGACACGTAAACAAAGAAAGTGTGGTGGCTGTATTTATTGATACAGAGAAAGCATATGACATAACGTGGATTCAAGGATTACTAATTAAAGTATGTAAAATGGCTATTACTGGAAAAACGTTTAATGGATTAGAACTTTTTTATCAAACAAAAAAAAAAAAAGTTGCCACCAAAACAAATAGTTATACACTAATATTTCTTTGAATTGTTGTTTTTGCTGGTATAGAGAAATGGGCTTTTTAAGAAGAATTTAAGTTCTCAGCTGAAAAAACAAAGGTTATGGTTTACACAGAAAAAAACAAGAGAGGAAATAAAACTGAAATTATATAATCAAGAATTAAAACAAGTCAAAAGTGTAAAGTTTTAAGGAATATGGTTCAATGAGAAAATTACATAGAATATACAGTACATATCCAACAAATTAAAATAAATGTAAAACAATCATAAATATTATGAGATGTTGGTTGGTTGTCACTGGGGAGCAGGTAAAGGAGCTTTAAAATGCTACTAGATCTGAGAAGAACACAATTAGCAATAAATTATTGGATAAATTTACAAGTTATTAACCTGGATCATCCAACACATAACATTTTAAATCCATGCTGGGAAAAAGAGAGGAGAGAAACAAGAAGTTTTGGATGGATCATTAAACAAAAAAATAGAATTTGAAGTAAATATTTTAGATATGGGTCCAATATTACCACTATCAGTAACACCACCCAAATGTAAATTCATATACAGCACAGACATGTATAAGCAGTTATTATCAATACATTTAGATTTATACTGATGCATTAGAAATAAATGAAAAAGACAGGAACAGTGTTCACAGTACAGGAATTTCAAATAAGTGTGGGGAAACGCATCACCAACAGATTGACTGTATACACATGGGAAATAGCTATTCAAGGTTGTAGATAAGGATGGAAGCAGAAAGTACAAGTGAATTTTGTCCATGCTGCTTTTCTGGGGTTTTCTTTTATGGACCCCTATTTGTTTTAGTTGTGAACAATATCAAAAAATGAACAAAACTGGGGAGTGCACTACCTCAAACAATAGACAATAAAAACACAAAAAAAGACAGGATCATATAAATCATACGCACATTCAAATGAAGTCAGATCTAATGGTTTTACATACTCAGTCCATTTGGTCAAGATCTTTTAAATTTTTTCTTTTTCAGCTTGGAGGGAAAAAGATATTTTTTCCATAACTTAAATCTGATAGACAATTTCAGTCCATTCATCAATAGTGGGTAGTTCTGCTTTTAACCATTTCCTTGTGACAAATTTCTTTCTTGCTGCCAATAGTATAGCCAGCAGTTTTTTTGTCTTTATTGGTCCATGTTTCACACAATAAATCACCCAAATACAAAGTTTGACAATTGAATGGAATGTTTAAATTAAACACATTCTTAATATGTTTGTGGATTTCCCCCCAATAGGGTTCTATTACATTGCAGTCCCAGAAAATATGGAAGTTGTCGGCTCCCTTAAAACCACAAAGTGTCCAACAAGCATCCCCTTTGTCTTGATCTCATTTCTGAATGGGTGTAACAAAACAATTTTGCAATATTTTTCCAGCAGAATTCCCACCATGTGTTTGATCCGGTCAAAACCCACTGTAGTTGGCATATTTCCTCCCAGCTTTCTTGTGTGATCATTACCTTTTCCCATTTCTTCTCTATATGTACTGTATTCTCTTGTTTAGATAACTGTATGGCTTTATATAATTTGGAGATGATTTTGCTGTCTGCTCCTGACTTAGTTAATGATAGAAATACTTCCATAAACCTTGAATCACCTTTTTCCAACATCCCTTTAAGATTTCTATTAAAATAATATCTCATTTGCAGGTATCAGGTATCTAAAAAAGTCATATTTTCGCAATCAAAAATGTCAGAAATGACCCTTTGTGGACGACTGAATAATCGGTAGTTAATCCTGTTGAGGTCCATATCTTAAATCTATTATCGATTCTATTTGGTGTGAAGACTGAATCATAAGCACACCACCTCATAATTTTAGATGTGTCTCCTAATGTACAAATTTTTACTAATTCTTTCCAGGACTTCAGTAAGCTACCTGTTATAGTCCTCTGGGATCTGCTGCTCTTCTTGTAATTTATGATCACTAAGTAAGGCTGTTATTGGGATTCCTTTTATCATCATACCTTCTTTTTCCTTCCATGTTGCAGTGTATGTTGGTGAAGATAGGCAGACTTAAGTTGGATTTATATTTGACACGTTGATCACGCACGAGGGTGTGTGTGCTAAGAGTGACGCAATAGCGCCGTCCCCGCCCCTGCGTGAAGGCCCTGTGTGGTATCACGTTTTGTAACTTGGCGCAGACCGCACGTGCCACGCTCCATTTGAAATGAATGATTTTAGTGCTCTAGCAGAGCTGGTTCGCCTGTATCAAGATTTATATGATCCCTCTATGAGAGATCACAAAGATAATCAAATGGCTTGAAACTCACTGAAGGAGATTACTGCTGCAGCCTATAAAATAGTGTTTATAGACCACAGAGGGAAGAAATGTTGGTCCTAATCAAATTAATAATACAATACAACTAACTATCCTTATAATGTCATTTATGTACTCAACATTTCGTTCAAAGCTTATAAATCAAGGAAAGTCAAACTGAATGCTTTAGGTTTAAACATCCTCTCTGTATCACAGCCAGAAACATGTCTGCTTGGTTTGCTCTCTTTTTTTTTTTTACCTTTTTACCGCATTTCTATTGGTTATGCAGTGTGCTGCCACCTGTCTTTTTGTAGAATATTGCACCAATGTAAGCATCAAGTATAAACACCTACACCACTTGCTCGGGTCCACGTGCTGTGTGCAGAGCCATGTGTAACACTACAAAGCGCAACTTTAACTGATCTCCTTGCAGTCCTGTATGGTCCCCGCCTCATCCTCTGTTTTTTTTTTGGGGGGGGGGGTTGTTCCAGGTCTCGCCCTTCCACCCGTAAGCCGTATTCTCCAACCTGGCAATCATTTGCTAAGTTCTGCCAAGCTGTTAAATCCCCTCGACCGCAGCATGGTTCCTTAGGGCCCCTAGGAAAACCTTAGCCCTAGGTGGCCTTCTTCCTCAATTCTCCGAACACTCCCTCCGAACAGGGTCAACTGTTTCAGCAGCTCCTCAGAGCATCCCTCTGACTTTTCCTCAGCAGCTTGGCCACCGCTTCTGGCGG
>NC_051446.1:3877722-3886494 GCF_001649575.2 Kryptolebias marmoratus | reverse complement strand
GATTCCCTGTACCACTGTGTCCAGACTTGGGTAAAATAAAACATTTTTGTTATTTGTAACTTGGTCTGGACTCCTTATGTTGTGGATCCTATGCGGACCGTAACATATTGGGGGCTCGTCCGACTTGAAAGCCTGTTTTGTTTGTTGAGACGTTTTGGGACGTCGTAATTTAAACGTTAGAGCAGATTTTCCCTGTATTTAATGGTATTTTGTGAGTTGGCATCTTGGAGCGTTTTGTTTTAGTTTCGTTGTAATTTCTGGAAAAATAAAATGGAGTTTAATGTGACAGAGTTTTCGGAAAATCCGACTTTTGAGCAAATTGATTGCTGCACAAAGGAACAGCTGTTGTTAATTGCTGCTGAGTTTTCTATCTCTGTGTCTAGGCAGTTGAAAAAGGCGGAGATTAAATCGTCAGTTGTGAATGCATTGGTGAAATTTTTCTCTCTATTTGGTTTGCCAAGAGTAATTCAGACTGATCAGGGATCCAACTTTATGTCACGCATCTTTAAGCAAGTTTTGAAGCAGCTTGATATCACCCATTGCTGGTCCAGCGCTTATCACCCGGAGAGCCAGGGCGCACTGGAACGGTTCCATCAGACTTTAAAAAGTATGCTTCGGGCATACTGTCTGGAGTTTGATAAAGACTGGGATGAAGGATTCCACTTGTTGCTTCTTGCAACACGTGAGGTGGTGCAGGAATCGCTTGGCTTCAGCCCAGCGGATCTCGTTTTTGCCCATTCTGTTCGTGGCCCACTGAAATTGTTAAAAGAGAAATGGATGAGCAGCGATTCACAGAACCATCTGGATTACGTCAGTGCGCTTCGCTTTTGTCTTCATCGGGCGTGTGAATTGGCTAGAGACAATCTTCAGGCCGCTCAAAGCAAAATGAAGGGCTGGTTTGATAGGAAGGCTAGTAACAGGCAATTTCAATCTGGAGATAAGGTCTTAGTTTTCTTGCCCGTTGAAGGAGCTAGTTTGCAGGCGCGCTACAGCGGACCATACATGGTTAAATGTAAAGTGAGTGATACAGACTATATAATCTCCACTCCTGACCGTGTGCGCTGCAGCCGCTTGTGTCATATAAACATGCTGAAAGAATATCATGAACGGGATGAAAATCATTCTGTTGCCTTGAGGTGGTCTTCTGGTGCCACGTCCTTGCCCTCCGTTCTCCCTGTGTCCTCTGCTGAGGTGAGTTCCTCGGAGGAGCTGTCCGGTCCTGAACTTGACATTGTATGCCCGTGTGAGGCTATGCTGAGGGGCCGATTAAAAAAGTCTGAGATGCTGGATGATCTGAACGTTTGTTTATCGCATTTGTCTGATGATCAGCGACTGGACATGGTGGATCTTATTGATTCATACCGTGGTTTGTTCTTAGATGTGCCTTCTCAAACTCATGTGTTGGAACATGATATAAATGTCTGCGATTCTCCCCCTATTAAACAACACCCATATAGGGTCAATCCCGAAAAAAGAAAACGCCTACAAAATCAGGTTGAATATATGTTGCTAAATGGCGTTGCTGAACCAAGTTGCAGTGCATGGAGTTCACCGTGCCTGCTGGCCGTTAAGTCGGATGGGTCTGATCGCTTTTGTACTGATTTTAGAAAGGTCAACGGGGTCACAAAACCGGACTGCCATCCGCTTCCTTGGATGGAGGACTGTGTAGATCGTGTGGGTTCCGCAGCTTTTGTGACAAAGTTAGATCTGCTCAAAGGTTATTGGCAGGTCCCACTGACCGAGCGGGCCAAGGAAATAACTGCATTTGTGACTCCAGATGCTTTTTTGCAGTATACAGTGATGCCATTTGGAGTGCGTAATGCGCCGGCAACTTTTCAGCGGCTAGTAAACAAAGTTTTGTCTGGGGTGAAGGGGTGTGAAGCCTATTTAGATGACATTGTCATTTATTCAGACTTTTGGGGGGAACATCTAGAACAAGTAAAAATGNTGGCAGACTCACCCAGCTGTCCGGCATCACTCATCATGGATCCTCGCTCCCAGCTGCCAGATCGTGTCCAGGTGCAGGATATAAGGCTCCCCGGCCATGGCTCCTCCTGCTCGCCAGCCAAGTCTCGCCCCACCGCCTCCCCGATCTCCACCACTCCTTTTGGACTCCCCTTCCTCGTCCTCCACGCCACCACCAGGTCCGGGTCCCGGGGGATGACTACTCTAATCTCTCACCCTACTTTGAAGCTCACAGCGGTTCTCTGCAAACTCCTCTCCTGCCGGGGCCCGAGCGCCAAAGACCTCTAACCAATAAAACACTCTAATTGTCTTTATCTCTCCGTGTGAGTCTCTCCAAGGTTGAAATCTGCCCGGGCCTTCAGAATCAACAGTGCGGACATCTGTGCACTATAAGTGAACGGGCAAATACAGTTAATACATAGTTGCGATAGCCAATCAGATCATGAGTTGTGTCAGTAAGGCCCTCTAACTGGCCTCACGTTGAACGTGACATTTACGCGTCCTGTGATTGGATATGGATACTTACGAGTTCGAGCCCTGGCAGTGCTATGCAGATCAACAGAGTCACACCAGGGACTTTTTTAACCCACAATGGCTGAAGGAGAGCAACATGTTGATTTGGTTGCTGATTTACTGGCAAGGCTGTTTTCAAGACGAACTTTCCAAGAGAAGCTAGATCTTGTTAGAGGAAGACGGCCGACTCCGAGCTAGCTAACCTGTTCCAGAATGGATTTTGTGTTGAAATAAGTGTTTTGGGGGACACAAGCCGTTTTGTTGAGTGCAAACATTTTATTTATTTTATTCTATTTTATTTAGTTTTGACAGTAGCATACCACATATGTTTTAATTGCTGATGCGGGTTTGTTGATTTTTAAATTGGGACGTATAATAGCCCATTTTGTACACAACAGAGGTGATGCAATGCCTAGTACTGCTTAAGTTTTTTTCTAACTACTCTCCAGTCCTGGTATTATAAATGCTGGCATAATGAAAGGTATTTATTGACTAAGTTGGACATCACCGAAGGCCTAAGTGTGAAATGCACTGCCCGCCACTGCGTGGTAGTATTTCTGTAAACAGGAAAGGCCCATTCCACCCTTTTCTTTTCTTTTCTTCTTCTGGCCATTTTTCCCTGCCATAAATACACTATATTGCCAAAAGTATTTGCTCGCCTCCCTTCAGAGGTGTGACGTGCCCTGTCATTTGATGTGAATGAGTGCCTGTTTAATGGTTGTGTTTTCTTGCAGTTGATTGGCTGGAAAGGGTTTAAAAGGCTCAAGCCCCACCCACCAGGGGGAGGAGGTTCGGATGAGTGCCCTGTGTTTGTGGAACTCTGAGCCTCGCTCCCGCTCCTCCTGATTGATGCCACCTTTTGTTGGTTGATGACCTGTTTGTGTTGTTTTTGTCGGGGAATCGTAGGCTAAGCTGGGGTTTCCGGTTTTTGTTTGTAGGGCTTGTGATCTTGTGGGGCAGGGTGAGGGGAGCGGCCCGAATCCGACGGTCAACGGCTGGCTGGTTCGTGAGCGCTCCCACACTTTTGCTTATTTTGCCATGATTCCCTGTACCACTGTGTCCAGACTTGGGTAAAATAAAACATTTTTGTTATTTGTAACTTGGTCTGGACTCCTTATGTTGTGGATCCTATGCGGACCGTAACAAGAGGCATATGAAATTGAGTGACATCCCATTCTTAATTCATAGGGTTTAATATGATGTTGGTCCACCCTTTGCAGCTATAAGAGCTTCAACTCTTCTGGGAAGGCTTTCCACAAGGTTTAGGAGTGTTTACAGGAATTTTTGACCATTCTTCCAGAAGCTCATTTGTGAGGTCAGACACTGATGTTGGATGAGAAGCCCTGGCTCACAGTATCTGCTCTAATTCATCCCAAAGGTGTTCTATTGGGTTGAGGTCAGGACTCTGTGCAGGCCAGTCAAGTTCTTCCACACCAAACTCACTCATCCCTGTATTTATGGACATTGCTTTGTGCACTGGTGTGCAGTCATGTTGGAACAGGAAGGTACCATCCCAAAATGTTCCCACAAAGTTGGGAGCATGGAATTGTCCAAAATGTCTTGGTATGCTGAAGCAGTCAGAGTTCCTTTCACTGGAACTAAGGGGCCAAGCCCATCTCCTGAAAAACAACCCCACCCCATAATCCCCCTTCCACCAAACTTTACACTTGGCACAATGCAGTCAGACAAGTACCGTTCTCCTGGCAACTGCCAAACCCAGACTCATCCATGAGATTGCCAGATGGAGAAGCGTGATTCGTCACTCCAGAGAACTTGCCTCCACTGCTCTAGTCCAGTGATGTGGGATCCAAGACTGATGTTGATACTCCTTCCAAATCATGACAGCCAATACTTGAGTTTTGTGGATTTTTGTAACCAGAAATTGAACCAAACTCCTCCTGCAACGTTATCAGTTTTGGGAGTGTCTGTGTGGGTCATGTTATATTTATCAATAAATCGTCAGCAAACAGGGACAGTTTTTGTTCCCCAGATTTCATGGTAACCCCTTTTATATCTGATCTCTGCCTGATCAATTGATTTATGGGTTCTATAAATAGGGCAAAGGAAAGCGACGATGCACAACATCCCTGTCTTGTTCCTCTTTCTTAGATGAGTGAATTGGTCAAATCTCCATTAATTTTAATTCTGGCCATTTGCTTACTGTATAGGGCAGCAAATGTGTCAATTATAATTGTATGGAAGCCAAATTTTGAAAGCACTTTATATAAAAAGGACCTTTAACTAAGGCTTCTGCAACCTCTCCAACCTGAAGGCCTGTGGGATAGGCAGTGTAACTGTACATGTAATCTGCCAGCTTTTCCTTAATTAGACCTGACCCTGGTATTGTTGAGGACAGTTCCATCTTTCAAGAACTGTTCATTCCCATTCCTTAGCACAGCCTCCGTTGCAACTGTGAAAAGTGGGATTTCAGTTTCTTTTGGCCACATCTCCCTTTGTGGGCTTAATAAGATGGGGTCTTGTGATGATGCTAATGATGTTCCAGCTGGCCAGTAGTCTGCAGAAGTAGATGATGACTATGAAGGCATTTGTGAAGTCACACTAGGGCTGTCACTCACATTGTCTGCATTCGTCACATTGTCAGTCTCTGGTATTGCTAATGATAGCACTATAGATGGAATAATGACCACCTTTATCAACCCCTTATGTTTAACATCACTAGTAGAATGAGTTGTGAAGAAATCCCCCAAAGTCTTTGTCGAAGTAATGAAGTATGAATTCCTCATTGATCTGGAATGTGTCCTTCACAGTCTTATGTAATTGCTCCACAGTGTCTGGTATCCCTAATGACAATGTGAGCTTCTCATTACAATGATCTATAATCACCTTCAAAACAATAGGGTCCATCTGTATGAAAACAAATCCCAACTTAAAAACAGAGAAGAGTGCTGTACAGTTAGTGAGTTTAGGTTTTTAACCTAATGTTGGACAATGGGTCGTTTTAAACTGACCATGCAGTTTCCTCCCACACAGTATGCTGTCAAAGGGTATCACTAAGTTGCTGTATGTTCAGCAGAGTTACCTTCCCAGAGTGCTCCAAAACAAACCCCCTATAATGTTCATAATACCAGCTGTTAAGCAACCTAATAATGAATTTAAGGTCACTGTTTACAACAACTATCTGTGAAATCTCAACAAAATCAGGTAGGCCACCAGTCGATCCATAAGGCAAAATCATCCCAACTACATTTCTGGTTCCGTGATATGACAGTGCACTTGTCAGCTCTACTGTGCTCTATGTTGGATATACTTCTTTTAAAGACTCCTGTATTTCCTCATGCAGCAATGCCAAAGGAATACTAGTTACTTTACTCACACATAAAGCAGGTTTCAAAGTGTCAGGCATGAAAATGATATGCCATCATCATTTGGTGCTTTGTGGTGAGGGAGAGTAGGATGTTCTTGAAACTGCTGGTCTGTCTTACAACACACTTGAAAAAATTATGCTTTGCCTCAAAGCGCATAGTCCAGACACAAACCAAAGGTCCAAAGCATTTTATCAGTTCTGAATAATGTTCCAGGAAATGGTGCTTAGGTGTTAACCTAAATTCTGGGAAAACTTCCAAAAGTCTGTGGCGGTGTTCAGATATCAACGTATCGAGGTAACTATTGCTGTCCTCAGTATGAACAGGGGAAACCAAGTTCCGTAATATCTTTGAATGTCTTAAGAACTTGCCATGTGGGGACACTGAATGGCACCTTTGTACCAATTATAAATGGCAATAATCTCAATATTGTCCAATTCTCGTGTGCATTTCCACCAATAGATTTTCGAGAAGAAAGATTTAGTGGGACGAGTTGAGGGCAGTTAGTTTTATCTGTCCAATTATCTGGGAACTTGGTAATTAACTAATTCAGTTGTTAAATAGTGAAATATTGCTTTTTCACAAACACGTTAAAACATAGTGCCAGCTCTAACGGTATTATTCCTTCAAAGAGGTCGTGGAGCACATCTGGTGGGTACCCTGTCACAAAATGGAAATGCTTCAATTTCTCTGTTAAGGGACACACCTTCTTTATACCATAACAATGTAAAAGATCAGGGTTTTCCTTCACAGATTGAACATGTAAAGTATAATTTTCCTTTGTTCTTGGTGGAATAGACCTAAAATGCACTTCTTTTTGCTGGTAGTCAGAATGATCGCCAATACAAAATCTACATATGTATTGCCCGGTAAAACTTTCGACCAAGCCACTCAAAGAATGAGCATCGAGATTATCTGCCGAAACACAAAAGACTGAACCTTTGATATGTTTGCCAATGGCAGGGAAAATATGCTGTCTTCCTCCAATGCAATAAGGTCTTTCAACAGAGGCTCCAGGATTGTTTCATAGCCAAATTTCTTTACATTGTTTGATTTGCAAAGAAGTGCCAATTTAATTTATGTTAAGTGGGATCTTAATTCTGATGGCACATCTGCAAGTACCCAATACACGACTGTCACTTTATGCTTTTTCTGTGAGGTTCCAAGTGGATTGCATAGTTCAAAATCATCCACATAAAGTATGAGTGAAGTTCTTAGATCCCCCTCTGTATTAAACTCATTTACCCTAATATATTTGCCATCTTGAAAAGAGGAAAGCTGCGATGCGAGGAATGTCTTGTCTGTATCTTACTCACTATGTCTTTGTTTTCTAACAGCTGCTTTAATGACTGTAGGATGGGTACATATTGAAAAGAACAATTGTTAAGTGGATCCAATAAATATTCAACTGGCTCAATAAAATTGAAGTTTTCTTTGAAGTATTTCCCCCTCTTATATTTTGAATGAAAAGGGCGTTCAGGACCAAAAGCTTTAGTTAAAGGATTACAACAATGTAATTTTTCAACTAACTCACAGATCAGTTTCATCAACACTACATTTATTCTGTGTCAAAATACTTCTCACTAAATTTGGAATGTACTGAGCTGATGATGAACAAATAAACTGTAGTTGTTCCACCAATTCATCTAAACATTTACCTGTGACATTATAAATGCTTTCCAACTTCAACAAGAGAGAACCAATTACTTTCACAAATGTGTTTGCATGGCCCTCACAATCCAAATCTACAGTATCAAACTCAACATCATTTAATTCCAGTGATGAAGAATTGCTTTCATTATGTTGAAAACTAGTAGCAACAGGACATTTTACAATCACATCAGCTTTAAAATCATCACATGAGTAAAATTTGTGCTTTCAACTTTTGTGAGTAGCATAAGTAGCATATATGTTTGTCTAACCATCAAACACACAAACTATTGTTTCCAGTCTTTTAAGATGAGAATTAATGATTTGAAAGTAATTTTTAGTGTTTGGAAAACATGCATTACAAATTTTACATTTGAAAACTATCACATCTCCTTGATTTTCAGATTGCTCTGATTTATGAACTCAGCATAGGTGTGTACGCAAGCCACCCCATGTTTTAAAATAACATGGACAGTTCAAGTAAATGCAGGGAAGAAAATGTTCATCACCAAAATGTCTATGTTTAAGCCGATAATGCTTAAGAAGTCGCTTGGTTGACAATGCTGAAAATTTGCAGAGTTTACAGAACCATTCCATACACTATTACCCTTCTCCTTTCGCCCTTTCTAACCTAAAGACCAAAAGACAACATTTACATAAAAAAACAATAACACAAATCAGTGGCACAAAAAATTGGTAATAATCTCATAATAAATTTGGAAAAAGGTAGGGCAGTATTTTCTAATATTAAATATTAACAATTTACCTGTCTTTTCTTGATCAATTGTTTACCAAGCAAGCTGAAAAGGAAATTAGGAAAATATCTTAAATGCATGAGTTAACTCTTAAAGTCACATAGTTGTTATCAAAGACCAGTTTGGAGAGAAAGAAACCCCCCCTCTTTAAAAGACAACAGTCCATGATTTTAAAGCACATGGAATTTTAAACTGTGAGTCGTTTATTAGGCCCGAGCAGCGACAGCGCTGCGAAGGCCTATTGGATCTGCTATGTTTATTAGGCCCGAGCAGTGACAGCGCTGCGAAGGCCTATTGTATTTCGTGGAATTCTTATTAGGCCCGAGCAGCGACAGCGCTGCGAAGGCCTATTGTATTTCGTGGAATTCTTCTTATTATTCTTTTGGCTCCGAGATCGCAAATTTGGAGGCCGTAGCATATTCAAAAACTCACCAAACTTCACCGAAAGCTGTCCCCCGTGTGAAATCGCGTGATTTTAATGTAATCGAAAGTGGGCGTGGCCAAACTGCTCCACAGCGCCCCCTAACGTGAGATAGGACGAACCGTAAGTCGTAGAGGCCTGGAAC
>NC_051446.1:3875735-3876294 GCF_001649575.2 Kryptolebias marmoratus | reverse complement strand
CAACAGCACACGTGCTCTAACTCTGGAACCGTTCGACGTAGGAAGGCGAAACCTCACAACATGCCACAGTAGTCGTAACTATACGGACTGAAGGCGATTTCGGATGTTTTCCCAGAGCGCCACCTAGTGGAGGGCGTGGGAAGTGCACGGGAAATGCGCGGGAAGTGCGCCACAGCGTATAGGGCGGTCGCCAGAGTTCCTGCGGTCGCCATAGGCCGAAGCGGCGCTGAGCTGCGAGGGCCGCCCAACGCTGCTTGCAGCTTTAATTAGGCCTGAGCAGCGACAGCGCTGCGAAGGCCTATTGTATTTTGTGGAATTCTTTTTGGGGCCTGCCAGCAGTGCATAGAAAGCAGTACAATGCCTTGCTTCGCAAGGCATTGTACTGCAGACAAAGCAGACAAAGGCAGACAAAGCATTTGTTAATATAGTAGAGGTGGCGAAAAAAAACAATGGCTGCCACTTCTTTCAGGGGGATCTTATGATGCCAGTCCACAACTGCCAATGTCGGCCATTTTGTAACCATCAAACCTTCTTTCAGCTTTAACTCAGTCATTTTTAG
>NC_051446.1:3855240-3862794 GCF_001649575.2 Kryptolebias marmoratus | reverse complement strand
CACGTTAGTGTGGTAATTTAATGACAACACTTAAGCCACGCCCACTAACGACTTTTGACTGACTGTAACTCTGAAACGGTGCAAAGTAGGTAGGTCAAACATTACAACGAGACTCCCCATGGGTCAACTATCAGCCTTAACTTCAAGTTCACAAGGTCAAAGGTCAAGGTCACGAGAGCCCATGCGCTCTAACTCTTCAACCATTTGACGTAGGAAGGTCAAAGTTCACAGCATGGCACAGGACTGGTACTGATCCAGACCGAAGGCAATTTGGGACATTTGCCGAAAGCGCCACCTAGTGGGCGACACGAGAAATAAGCCCAATTTTAAGGCATTATCATATGAAATCAAATTTTTTTTAAGTCATATTCAATATATAGTATTTTTAATACCCTTTTATAACTACTGAAGTTAACATAGTTACGTGCTTATGCTATAAAATAGCACTTTGTGCCTGGAAAACATAATACTGCTCCTTTAAGTCATTTCAGCAGACCTCAAATAACCATCACGTTACATAATATGAACTTTTCATTGCAATCCCAACCTACCACATGTCAGGTATCTATTGATAGTTTTGCTCTGACTCATACAAGCATGACAAGGTATTAACTCCTTCTCTTAACAGTTACCGTTCAAATCATGTATGATCTAATTCTCAAAATGACTATTGATAATTTTTGTTTACCTAGAAACAGCTTGTTTGTATTATATGGTAAATTGGATCAACAATATTTCATTGTCTCAGCAGAGCACTTCAGGAAAAGGAATCTGCGGCTCATTGAAATTTGCTGATGGGAGAAGGCCAACTTCAGCTGATGGCTCTGAATGTACATGATTGCCCTGATCTTGGAAAGCGTCCTCTTCTCAGCACAGTCCCACCATAGAGCAAGCTTTCCTAAAGACCCCATTCAGCCTTAAAATGTCCTTTTTCTTAGTGCTGCCCTTTTGACACACATCTCTTTAAATAACATATATATATATATATATATATATATATATATATATATATATATATATAGCTATTGCTGCCTTGACTTACCTTTTGATATTATGATTATAAAATACAGTAAAAACTGCTGAAATAATAATTGTTCATCACAACAATTTATCCCTATAGGATTGCAAAGCTCTCAAAAGTCTTGCACATTTGTTTCATTTATTTCACTTCTATCAACATCAAGGTTCATGCAGTATGTTGATTGTAATTTTCAACAACAATTTCAACTTCAACAGGATAAAACCAAGTGTAATGCATTTCTGTTTCATTGCATTCTTTGATGTTAGGAATAAAAACATTTCATGTCAAGTTTTATGGTTGAAAGGTTTTTCCTTGTCAGCACAATCAGCAGGGCAACACAGGGATTCGAACCCCATCCCAACAAGTGGGAGTACCAAACCATTGCCTTTTGCTTTTTTTGTGCAATATGACAAGGTAAAGCAAAACCTGCATTAAGAACAGCATACAGAATTGAACAAATTACATGTTAACCATTATAGTGACAGTGATGTTTATGTTTTAGGTTTTAATGCTATTCTTACTATTCTTATTTCAGTGTAAGATTAGTCAAAGCTGTCTTAATGCAAGAAACGAAACCTTTGTACAGTTTATTAATTCATTATCAATGTACCTACCTTGCATGACCAAACTAAAACAGGGTTTGCCAACTTGACTTACCTTTCATCAAAAGCTGCATTAACACGAGTCAAATTCTGCAGGTTACATTACAATGCACATTCTTACACACACACACACACATATATATATATATATATATATATATAGATAAATAGATTTCATTTGTAAAATACATTCTGAATTTTCCACCATTGTCATCAAGACAAATTTCAGTAACTGTAAATTATCTACATTAAAACAGCTTAAAACCACACATTACACCCTCATGATCACTGAAATATGTTGGCACAACAAGTGCATCCGTTTTATACACGTCTGATTTAACATACACATGATCTATTATACTACCTTTCTCTGTCGTTGATTCCTCAATTATTTGAATATATCCTCTATCTGTGACAAATGTTGAAATGGTTGATGACTTCAAAATATCATCATTAAAATCTCCCATTATTGCTTTGGTTTGACATTGATCTTCAAGCCAAAACAACAACTTTTCCAAATTTGTTTTGAATAATGACAGAGGATACCGTGGTGATCGATATATGACCACCAGTACAATGTTAAAACTGACAAACTTGCACACTAAACACTCCGAATTAACCTGTGGTGGCTCTAAAAACTCAAACTGCACACCATCCGCAATATAAATGCCAACACCGCCATGCTGTTGGTCTTGCAAAGCCATCAAGTCTGGCTGGCTGCTAGAGTACGATAAACGTCGTGGACAGTTCTTGAAACTGTAACCATCAATCTTTACCGTTTCTGTCTGAATTGTAGACAACCATGTTTCTGTTACAGCAATACATTTAGGTTTCCATTGCTGTATACAAAAGGCCAAATCATTCACATGGCAAGTCAAACTTTGGACATTCATTAAGAATACAGTAAAAACCGATGTATTAAATCGATCCAACTGTGTAGGCCCACTCAAAAGAGGCGTCATATTGTCAACAGCTACCAAAATGTCATTCTTACAATAAATCTTTTTCTCAGCAAAATTTTGAATGGTCAATCCGGAAAGACTTCTAACTCGGCTCAGAGCAACATAAGCTTGACCGGGTGAAAATATTTTACTGAGACTAACAACAGCTTCATCAACAGTTATGCCTTGCACTTTGTGCACAGTGCATGCCCATGCCAATCTGAGAGGAAATTGTCGCCGCAATCCACCTTTAACAGTGGCTCTTTCCTCCTCAGGTTCAATTGGTGTGGATCGACTCAAATCTGATGATACAGAGTGACGTTTTTTTCTCCTCTGCATACCTACACGATCATCATCAAATAGAACATAAACCATTTTAGGAAACTTGTCCTTTTCTGGTATTATGATCTCTGTAACAGTACCACAAACACCATTAACCAAACCATCATCCAGACACACATTTTTACACAACATAACACGAGCACCCTTACCTAACAACAACTCTTCTGATAAACATGTATTTGATGCTTTGGCATGATTCCCTTGTAACAACCGTAGTTTGCCCGTTTTCTTATCATTTACATAATCTTGTGCTACAATTCTTACATAGTCAGGGCAACTTTTAAACAACCGATTAATATTGTGCTCATTTACTTGTTGATTGGTAGCAAATATATGCAAGGCTGAGCTCACCTCACCCGTTTCACAACTTTTTAAAACCTGTATATCACCAGGTAGCATAACTGTCTCCTTTGAACGAGTCCTCAACCGATTTAACAGTTGGGAAAACACAAAATCTTTTTGCCGAACTATTTCTGTTAGTTCTACAACTTTAAATAAATCCGACCATAAGTGACTACCAACTCCATCTGCATACAGTGCTTTACCTTTGACAGGAGGTAATTGGAAAAAATCTCCTACTGCTACTACTGCAATGTTTCCAAATGGGGAAAAATTACCTGTTTGTTTGATCTGACGCAATCTACCATGTATGTATGACAACAGATTATGATCTACCATTGATATTTCATCTATGATAAGAAGCTGGAGATCATTATATTTTAGACGTAATGAATTTAGTTTTTCTTCTCCCAAAGGAGTGTACGGTAAGCGTACATCTTTTCCAATAGAAAATGTGGTGTGGATTGTTGTTGCTTCCAAGTTATATGCAGCAATACCAGTGGGAGCAGTCAGTAAAACACAGGTGTTGTCCGGATGCAGACACATTGATGACAATATTCTTTTGGATTCATATTCAATTGCCCTGATTAAGTGACTTTTACCTGTGCCTGCACCGCCTGTAATAAAAACATGTAATGGTTCAGGATTTTTTCCATTTACCCTGTCCAGGCACCACTGCCTGATATGGTAGAAAATAGACAGCTGTTTCTCATTCAAAGATCTAATTAATGCTAAGCCTTCAGTTCTACTCATGTTGTTCTTTTTCTCTAATATATTTGATTTAGAACCCAGACTTAAATCTGGTATATGTTCTTGTTCGTCATTGAGTGTTGCTTTCATTTCTTTAATTCCTTCTGCACACTCTAACCGTTCCACCTCCAGCTCAGGACACAACTCACACCATGCATCTTCAAGTAGTACGTCACCAACAACATGGTCTACAGCCTCCAACTTGTCAGCTTCCAATTCAAATTCACCTCTATTAAAATCTACAATGGACTTCACTGAATGTGATGTCCCATCCATGAATGTAACTACACCAGTTCTATAAAACTCCTCAAATGTCTCACAGGTTGAAGGCTTCAGTTCACCATCCATTTGATAGGGGAAAAACAGTTGCATTATGCTTTGATAAAATTTTTCAGGCTCTTTTGTTTCAGAGAAACGAGCATAACGAACGACCGCTGGTCGTGTTCGACTTCTTTTAGCTACAAAACCAAAACCGTTATTTAACTTTACTGCAACTTTACTTTTTTCGTTCTTTGACAACACACGATACTCAGATGCAAACCTTGCCAGGCACATATCAATAAACACAACATCCTTTGGACGATTCTTGTAGCGGTCAACTAGACCAGTCATCCACATATCTTCTGAATTAGGTTCATTTGAAGATGCCTTCTGTCTCAAAACAGAAATGGGTAAACTCATTTTAACAATGTTGTCACCAGTTGGAACAAAAACAACCTTTCTAGAACACTCCTGTAAATGCATATTGGTCAGTCTATACACAGCTTCCTGAGCACAGACATCCCGATTATGCAGATAAACACTACCAAGCTTCTTCAATGCTTCTTTAGCACTAACATTGCCATCTTTGGATGCTTCTCTCTGGGCATNTTTCAAAGGTTTGTTGGTCTATACCCAAACTTTTAAACATTTCTTCTACAGAACTATATGGACAATTCTCATCTGAAATAGCTTTCTTAACTTTACTGACAATGTTATTTGCCACATCTTTTTCTATTTCAAACCTACCAGTGTCGTCTTTCTTTGGACAGGCACACTGTACAGTGTTATCTGTTTTATCCAATTTACAAGTACAAGTCTTGACTTTATCCTGATATTTTTCCCCACGACAGATAAATGTTCTGGAAGATGCAGGTCGGGGAAAGTTAAAACGACATACAGTGTTTTTCTTTTTACAAGTTTTTGAATGTCGTTTTGAATGCTGTTGAACAGATGTAACCGCTTCAAATAATGAATCGTCTTCAGATGGAAGTTGACATGTGACATATTTGTCTATGAATGAAACAACCTCCTCATCTGTGTTTTGATCTAGGATTGGAGCCCCAGAAACCCAAAAAAGGCAATGGCAGTGGGGTGAGCCACGCTGCTGAAACTCAACACGATAATAATAGTCTATTATTTTACCAATTGGATTAGATGGAGACATGAGAACTTCTCTTAAGAAGACATGCCATCGAAAATCAAACATCCTGGCAGCAGTGACAGGATTTCGACGTAGCAGTTCACACTTCTCAGCCCACTCCAACTGTTCCACTGTCTGTGTTCGACCTTCCTGTTTCAATATACTGTAAAGCAGATTAGTCCACCTCATATCTGCGGATGAAAACGATGCAAACCACGTCGGTTTTCCTAATTGTCGAACACAAGCTAGGATGTCACGTTGGACCGACTGCCAGAAGGCTGGTGTGCCTCGAATTGGTTTAAGAAAACGATAACCATCATCAAACTCCAGTAACTTTTTCAAAGAATCTTCATCCTTTAACAATTCACCCAAACTTGGAGATTTTAAACATTTGCCTTTCCGCAAAGCAATGGATACATTAGAAACAACCTGTTCCAGTTCTGACAAGTACTGCGCAAAAAAGATATATTCAACATTATTTGCAAATCTACCATCAGCATGTAACAGCCTATTATTAAAGTAACGATTCAAAGTCAAACGATACCGTCTACTTTCATGATATGTATTACAGCTTGAAGGAAACAATGCAGGAAAACATTTTGCCTCATTTGTTAGATCAGACAGCAATTTTATGGGGTTTTTCTGTTCACAGGGAGCTACATTTAATATATGATCAAAATACTGATCCAATGCTTCCTGTCCAATATCAACAGGCATTAAACATGTGTCCTGAAACATGCAGTGCTGCTGACGATCATGTAATAGCTTTTCATCATCTTTACTTTTTTCAACCAATTCATTAGAATTTCCATCTTGTTCCAACACATCATCTTCATCCTTACAAAACTCATTGATCCAAGTTTCATTAAAGTCAATGTCTTTATAATGCTTGTTAAACTGTTTTAAATATTGAAGGGCTTCCTGTACATGCAAAGTATCAACAAACTGATACTTATAATGACCTTTGTATGTCAATTTGCGCTTTAATTTTACTGGTAGCAAAGATCCTTCCATGTTACTACGAGGCAACAAATGACATGTTTCAACAATATTTGCTGGGACACAAGTCACTGGACCGTGGACGCCATTTTGTCCCCCTTTGGGTAAAGCCAACATTTTCATAAAAGGTATGTGTAAAGCTATTAAATGTTGTTCCAAACTATTCAGACAAGCCAGTTGTGGAGGAATTGCATCAAGATTTAGATTGTTTGTGGCACTTTCAGGTGGCATTTCACCTCTGCTAATCTTGTAATGGCAACAATAACAAATCATCAGACTGCCTTTGGGTGTATCTATCAATTTACATGGCACTGCACAGTCTTTGTTACATTTGTGCAGATAGTCTTCAAGAATACATTTTTCTGCAATGACAGCACTAGATTTGCTTTTGGAATGATAATACTCTTTCTTACACAATAAAACTTGATGTCTGAACATGAGTCTGTGGCAGACACAGCATACAAAATCAGGCCCATCTTTAACCTTATTTAAAAACTGGTTGATGACAAAATCAAACTTTGTTGACATTTCTTTACGCTGCTGGTAATTTGATTTTGTACGCAAAGAAACTTTTTTTTTGTGTTCAATGTCACCATGGTACCGTCTTCTGCTAATATCTTTTAAATTTTGCCTGTGCTGTCTATTAAACTTATATTTCTGTTTACTCAGTGCCTTTACCTTTTCTTGATGCAATTTATTGATTTTATATTTCTGTTTACTTAGCATTTTTAGTTTTTCTTGATACAGTTCATTGCATTTATATTTTTCTTTACCCAATGCATTTACCCGCTCTTTGTGCAATTTATTGAATTTATATTTTTCTTTACTCATTGCCTTTACTTTCTCTCGATGCAACAAAACTTGCCTGTATTTTCTTTTGCTGGCAGCTATTTTCTTTTCTTTATAAGACAATTTTTGATGATACATACTTTTGTGTTTCAAATTAATTTTGTCTTTATACTGCGAGTTATAGTGGTAATCTCTCTTTTTTTTTTTAATTTCTTCTCCACATGCATGGCTTGTCTGATGAGTCATTAACTTTACACAAACCATAGCAAAGCTCTTGGTCACCCTGCATGACACAAGTAACAACCTCAAAATGACAACTGTCCCATTTCAGGTAGATTCCTTCATCTTTCACAGAACAGCTTGTACACC
>NC_051446.1:3848943-3855140 GCF_001649575.2 Kryptolebias marmoratus | reverse complement strand
CTAGGCATGTACTCTGTACTTCATTACACACAAATAAGCCATTACATCACAATAATTATGATAAAATAGACACTTACGTGAAACAAAATCACTGGAGGCCTGGGGGATCCCGACGCGTTGCGTTCGAACAGCCTCGACTCTTCGACGCGCAGCTTCGGAACGACGATGGCACTTTCCTCGAGGCATCTACATTTCAACATTCAAGGATTCAGTGACATAAGTATTTATTAACAATTACAACAATATAACATTTGAAGATTCGATGCAAACACAAACATGAAGAGTTCTACATTTTAACCCTGTCATATGCTTTATGTTTTGCTGGTGTATTTTGCAAAAACCTGATCAAGACAACAATCACTCCAACACTCCACTAAGAATAGCACTACTTCAACACATTTCCATTTACGTAAAAGTAAGTGTTATGGAGCCATGAGGATGCATTGGCCAAATTTATTACAGGGGAAATGTATGCCTATCCATCCAACTATAAACAGATGCATGCATCAGTATTTCTGATGACAGAACAACTGGGTTGACCTCAATACACTTGTCTAATAAAGTAAATGTATATACATTTAAAAACAAACATTTTGTCCTAATATTTATTTAATTACTATTAAGTTATTAGATGATTATTTTGGAATTTATGGCCAAATCCTAAGAAATATTACAAAGTGACCATTGAAACTGAACATACTAAGCAACACATCAAACCACATTATTCTACTAAAAGAACAGCAGAAATCTGAATCAATTACAACATTCCATCATGTCAGACTCAGGAGATGAGGAGGAACTGCGCCATCCTTATGTATCTGCCGTATTACGCTCCTGTCCACTCGATATATCAAAAGGATCGTGTGGACATTTTAAAAGACCCGGATGTTAGCTGCAGTGAAATGAGTTGTTTTTCTGTCGCTAGGCAACCGTGACACCAGAAGTTGTAGGGATGACCCGTTCTTGTGGTCTTAATATTTCCTCTGTTTTGTTCATTGTCATGATTTTTACAGTTGATGTATGTGTGTGACAGATGTGTCTAACCATAGATATTTAAGAAAATACTTAACAAATAAACTCCCATATCTGAGCAACACTTCACTAACAAATAAATGACGATTCCGTATTTGACAGGACGGACGGACACCCGATCTTGTTTTTATAATTATTTATATTTTATTTTTACCGTGAGTCAAACCTTTTTTAAAATCAGCTCAATCCAAACATTATAAGTCCATTCATACATACGATCACAGGACCGCTCCCGTGTCCGTGTGTCTCGCGCTCTGCGCTTAGTCTTTTTTTTTTTTAAACCGACGCAGTCTGCTCTCCTAAGCCGTGTGACGTCACACCGCCGCCATCATCAGCTACTGTAACAGCTGTAGCTGTTGTTGCGCACATCATGCTCACTCGCACTAATAATAACTGTCTAAAAAGTATTTTCTTTATTATTAATTAAACCACTAAAGCGGTCACATTCCCGGGGACAGCTTTAACCGGGCACAACTCGTCTAAAACAGCGACTGTCTCCGGAAACTGGGGACGTCTGGTCGCCATAGACCCCACCGCTTAACAAAAAATTACTTTGTACATATTAGCTGACTGAATAATGTCTGCTTTTAAATTCCAGTCGTTGGGAAAGCTACTGACACTTTTAAAACATGCCGGAATTCTGGCATTCTGGCCGCCGAAAGATAATTACAGCACATGCTAACTTTGACACTAGGTGCTAAGCGGGAAAATTTAATGCTAAAAGGAACGTTCAAAAACTCTTACCTCGATAGAAAAGCACGTCTAGCAGTCGACAAAAAACCACCAAGTAAGAAAAAGTGCTATCCGCAATCCGCTTTTAGCTCTTTTCCAAGGTTTGGGAACTCTGAGCTCACACGAAGTTAACTCAAAGCGAGTCTAACAAAGACTGATTAAACGGGTTCGAACCTCCCGCTGAACACCGGGGAAGCACCGCCCAATACGCTGTCCCCGCCCAATTTTTGAATCTTAGCGAATTGGGAGGTCAGTCAAGACGTTAACTGAAGGGTGATTGGTTCATTTAAGCACAAGGTTGTAAGACAGACACCGTCTTCAAATAATAACAAACCCATAGCCAATGTCAAGTTGCTCAAAGTACACACCCACAACGGATACAAAGCAGGATACTGTCAAAATAAACGCTAAATAAATGTCTAAATATATGCATTTGTATAGAATACTTCTTTGTACTATTAATTCATGTTAGGTTAGGTCATTGATCCTCGGATTGGCTTTGTGAATCCCCCCTCTCACACATGTGTGTTATATGCAATTATTCACTTTCAGTAAAACATATGGTTAACAGTTATAACTTATTAAACTTCTAATAATTACATACAAAAACACACGTGCAAATGCGACACTTTCAATGGAAATGAAAAAAATGAAACACTCAAAGTGAATTTAAAAAAAAAAATTCTTTAACAATTACATGTTTAACAACAAAAACAAACTTGGACAAACACTTCCTATGACTTTTTAATAATTGTGAAATTATCATTTCTTTTAACTTCACAACAATCCATTATATTACATTTGTATTGCATTACTGTCTAACATCCAGTAACCTATTTATATAATGCAACTGTTAATCAATATTTCACACAATCAATATTTCTGAATATGCTATGTAATTTTTATATCACTTTCCAAAAACCCTACAAAAATGCCCTTCTTTCTACACATTTAATAACACATACCTTTTCTAACAAACCGTGATCTGCAGCATTACACAGTTACAAATACTCTTACATTTTACCAAACATCCCATCTCTTGCTATTCCATTATTCACTATTTTAAACAAATAATGACAAATTGTAATATCAATCTTATCAATCCCTTTCCACACTAGCACTTCATCTCTACTACAGGTCAATACCAATTACTCTGTTACCCAGTTCCAATTCTATGTAACCTGTTGGACTATGAAACTAAAGAAACTATGTTATTTATTATATGACAACAACTTTGGCAATATTTCTACATCATCTAAAATCTACTTCAAACACATACTGAAAGTTACTATCACTATATTCCCTGACAAAAACCTGAGCACAAAAACAAATTTATACCACTACTATCTTTTCAATTTTAACATACTTAGCAACAGCAAAACATAGCGCTTCAACTGGGAAAACATAAATGGCTATTCTTCAGCATAAACAAGGAGTATTGACTAGCACATTTCTAAGAAGCCTTTATAAACTTTCAAATGCACATTTTCAAACTGTACACATTTAAAAAAAACACTAACTTCAGATAAAGTCAGTATTTCTGCACTTGCACCTGATCTTCAAATGATAACATGTAAACAGTAGGTTTAAACACAAATAAACTCTGTACTATTCTGTTGTTCACTTGAAGAAGCTTCTACATCTCAAGACACAAACAACTTGGCCTCTCTTCAACCTGAGATCCTCTGCAAGTTAAATGAACATGCAGATTAACCATCCCATGCTAACCAGTAGCACAGCATGACATCCTGATACCTCTCACTGCCTGATCGCCCACTCTGGTCACATGAATGAAACCCCTGATCAATCTAAGAGTCATTGCTGATCAACAAATACTTTACCCAAACACATTTCACAACTGAATTTGTACACCATCAACAGACAACAAGTTTATGCTTGTGATTCCTTTGGGAATTTTCAATTCCCTGAATGACTGTGAATACAAAGCTAGATATTTGTAGCTTCAAAGCAAGTACCTTGATGGTAGAACTCTATTGTATTGCTAATCTCCACAACACCTTCACATGAAACCATTTAAAATAATTTCACACAGCACTACAGACCCCGACATACTGAAACACATTTGAAAACATCAAGTTCACACCACTTTCCATCACTCCTTCACTTAAAAAACAAATTCATACAAACTTCAAACAAAGCAAACACATATTTACTGTTAAAATATATAACATGATCCTTGCAAGCTGCGAAAACCATGAAGATTATAACATAAAAATACAAAACTTTACACGTTTTGACAACAACACAACAAAACATATCTTCTTTGTTACAATGCTTATATGCTCCTTCAAATTCATTTCACCACATTGTTCACAACTAAACAAGACCTGCTCACAATCTACTGGAAAAATGCTTACATTCTTTCATCACATACTTACAAAAAAATTGCCAAAAATATGTACAATTACAACACATCCTAATCAAATGACTGATGAACTCAGATCACAGGTCACAAAAACTACAGATTACAGTAATGTTACGCTTCAACCTTTTTAGGTACTCTTAAGCCAGATACGTTGTGTAAATAATTTAAAAAACAATGCTTTTACCTGGATACTGACAATGAAGTCATTGTAAGCAACCCAATACATTTCAAACATTTCTCAACTTCACACTGATTCCTGAATGGTACTAAACAAATACAAGTTTTCTCCTTCTGAAACACAAATCTAATACACTAATTATTTTTGCAAATAAAATACTTTAAAGATGTTTCTACAAAAGGACAATTCAGGGGGTCACAGTCAAAGACTGATCATAGCTGAGTCTTGTCCTTCCTCTAAATGACATGCAAATGTTTGTAGAAAAAAACTTTTGCATGTCCTCCTGGAAAAAATGGGAATATTACATTTCTCATAACTCTGCAATATGCCAACACTGTTCAATACTTCATCTACCTCAATAATGTCATGATTAAACCAAATACCAAAATTGACTCCTCTTCTTATATAACACATACTTATTATTCCATATGATGTAACAATAAAAGCAGAACTCGCATTTCTACATTACTGACCATCATAAAACGCCTTAGTAAGAATTACACTTTTTTTTAAGCATCTGTACATCATAATTACAAACCAATATCAAATTCTGATTACAGAATTTTGACAAAATATGGAATAGTATGACCTTCTAAACAAATATTTAACATTTACAAAACTTACCAATCCAATTCAGCCTATAGGTCTTACTTCAAATGCAAAATCATAAACACTTCAATCCTCCATTTTCATATTACTTTATTACAAGACATTTATTCATATAGTGATTCTTACTTTTTCGCACAAAATTAAATCATAACTTTTCAATTGCTCCCTCAATTTTCCTGTCAAGTTGTAACACATGTGTACAATAACATACCTAAAAAGCCTTTCCACCTTAGTAAAGACAACAAGACCACACAGTTAAACATCTCTTATTAACCAACAATTGACTTTTTTTTAGTCTTCTCAATTACACCATCAAAGTTTAGACAGCTTCTTCTTTTTTCTCTTGCTTACTCTCAAATACATAACCTCATCTTTACCTGGTATGTTCTCAATTAAAGTATTGAACCAGTGCTTAACAACAACTATTTCACATTTCCTCTGGTTAAAATAAAAACCAAAGAGTTAGGAGAAACTGCTAATTTCTTTGATGAATAATGACATTTAATCCTCATCCTTTAACAATAAAGTCATATCATCTGCCAGCTGTGTTAATGTCATGACTTTATCACCACCACACATTCCAGTTTCTAGCCAGTTTTTAAATGATCATCTACAACCTGAACTACTAATAGAAACAGCAAGGGGGACACAGCACAGCCCTGTCAAATTCCTCTACAGACATTACATGTAAGACAGCAGCCACTTCTAACTTTGATAGACCTACTTACTCATTTGGTACAACATTTTGATGTTGGAAGTAAAAATTTTCCCCAAACCCAATTTACCCACACTTTTAACAATAAAATAATGTTCTACAATGTCTAAGATGACTCTTATATTACTTATCATGTGCCTATTTTCCATAAAACCCACAGGGTGTCATCAATAACTTACTGTACAACAGATGTCAATCTTTTAGCACAACAAAACCAAATATTTCAATGAGATTAAAGTTCACATTCTTACACAATTTTGGCACATAAAGCCTTTGCATTTCATCAAACTCCTGCTACAGCTTTTGACATACAGGCTTCAGAATCACTGAGCTCAGTCTTGAGACATTGAAGGGGNAAAAGTTATCAAAAGCTTTTTGCTACATGAAAGCATGTGGGCGTGGCCAAGCTTCAAAATCTGACCATTCGCCATGAAACATCACGGTGTAATAACTTCCACATACAAGGTCATAGATTATTGAAACTTTCTGTGGGTCATAACAGACTAGTACTAATCACATTAACGTGGTCAATTTGTGACATTACT
>NC_051446.1:3836590-3848843 GCF_001649575.2 Kryptolebias marmoratus | reverse complement strand
TTTAGTAGTTTAGTTACCCTGTACCTTTGTTAGCATTGTCATGTTTTAGCTTAGTTATCTTGTCATGTTCTGTAACTCTGTCTGTAATTTTGTTCTTGTGTTGTAAAGCACTTTGAGTCGCCTCGTGCTGAAAAGTGCTATATAAATAAATGTACCTACCTACCTACCTACCTTTACCTGCTCCGTTCATGCCATGCCCGGGGGAACCAGCGATACCATTTCCAACATGGCTAAAAATTTTTGAAAATTATATGCTGGCGATAGCTGCGTCTGGTGATGGCTGGCCTGATGCCAGAAGGCGCACGATTCTACTTCATGCCCTGGGCACAGAGGGCCAAAGACTTTTCTACACCCTGCTGAATACCGGAGACACGTTTGCTACTGCTATTGGGGCCCTAAAAGAACATTTTGTGCCAAAGGTGAATGTCATTGCTGAACATCACAGGTTTCGACAAAGAGCACAGAGACCAGATGAGACGGTAAATTAATTCTTAGCTTCTCTACGGGAGTTGGCTGCTACATGTGATTTCGGAAACATGGAGGAACAAATGCTACGTGACCAGCTGATTAAGCGTGTTGCTAATACTCGCATAAGAGACAGATTATTACTTGAACTGGACTTAACACTTGCTAAAGCTACTACATTGGCGTTGCAAATTGAAAGTGGATTAAGAGATGCTAACGTTCTCTCTGATGCTACCGCTGCTGGCGCTTCCGCTCCAGTGAGGGCCAGACAAAAACAACAGAAGCCAGGCCGCCGCTGGGACACGAAGAAGAAGCCACTGAATCCTGTTCCTGCTACGACGCAAGCTGCTGGTAACCGCCGTTCATGCTTCCGCTGTGGATCTTTCAACCACCTTGCTAACACACCTTCATGCCCTGCTGCTAAAATGACATGCAATAAGTGTGGTAAAGTGGGGCATTTTTCACGAGTATGCCGTTCAACTCAAAAGGAAGTACGTGAAGTCATCATTAATGAGCCCACAGTTCTTTACATGACCAATACAGTACAAGACAAGATCCTCTGCACAGTTCAAGTGACTGTTGATGGACAATGCAAAGATGTTGAGCTGATTGTGGATACAGGCTCATCTGTGTCCATTATACCAGAGAGTGTTTATCAAACCTATTTCTCAGAATGTGTGGTAACTGAACCTACATTTGCTCTTGTTACCTATGCAAAAGAGAAAATCTCTGTAAAAGGGTGCTTACAAAAAGCTACTATTTCTCATGATAACCATTCTACCACAGGTACTCTTGTTGTGGTTGAGTCAGGTGCTGCTCTTCTTGGCTTAGACTTGTTTCAGACATTACAAATGAAACTTGATGGACGAAAAGTTGTTACTACTAATACTGCTCCTACCTCTACAGTTCAACCAGCTGTGCCAGAGACTGTACCTGAAAATGCTCCAGAAGTGTCAGTTCAGGAAGTTGGCTACGCTAAAAGTTTCATACACAAAGTACATATACTGCCAAATGCTGTTCCAGTGCAACAGAAACTCAGGAGACATCCATTTTCAGTAAGACAAGCTGTTTCAGATGAGCTCAAAGATCTCCAGGACAAGGGCATCATTGAACGTATTGATGCTTCTCCTTGGGTTTCTCCCATAGTTGTGACACAAAGAAGAGATGGGGGAAAGCCACGCATGTGTGTTGATCTAAGGGAGCCAAATAAAGTCATTGTGGCTGATTGCCATCCATTACCACACATGGATGAACTGTTCTCTAATCTACGGGGGCTACTGTTTTTTCCACTATCGATTTAGCCTCTGNAAAGATCTCTAGGACAAGGGCATCATTGAACGTATTGATGCTTCTCCTTGGGTTTCTCCCATAGTTGTGACACAAAGAAGAGATGGGGGAAAGCCACGCATGTGTGTTGATCTAAGGGAGCCAAATAAAGTCATTGTGGCTGATTGCCATCCATTACCACACATGGATGAACTGTTCTCTAAACTATGGGGGGCTACTGTGTTTTCCACTATCGATTTAGCCTCTGCCTACCACCAAATGCCTCTACATCCGGAAAGTCGTGATATTACTGCATTTATCACTCATGATGGACTTTTTCGCTTCTGCAGAGTTCCATTTGGCTTAGCTTCCACCCCGTCTGCCTTTCAAAAAATGATGTCAATCATTCTTGCAGGTTTGCCAGGTGTACAAGCATACCTGGATGACATCATCTGCTATGGCTCTACACAAAAGGAACATGATGAAAATCTGCAAAGAGTGCTCCAAGCCCTGACTGATGCTGGACTCAAACTAAACATGCACAAATGCAGGTTTAATCAACCTTCACTAAACTACCTGGGTCACACCATTTCAAAAGAAGGTCTTCAACCGGACCAGGACAGAGTCACGACTGTGATTCATGCTCCAGCCCCACATGACATGTCTTCGCTGAGATCTTTCCTGGGTCTTGCATCATGGTACAGTAAGTTCATTCCAGACTTTGCAACTGTCATTGAGCCACTACGTACAGTACTCAGAGATTCCACAGATTTAAACTTCAAGTGGACTGAGTGGACTGCAGAAGCACAGTCTAGATTCACTTCACTTAAAGAACTGATCGTCAATAGTCCTGCCTTAGCCCTGTATGACCCTGAGTTGCCAACCTATGTTACTACTGATGCATCGGATTATGGACTGGGCGCGGTATTAACTCAACTTCATTCAGACCAAAGTGAGAGAGTTGTTGCTTTTGCATCCAGATCCCTCTCTTCTGCTGAACGCAAGTACTCCACGATCGAACGTGAAGCTCTTGCCTGCGTGTGGGCTGTGGAAAGGTGGAGAACCTACCTCTAGGGTCGTCGTTTTGTCCTTCGTACAGACCACCAAGCACTTACAACCTTACTCACCTCTAAGGGTTCTGGTCGTGCTGGACTAAGGATTGCCAGATGGTCCGCTGGATTGCTTTGCTTCAAATATGATGTCACTTACCGCCCAGGACAACAAAACGTCACTGCTGACTGCCTGTCCCGACTACCACTAACTGCTGAAAACGAGGTGACAGAGGAACCTGACATGTTTGCTGCTGTTTTTAAAGAGTCATTATGTGCCATTTCTCTCCCAGATTTCACCTCTGCCAGTGAAATCTGCCCAGAACTGTCAGTGCTCCGCAACCAGATTCAAAAAGGTTGGCCCAGATGCAAACAAGGCCTGCCAGAGAACCTTGCTCCATACTTTCAGGTACGACATGAGCTGTCAGTTCATGGTTCACTAATATTGAGAGGGACAGATCGCCTAGTTGTTCCTGTTTCACTACGGGCTAGAGTTGTTGATTTAGCACACGAGGGACACCAAGGCATAGTCCGTACCAAGCAGGGACTGCGTGAACTGTTCTGATGGCCACAACTGGACAAACTCGTTCATTCTGTCATTACTTCCTGTGTTAACCCTTACAAAAAAATCCCATGAAAATCACATGTGATCACATGTGATCACATGGGAATCACATGTGATTCCCACATTTCCACATGTGGAAAATGGCAATCACATGTGGAAATATGTGATTTTTTTGTGGAATTATGTGAACCACATGTGGAAAATGGAAATCCCATGTGATCACATGTGAATTCTGTGGGATTTTTTGTAAGGGGCCAGTTCAGTGATAAGGTAGCCATAACTGCCCCTGCTCCACTTACACCAGTTGAGTTGCCCAGCAAACCATGGGAAAAAGTTGCAATAGACATTACAGGCCCATTTGAAAATGCTACATGGGTCTGCCGTTATGCTATTGTACTTACAGACTACTACAGCAAATGGCCTGAGGTTGCATTCACCTCTACTGTTACTACAGATGTCATCATTCGCTTTTTAACTACTGTGTTCAGTAGGGAAGGTAATCCGATGTACCTTGTCTCAGATAATGGCTGTCAGTTTACTTCCCATGCATTTAGTACTTTTCTGAGAGAGAGAGAGATACAGCATTTAAGGGTCAGTGTATACTATTCTAAAGCAAATGGTGCTGTGGAGAGATTTAACAGACTACTTAAGGACTGCATACAGACATGTGAAAGAAGTCACAGCTCATGGAAAGAAGCTGTAACAGAGTTCCTGCACAACTACCGAGCTACTCCTCATGCAACCAAATGCGCACCAAGTTAAACATACTCCCCGTTGCACAAAATGACAAAACACATACTCAAATAAGACAGAGGGTGAAACAAAAGCAGAATAAAATGAAGGAATACACAGACAAGAAAATGAGAGCTAAAGTATCAACAGTCAAAGTGGGTGACACTGTGAACATGCTCAGGTCTGCGAACACGAACAAAGGATCTTCAAGATTTACGGAACCACGGACAGTCGTGAAGAAGATTGGACAAAACACTTTCTTACTAAATGACGGACGCAAGTGGAATACTTTAAAACTTGCACACTTTCCAAAGCAAGCCTTAACTGGTTCAGACCAGAACAGTGACACTGTATTTGATACCTTTGCACTGCCTGCCTGAAAACAGTAATGAATCCGCTGCTGCACTTAGAAGAAGTCAGAGATCTAGAAATGCACCAAGATGGTTAACAGGTTTTGTGAGATAAAGTGAAAACTGAGACATACTCCTGTTCTGCTAAGGTACAATACAGTAAAACAAATCTGTTTAAATTGAAATTACAAAGTTAATAGTTCATACTGTATGCTAATGGTTGTCAGTAAAAATGGTTATTTTATTTGAATGCTGACATTCATTTGATGGACTGTTGCTGCCTTAGCTAATATGGTTTGTAAACTTTTTATAGTACTGTTGGTTTATTGAAATGGTAATTTTGCAAACTTAGTTTCTGCAGTGAGTTATGCATTACAAATATTGCTTGTAAGAAATTGCTTCAGGAAAAGGGAAATGTTATGTTGTGCTATTACATGTAAAGGACAGAAGGGGGAGCTCTGACTATGTATGCTTAAAAGATGCTGTGTGAAAAGGAGAACGAAGAAGAGTAAAGAGAGAGCTGAAGCTAACCTACGTCTGATGCGATTTATTTTACACAGTTTCATAGTAGCAACACCAGAACAGCGCAGAATGCTTGTTCAAGAGTTGAAACTAAATGACCGCAATAAAAACACCTCACAACAGGAGAAAGGGAGTCATGTTCACGTTATAATGCCCACCAAGTCCGAACTGGCTCGAAGAATTCTTACATTGCTTCACGTTTTTATTGGTCAGCGTTTCCAACAGTCACTCAAATTCAATTGCACTAAAAACCGTTTGCAAAAACCCATGCAAATATACAAAGTCAAAAAAACAAAATGAAGCAGTGCGTCTGCTTTGACGGGGACCACCAGAATTTAGTTAGAACCCAGAATACTGACTGACTGGGGTAATGTCTGTTGTCCATATGCTAACAAGGCAAATTAAACAGTTCGTCGAAAAATGGCTTTGTCACGATAGTACAGATAGAAACTGATATTCCATGCTTACATCTTGCTTCTTTCAGTAAAGAGGCATATGAGAAATTATAAATTTGTTCAAAATTACTTACCTCAAGTAAGGTTGAAACTTTGCTCGCTGTGCCCGCACTAACCGCTATATCAGTCCCAATGACCGCAAAAAGCTTTTTCAGCTTGGTCTCAGCGAAATGACGTCACGTGGTCAATTTCTGTTTACTTGATTTTTTAAATGTTTTTAAGTTAAGTCTCGAATAAAAATGAGTTGATCTCTATAATAATGTCACTTATTTAAACAGTTTGCTTTCCCTATTATAAAATAAAACTGTTGAAAATACAGACATCCTTACAAAAATTTAGACTATTGAATCTGTCTGTTAAATCTTCATTTAATTTAAAGAATTTAACTTAATATAAATATTTATGTTTCACAAAAATATTCCTTATTGAGTTCCACTAATGAATATTGATGTAGTCAAATAAAATATTCATCATCATGATATTCAACATTTTTATTAAGCATGCACACCTAAATATTTGTGTCATTTCTACTCGGTCCTTGAAATATTTCTTACAGTGTGGGCTAAAGTTTTAAAATGTGACTTTGAAGTTTCAAAGTTACATGTGAAACTCTCTGCCTTCCATCAACAGGTCCTGTTCTACTGGAAAATGATTCACAAGCATAAGAAAATCTATGCCACCTAATTTTCTAAACACAAACTTTAGTAAAGAAAACCAAATGTCTTCGCTACATCTTAGAAATGACTAAAGCCATCTCAGCTTTAGTACACCATTCATGGTTTCAAAATCAATCACTTTTATTCCTCCCTCCTTGTAACTTTTAATCATGTCTGCTTTTCTGATATAATGATGTTTATTTCTCTAAATGAAATTGAAAATTGGAGTGTTTTTTTCTTTTATTGTTTTTGTGGAAAGGGTTAAAGAGTAAACGGGATATATTAATCTAGAGATAAATTCAGTTTTTGTCAATAATGACCTTCCAAATAATGTTAAGTCTCTCTGCAACCAATTATTTAGTATTTTTCTGGATTTTCAATTGGCTTCTGGATGTTCTTAGTGATACTGGATGTAGAATCTTTTGATAACCATATACCCAAGTAACAGACCTCCTTTTTCACTGGGATATCATACAGCATGTTTTCTGAACTGTCATGGATACTAAAAAGTTCACATTCATTAAGATTGAGAACTAGACCTGAAGCCTTGGAAAATGATTCCATCTCCTGGAGAGCAACAGGTATTTGATCCTTCTCTTTTAAAAACAGTGTCGTGTCATCCGCTAATTGACTAATAAGTATTTGTTTTCCATCTATAGTAATGCCTTCAATTTTGGAGTTTTTTAACCGGATGGACAGTAACTCAGTGACTATAATAAACAACAATGGAGATAAACTACACCATTGTCTTATGCCTCTTCTTATATTGTACCTTTATGGAGGAAAATTCTTGCCATTAGTCGAGAGCGCACATATTCGATTTTCAAGCAGGATTTTATCTCTTGCTTTCAAAACTTTTAACGCTTGCACTGAAAACTTCTGCTCTCTTTCAAATATTCTCTTTTCTCTCTCAAAACTTCTGCTCTCTTTCAAATGATCTCTTTTTTCTCTCAAATATTTGAAATTTCCTCTTCGCACGCAAAACTTCTCTCTCTCTCACGGATCGGATCTGCGCTTGCGGATTTTTTGTCTCTGTGGATCTGAGCACCGTCGCCTAGCAACCGTTCCAGCCAATAGAATGACAGTGTTCCTCTGGGCGGGGGGAGACTCCTCTGGGGTGCGTTTGTTTCCTTCTAGTGTAGCGTTTCTCAATCGCCCTGGGGAGCGTTGAGAGGATGACGGGGGGTGCTGTCAGCAATATTTTCAAAAAGGGGGTGTTTGCTTAAAGGTAAAGTTTACATAAAAGATTCACAACAATATCAGTTTAAACTTTGAACTACTTGCAAAAATATTGTGGCCTAAAACATTAAAACCGGCACAGAACTGCAGCTGTATTGATGGTGTTTCCCTTCGGTGCTGCTCCGTGCTGCCTTCAGGAGAACGTGACATCAGATTATCGTTTTTATAATTTGTCCCACATGGCAGTTACTTTGTAAACTTTGAGAAAGAAACGCTCTCTTTAGTTATATTACCCTTGGAATTATTTATTTCTCTTACATGGGTTAATTTCTCTGAAGGATACACTGTGAGCGCATTGTTATCACAGTGGTTAAACATTTACAAGAGCAATATTCTGTTTTCAGACTTTCCCTGAAAGCGTCCAGCATCCAGACGCACATTAATTCTTTTCTGGACAAGATGCTTTGTTGACATGACTGTGGAACACAAACCAACAAACCAAAAAAAGTAAAGAAAAAAAAAATCTAAAACCAGAGACCTACGGCTTGACAAGTGGATCACAGCTGCTGCATCAGCCTGTGCAACAACAGATCGATGTCGGCTAGCACCGCTGTGACTTTTCTCTGCAGCTTAATTTGTGTCGTTGTGAACTTTAAAGTCTTAACATAAGTCACAATCTTTTATTAGTCTATGAATAAAAGCAGGGCTCTCAAGTTTTACGCATTGACGGTGAGACACGCATTTTGTGAAGCACACACGCTCACACGCCACTTTTTGTATTTCTCACACTAAAAAAAATACACATGCAGATGGCCTTTTTTTGAAATGTTTTCCACACGGGCTGGAGCACAATAGGGGCCAAGTTAGCGAGTTTTCAGATCCGTCTGGCCATTTTTCAAAGCGATTAGCGACAAATCTAGTGACTTTTTTCTGTTATTGGAGACTTTGGCGAATAAATGTTTGGAAGCACCAATTATTCTGCAGCGTGCCGTAAGTCCCGCCCACTTCCCCAAGCACTGACAGCTGTCAATCTCACAGCAGAGAGGAGAGCTGAAAAAAGCTTTTCAAAGTGGTTGAAAGACAGCAGGAAGTTCTGTCAGGTTTTTATTAAACCTGTGTCAAGCAGAGGCCTGGAAATGTTCAAGTTACAACTATTTACTGATCAGTAGAACACAGCATGACATGAAAAATAAAGGAAATTGTTTGTGTTATTTTGTTGTTCAGATAGTAATCATTTGTTGAACTAGATGGTGAATCATAAAGCAGATAAATTAGAAAAGTTGTGAGTTTAAATGTCTCCTCTGGGATATAACTCTACAGAGCCGTTGTGATGAATCTGATCAGTCTGATCAGATGAAGTGTCCAATCACTAACTGATATCCAACAAGGATATAATTTAAAATTAAGATTTCATGTTTTTATATGTGGTTTGACTGCTGTATTTTTTTAAACCTCCTGAACACAAAGTTCATGTTATTCAGCTGAGAGGAAAGAATCAGGACAGGCAGGGGAAGGAGACAGGTTGGACTAATATTAGCTGGAAGTGTAGGAACAGCCACTTAATACCAGGTGATTCATTTAAAAATATTATTTATATTTTAAAAAGTGCATTAGCAAGATGTGTAATTTATTTAAAGCTATTAAATAATACTTGTTTGACCATGTGACTTAAAAAAGAACACAGAGAAGGAATGAAGGAGACAGACATGAGGTCAGTGATCAGCTGCTGTAGAGGAGAGCAGAGATGACATCAGGTAGGATTAATTCAGCTAGTGAGGCCACAAAAACCTAGATGCCCAGGAGGGTTTGAAGTTCTGCTGACCACCACTTTGTCCTTTTGGGAAAATTAGTGCAGGCAGACAAGGCAAGTCAATCACCAAAGAGGAGAATGTGGACAAGAGAGGTGAAGATGATGATGATGATGAGGAACAGAGAGGTGCAGAAGAGAGGGTTGGGGCAAGACTTTACTCAGAAGATCCATCTGAATGGCCTTCACCACAGGAAATGGGGGACTCATTGAAGCAGCACATGGTGGAGAATGACCCACAAAGATGTTCTGATGGGCCATACCCAAGATCAGGTATTATATAAGTCCATGAATTAAAAAAATTATTCACGTAAACAGGCAAAAAAAAGGGTGAGGGGGTGGTAAGAGGTTTGGATAATGGGTAGGGGGGCGCTGGCCCAAAAAAGGTTAAGAAACACTGTTCTAGTGGGTGTGCTGTTGCGGCTGCATACCCAGCACACTGATTGGAAGCGGTAGTTCTATCCAAGTTATCCCGCAAAATGGATCGGCACCAACAAATTCTAAAGTAAGTATAATTTTCATGGCTAGTAACCTATGTTTATTTCACACAACTGTTTAATTTTGCCTTAGTTTATGAGTTTATTCGTTTATCATCACGAAGCTCTTACACCAGCACAGGTGAAGCAGAGAAACACTACTTCCGGTTTCTGCTCTGTGCTAATTGTAGAATGTAATCACAAGATAGCAGCAGCTTTGTGACAGCAGAACTGAGTTTTCTCAGTCAATTCACCTCCCTTTTTTGTGTTTTTTTGCAGTAATTGTGGTTAAATCCAACAGCAGTTATAAGTCAATAAGTTATATTCCATCCATCCCTGCTTATCCTTGCAGGGTCTGGGTGCTGCTGCTAATTAGCCATAGCATGACTGATTAAAGCCATCCCTAAGGTAAGTTTAGCTGTTCTCTAGAATCAAGATAAATCTATACCAGAATCCCAACGGAAGAGGCAGAAAGTTTCTGGTAAGAGCCCGCTAGGTTGGTAGCGCTTTGTGTATTGCTGTAATGTTCACCAGTTATAGTTGTGCTTCATTAAAGAGTTGAAAAGAACTTATCGCCTGCTGGAATCTTTAACGCCGAACACGACAGCTGTGGTCTGTTTCTAGGCAGCTTAGTTTTTTCTATCCTAGATCAAACCAACTGAATAAAGCTGCATATGAACATTTTGTCTTCATACAAATGAATGTTTTATAGATCAATTAAAATATTATTAAAATGTTATTTTTGACATCGGATCGTCTAAAAGACAGCAGCTGATTCCCAGTCTTCTGTGTGGTCACTTCTATTAAAACTTATTGTAGAAAATGTATCAATCAGTAGGACACAGTTTAACCTCCAACCAGATATTTTACAGAAACAGGGAGACCTCCTTATTTTAAAAGCTAACTCAAACTGAATTGTGTATTATCAATGTAAGTTACTGTTAAATGTGCTGAGCTGTGCTTTAATTAAAGGTAACTGATTAGCTAATTAGTGTCACATTGGTAAGCAGCTTGTCAGATGTATTTAATATCTGTTTATATATTTTTTCAGGGAATTCTAGGTGCTTCCAATATTCTTTTGATTATTTTACCATGTAAAATATTTATTTTCAGGTGGGAATAAATGCAGGGATTTTGTTTAATGAAATTAATGCATAATTATTAACTTATTGATGTACATTTTCCCCTTTGTTTTTGATATATGGAGAAAATACAGGACCTGGTGTCTGTCCATTAATTGTCCTTCAGCCTCACCTTACCTCAACAGTGATTTCCAGTTGTTGTAAGACAATTTAATCAACCTTCTCCTGGTGGCCTTCACTTCTGAACCGGAGCTGATCTACTTCTTCAGCTAATTGGGGTTTCGTTAATGCTTTAGCTTTAGATGAGTTTATGAATGAAGATCACATCATCTGTCTCAACATTTTCTGTGTCTGTATTGCTGACATTCAGATATTTCTGTGCTTGTTTTGCAGAGAGAAGGTTGAAGCTTTTCACCAGTGCCCCAGTCTACCAGGCTGCTACACATCCTTTGCCTGTAAACTTCAACTATTATCAAGTCCTTTTTGATCAAGAAAAACATGAAAGCAAATATTCTAAATAATTCAAACATTTTGAATAAAGTCTTTGATTTTTTTTTTTTTTTACAATGTAGACACGGTTTGGAGCTCTTTATTAAAAAAAAAAAACTTTTCTGACTGTGAAAATTCCTACATTTCAAGCCCTTGTTGACTATTCTTGCTAACTGGCCTCAAAGCACCATGGCTAGGGTGGAGTATGTATACCTTTAATGCCTGGTGATGCAGATACTATATGTACTAAGTATCATATTGTTTTCATCTAATGATCAGAGTTATGCCCAACTACTTACTTTAATATTAAAACATTTAGATTCATAGTTTGTGGAACAGTCAGTACTAGATGTAGGATGCTACAGTTCTGCTTTGTGTTTGGGTCCAACACTCTGTGGACCATCAGGGTGGATGCTGAAATATGAGGATAACTTTAAGTTTGAAGTTCTACATCTCTTGATTTGGTATTTCATGTACTTTAAAATCTGTAAGAAAAAGTCTATTAGAATCAGATTCTCATCTCAGTGTTGCATGGTGCAAGGAGATGTTAAATCAGAGGCCAGCAGCAGAGACAATGATGCAGGGTCTTCTGCAAGGAATGTTGCCAGAAGTCCGGGGCCTTTTTGAAGAAGTGGAAATACTTGTACGTTTGCTGTTTACTGTGCCTGCCTCTTCTGCTGAGGCTGAAAGAAATTTCAGTGATCTTCGGCAGTTAAAAACCTGGCTTTGCAACACAATGACACAGTCTCGGCTCAACAGTGTTGCTGTCACATACATGACATGTATGTGACAAATTTCACATAGCAAAATGTTGCTTGTACACAGTTTCTAGTAAAACAGACACGTCAGTGTTTTCAGCTCTCCAAGGTGTGACCTTTTTTTTAAGTTGAAGACAATTAGCAGATTTAATCTGGTGCAGGTGTTTGTTGTAAAACTGCAAATTACAGAGTGATTTCAGTGATTTCTTCTGCTTGATCTAAAAAAAAGCTACTGTAACTGAGTACAACAATTACAGGTGCTGGTCATAAAATTAGAATATCATGAAAAAGTAGATTGATTTCAGTAATTCCATTTAAAAAGTGAAACTTGTATATTATATTCATACATTACATACAAACTCATATATTTCAAATGTTTATTTCGTTTAATTTTGATGATTA
>NC_051446.1:3797156-3835384 GCF_001649575.2 Kryptolebias marmoratus | reverse complement strand
AAAATTAAACGAAATAAACATTTGAAATATATGAGTTTGTATGTAATGTATGAATATAATATACAAGTTTCACTTTTTAAATGGAATTACTGAAATCAATCTACTTTTTCATGATATTCTAATTTTATGACCAGCACCTGTATATTTCTTTATTTTTTATTGTTCCTAATGCCAGAAGGTTGGAATTTGGAAAAAACTTATATTTTTGGGACATGATTGTGATTTATTTATTTTATACAAAATAAACAATTGAAAGAACAGCTTCCAAGAGTGGTGATTCAAGGGGTTGTATTTTAAAGATCTTCTGTTCCATATTTTCCCAACAGAGCGCAGCTGTGGATCAGTGATTAGAGTAATCGTCCTCCAACAAGACAGTTAGTTTTGTTTCCAACACCATGACACATGTCAAAGTGTCCCTGGACAAGACACTGAACCCGTCATTGCCTCCAGTATGTGCCCCATCAGTGTATGAATGCGATCTAAAGGACTGGTTAGACTCCATAGTATGATTTATTCAGGTTAGAGATGTAGTAGTGTGCTGTATGAACGTGTGTGTGGTTGGGTTAAAGAGGGCACTGATTGTGTTGTAAAGCACTTTGAGTGCTGTAGTTGGCTAGAAAAGGCACTATATAAGTACAGACCATTTACCATTCACTCTCAGACTACAACATTTTGTTTGTGGTTTCTAGGGTTTCCAAAAGTAGAAACCAAAGCAGAGCATTCAGTTATCAGGTTTCTCTCTCGTGGAATGAACTTCCAATTTCTGCCCATGAAGCTGACACCTTGTCTACTTTCACAACTAGGCTTAAGGCTTTCCTTTAAAATAATTCCTATGCTCAGCATACATTCACATAACAACATAGACGTTATTCAGTTGAGAAAATAGCAACAAATTAAACAAAGGATGACATGCAAAAGTGTACAGGTTTAATACTGTTTCAACTAATGTTACATTTTTTCACACCAATATGTTGTTTATGAGAAGGAGTCTTTTATAAGTGAACTTGCATCCTGTTCAGGGTGTACCCAGCCTGCCACATAATGATAAGCACCAGCTCCCACATAAAAGATAGATAGATGGATTTTTATAAGCCTGAAAAACAATTAAAAAGCTGGCCCTCGTTCAGATAGCTACTAGCCTAACCTGGACAACGACATATCCTTTTCTCTGAAGTTCATACTTTATGACTAATGTCACACCAAAGATACTCTTGAGTCTAATAATTGCAAATGCAACTGAACTGAAGAACTGGTATCATGATTTTAGAAATACAGTATGATAAGAACAATAAGTGTTCTTGTTGTTCCTTGCTCAGAAGAGATCTACATTGCCAGACTGTCTGAGCTATACTGCCATAATTATGAATGTTAAAGAAATTCTCTCCAGTTGTCAGATCTTGAGTCCTTTAATTAATTATGAAGTAAATAAATGTTCATCACTACTAACCATTTAATAGAAGGACACTTAAATGACCAGATTTTCCCTTGAAAGTTAGGGAAACATTCATCCATTAATTTTCTTTATCTGCTTTTTCTGTCTGGGTCCTAAGGAAGCTGGTGCCTATCTGCAGCAGTCATTGTGTGAGAGGCAGGGTACACCCTGTATAGGTTGTAAGTCCATCACAGGGCCGCATAAAGACAAACAAAATTCACTCTCTCACACTTAGGAACAATTTATAGTTAACAATTAACCTAACCGACATGAGTCAGGATTAGTATCTTTGAGTTTACTTTTGTATTTGGTTTATTGTTTCATGTTTCTTGTGTTCCCTGTGTTTAGTTTATTCCCCAGGGTTTAATGTTTTCTTTTGTGGTTCTGCTCTGTGTTCCTTGTGCTATCCCTCACTCTCCCTCAGTAGTTCTCGTGTCAATCTACGTCAACCACCCACACTTGTCCCTTGTTTGTAATCAGTCACCTGTGTCTATTTTCCAATCACCCTCTGCCTTTAAAACCAGTTCTTCTTCTTCACTTCCTCACTGGCTTCTGTCGGGTTACTGGTGGTTGGTTTGGACTCAAGATGCAGAAACACGAGGAGCTACAAAGAAGAACTATATTATTTAAAATAACAAAAACCAAAAGGGCTGATGTGGCAGCAACAAAACTAAACAAACAAACAAACAAACAAACAATAACAAAAAAAAACCCATATAAAATCCAGATTTGCAGGGAACACAAGGGACAAGACAAGGAAAACCGGACAGCGAATAAAAGACAATGAACCAGTGACGAAGATGACCAGGTTTTAAAGGGAGAAGGTGATTGGAAAATGAACATAGGTGACTGATTACAAACAAGGGACAAGTGTGGGTGGTTGAGGCAGATTGACATGAGAACTACTGAGGGAGAGTGAGTGATGGCACAAGGAACACAGTTCACAGGGAATAGAACCACAAAATACAACATTAAACACTGGGGTATAAACAAAACATGGGAACAAAGGAAACATGAAACAATAAACCTAATACAAAAGTAAACTCAAAGATACTGAAATCCTGATATGTTTTTGGTCAAAGGGAGTAAACCGGATTACTCAGCAAAAACCCATGCATGCATGAGGAGAACATGCAAACAAGTTAGGGAAAACAGTATGTTCCATTAAATACACAACTTACATGTTCCTTACAAACTCTTACACAATACCAACTGTACTTCACATAAGTGCACAAAAAATATTTACATAGTACATTATAGCAGGAGTGGTGGGTGGATATTTACAAAAGTGCATGTGAATATTGAACATTGTTATTGTTTCCAGAAAATGAAAATGGCAACATTTTCGTGGTGACTGAGCTGCTCTGTGGAATACAGTTGACCAAAGTGTTCACACACCTTAATTCCAAAAGGCTACAGTCCATTTTTACACCTTGTGCTATTTAAAACACTGGAACGCCTACTGACCATTTCTGAGCAGTCACTTCTGTCTAGTTAAAACCAGCTAAAATATAAGTGGCTTTAAAAACTAAAAAAAAGGCCCAATCTGGGAGGCAAACAAATGGCCTTCTTGCTGTTAGGTGAGAGCTCTAACCACTGCTTCAGTATGCTTAACTAAGATGTAGAGATACATTAAATAATTACATTCTGAGAGAAATATTTTGCTAACAGACAAACAGGGTTGACTACAACAGTTAATGCCAAGGTTTTAAGCAAAGATGTTGCATAATGTGTTGGAGATGATGCTGAGGTACTAACATACTAAATGTTAGCTTAATATTTGTAAAACTGCAAATCTTGTTTTCTAAGATCAGTTGTCTGTGGCTGTCATCTTGATCTGGGTTGACTCCAAAAATTAATAAGTTGCAAATGTACATTGATTATTTTCTGAAAGTTTCAGTAAAATCTGTCCTGGGGTTTATAAAATATTTCATTCACAGACAGAGCTGACTCCAATAGTTAATGCCAAAGTTTAAAAGAACAGATCTTGCACAATCACTTAGCACTCAAAGTAGATGTTATGAATGACTCACAGATAATGCCACACAATGTTTTAACTAAATATCTGTAAGATTGTTTGAGTTATAGCCATTTATGTTTTCCAAGGTTGATTAGCTGTAGTGGCCATCCTGAATTGGCTTGGCTTTAAAAGTTAGTAAGTTGTAGAGATGATTAATTTTCAATAAATCTGTTCAGTGGTTCATGAGATGTTTTAACATGACAGACAAATAAACAAAACCAAAGACAAATAAACAAGCTAAAACATTATCACCATTTTCATCATCTGTAACAGGTGATAATTACTGGTTATGGCAGCAATTTAAATTACTCTTGAAAGTTATTAGAAAGAATAATAAATTAGTCTTGCAGGTTAATATATTAGTAAATTATTGTTTTCCAAAAGGTGAAAATGTTCAGATGAAATTTTAAAAAGAATTTTGAATAATAATATGTACATGTATCCACAATGATAATGTATTGCAGCATATCTTAACGGGATAGTCTAGTCAACTTTGAAGCAATGTTCTGTCAGTTAATTATCCATAGTTAATACCTTATCAGTTGTGACATCAGTCATAGAACACAGCGTATGGAGAAAGAGGCAAAAGTCTATGTCCAGGCTAGACTAACGGTTATGAATGTTTATGTTACTACATGAATGTATTTGTACTGAGCATAGATAAACTGTGTATATCATGCCTATGTTGGTGAGGATGTTGAATGTATTTTTTTGTGTGTGTCATTCGTGTTAATTTGTTCCATTGCTTCTATGAATTGTAGAATGCATCCTTCATTTTGTTACACATGATTCCAGAATGTGAGTCTGTATGAGGTCTTTGCTTTGATGAAACCTAATCTGCTCTAGTCTATCTGTCCTTATCCCAGTATATCCAGATAAACTGGAGCGGCTTTCATCAGAGTAATAAGCTTCTTTTGAATGTCCTTAATGATGAGGCGCTGTTGTGGCTCCCTTTGCCAGCAGCCCAGCATCATGTCATAGACTTCCTTGGGGCAGAGTCTTGGGCGCTCCAGTACCTTTCCTTGCGTAATACATTCTATTACCTGAAAAGAAGAAAAATGGTTATAAAAAATCAAAAAGAAGCACTGATGAACACAGCATCACAGGTCATGTTCAAGCAAAAATGTGTTGGTGCAGCAAGCCAGTGTCAATTAGTCTGTTGAACATTTGATGAACATGATGAAAAAAATTCTTCATCAAAATAAAGTAAGTAGGGAGAGGAGAAAATGGCAGCATAGAGACAACACTGTTACAGAGCAAGCTCCGGTAAATATTGTATGTCCATCCAGTAGTGTTCTCATACAAGATTATTAAAATCATTGATGGCTGGCTAAGCTCTTTCATATGGAGTAAACACAGACCAAAAACTCAGAATGTATATTTTGCAACTACCAGGCTGTGAGGGTGTTTGGATCTACCAAGTATTAGAGTGTATCAGCTATGTAGTCACCTTAAATATCTACATGACTGGATAACAGACGATTCACATTCTATCTGGTTGGATATTGAATCTTCTCTTTCCAGATATGATTTGAGATCTTTGCTGTTTTTTAACAGAATTAGTGTCTGTCCTCACTTGATCCATGTGTCAAATGTTTAATTATTCTTTTGCCTCCTTTAGCGATAATGGCACATGGGATAAATTTAAAGTCTTATGGTAGCCTTTAAAGGAAGGTGGTTTATTGAAAAACAATTAGCTAGCCAGGTCTCTTTAGGCAGCACTTAGCCACTAGAATGTGTTCTGTTAGTGGTCCTCCAGCAGACCCTGAACAGCCAGGACCCCAGGCTGACTTGGGTGACAGTTTGGAGTAGGCATCGTGCTAAGGCTAAGCATTTCAAATTGATTTTCCTCAGTCAGTGACACACCTGCTGAGAAGCAGACTCTGGTAATTGGCAGCTCCATAGTCTGAAGCATGGCACGAGAGTCTTAGCATCTATATTCAAATGCATTCTAGGGGCCAGAGTGGGCAACGCTGAATCCTACCTGAAAATGCTCATTAATGCTAAATGTAAACACCATGAGATTGTTATTCACATTGGTGGTAATGGCGCCTGGTCACACCAATCAGTTTGTTTTCTATTGGCCCAAAACGACATGGTGCTAATGCCTTCAGTTCTGCAACATATTGGCTCACAGTTTCATCTGCACATTGCACATGCTTTGAGTGTGTCTGCAAGCCAACCCATTAACTTTGCACACAAAATGTCAGCACTGGACTCAGTACTAAAGCACTCATCCTTCGTCATGTTTGTTGTTGGCAGTTGTAGATGAAAAAGAAGATGGCCGGTAAAATTACAAGCCTTATTACATGTGTACTATCATGGTCTGCACCATGACAAAACTCCATTGAGTCTCATTCTTTTTCTGCACTCTGAACACCACTCTTCTGCCATGTGCTGTCACAGCAGCGCCATCTAGTGACAAGAAGTAACATAACATAACAGATACACATCAATGTAATGACTGTCTTTGAAAAAGCCCCGTCAGAATCAGACTGTGGGATTTGATGTCACTTTTACTTTAGAAACCTGATCTTGATTCAACAGCTCTGGCCAATTAAAATTAGAAACATCTTGTCCCATGCAATGTAGAAAAACCGGTTCTTGCATTTATTACTTCTAGGCTTGACTATTGTAATTTTCTGTTATTTGGCTGTCTGTGATTAGAATTATCTGTATGGTAAGACTTTTAAATGCAAAATGAATGTTTGTCATCTCCATGGAAAAAAATGTAATTTTGTGAAGAGCTTTGTGTTCAGAAAATGTGTTAGACAGGATCTTCCTGCTCCAAGGTCTTTCCACTCCTAGACAGGGAAAAGAAACACGCCATGGACTAGAAGAATATAAGTGTGGAAACCCTGACTCCCTAGACAAGACAATGAGAAACATTGTACTGTCAATTTTGTCTTTGAATCTTTAGTTGTGCTTATAAAATGAGCTGTGAGGGATCACCCCTCCAGACAAATCTGTACTCCTGTGGTTATTGTCTCCTTGGAAAGGAAAAAAACTGAATCCACCAACTCTGTGATTATGATTTTATCCTTATATTTTTTTTTTGATGACTTAGTCCTTTGAGCTGAATTCCAACATCCTTTCATGGCCAGGGTTGTAGCTGAAACCATGCATGGGGGAGTCTGGGACTACTTATTGAAAATTGTCCAGCTGAATTGCTGTCATCAGAGGCCAGTCTTTGCTGTTGGTGACAACTACTCTAACAACTGAGCAACAGCCACCTTAGCAATTTGAAGTTAACCAGACTAAACCAAAATCTGAAATATTTAACAATCAGTGAACCTAGCTCTGTGCAGCACGAACAAGATAAATATATAGACCTCAGTCCATGCAGGGATGACAGTCCATGTAGGGACATTAGTTTATATTAATTCACACAGGGACAACAGTCTGCTCTGGGACATCAGTGTGTGCAGGGACACTGGTTTGTGGTACATGCGGGGATGCCAGTCCGTGTATGTGGCAACAGTCCATGTAGGAACTAATCAGAGCTTTTGTTTGTTTTATTTGTAGTTGTGTTGACAAGCTGTGTTCTGTGTTGGGACTGGTTACTCAGCAGTGTCTCAGAAAGAAAACAAGCAGGGGTAACCTGATGGTGACAACTGAAACAGATGTTGTAATTTCTAGCTTATTAAGTATATGTCATCATTAATTATTGATATTTTCAAGATTAAATAGTCATTTTTTCATGATTAAATAAGGCTAAATAAGGTGTAGTTAGTTGTAAGTGCTACTGATAAGACTACAGTAGAGAGGCTTACCCATTATGCTCAGTGTGATGTTGGAAGAAAACCAAACACAATAGCACAAACACTTTATACCAACTGTCAGCATGATCGTGCAGGGCTGATTATTTGGGCTTTTTCTACAGCCACAGGAGCTGGGCACTTTGCAGTCATTGAGTCAACCATGAACTCTTCTGCAGATAAAAGGATTCTAGCGTCAAAATCCAGGCCATATGTCTGATATCTCAAGCTTGGACTAAACTGGGTCATAATGCAACAGAACAATGGTCTCAAACACAACAGCAAATCTACAACAGATTGGCAAAAAAAGAGAAAAGAATGAGGTGTTGCAATTGTCCAGCCAAAGTACAGACAGTTTAGAATGCTGTGGTGGGACTTTAAGAGAGTTGTGCAGAAACCAATATCTGCAAACCTCAGTGAACTAAAGCAATGTTTGAAAAAAAAGTGTTTCAAAACTTCCCACAACCATGTGAGAGACTGATAAAGTCTTACAGAAAACCACTACTGGGAGTTCTACAAAAAGGTTATATGTTTTATGCAGTTTTTCACACAGTTATTTCATTTTGTTTGTGTTCAATATTCTGTTGGGTGGAAAATGTTGTATTTTGTACACTTCATTTCTGTTTGACATTGCAAATGCATGAGCTCAATGCAACAGTAAATGTTTTTCTCATTTCATGCTCCAAAAAAAAAAATGTCTGTGTTACTTTACCTCATTATTGGCGAGCTGAAACCAGGGCTGTTTGCCGTAAGTAAAGATCTCCCACAGAATGACCCCAAAGCTCCACACATCACTCTCTGTGGTGAATTTCCTGTACATAATACTCTCTGGGGGCATCCAACGAATAGGCAGCATTGTGTGACCTCCCACCTGACCATACACACACACACATAAAAAACAGGTTTGCAGCATTAATATGTAAAGCGTATGCATGTTCAAAAATTGATGAATGTTAATGTTCAGGCAAGCTACTTCAGTTTATTGACCAACCAAAGTGAATTTTTGTCTTAGGTTGGCTGGGTTCCTTTGATAGACAACCATTTACTAATTGGCACTTAGCAATATACTAAATTTAACTGAATTGTATTATAATTGGGTTGAACTGAATGTTGGTGATTAAATTGTATTCATGATTTGAACTTGCTATTTCTTTGTATCGAGCCCTGACATAACAAGTCTATCCATTGCTTGCCATGGTTACATGTTTGAACCAGTGATGTGCGGTGAAGTTCATGACTCCTTTAGAGTCAGATTTACAAATATATAAACCCAAAAGGGTAGCTTATTCAATTGGCACACTCACACACACACACACACTCACTCACACACTCTCTCTCTCTCTCTCTCTCTCTCTCTGGAGTGCGCATGCGTGAGCGTCTGCTGCATGTGTGGAGTGGAAGGAGAACGAGTGAGTTTTTCAAGTTTTGATTTTCACTTTTTACAGTGGTGATTCACTTGTTTCGCACTTTAACACGATCTGTTTTCACTGGTGTTTCAATAGTGTCTTTGGTTTCCTGGCCGCGCCAAGCTTTTAGCTCGGTGCAATGGCCGGGAAAAGTTACAGTGCTGCAGGCTTTAGGAGTCTTTCACGTCGGCATGGTATTAAAATACCAGTTGGCGTGGATTTTTCTGTTGAGGAGTGTAGTTTGGCTGTTGGGGAAATTGTTGGGTGCGAAGGCAGCGTCCAGGATGAACAATGCAGTGGTAATGTTTTTGGATTCGATCGGTAAGGTGAACAGTGTAGTCGAGAGTGGAATTGTTTTGAGAAATACACTAATTACTGTTTTCCCGTTAATGAATCCGGCTAAAAAGATCATCTTGTCTAATTTGCCACCTTTCATCAGTGATGAAGTTTTGTTGAAGGAATTGTCGCGTCACGGCCAGATCGTGTCGGCAATGAAAATGCTGTCGTCGGGATGTAAATCAGCAAAGCTGAAACACGTTGTTTCATTTAGGAGACAAGTGTTTATGATTCTCAAACATGATATTGAGGAACTGAGTATAGTGATGAAATTTAAAGTTGACGGCTTTGAGTACACTATTTTTGCAACAACTGAAACAATGAAATGTTTTGGGTGTAACCAGGAGGGACATTCGGTGCGTAATTGCCCGGAAAAAGGGGGCGCAGCTGGTGAGGGAACTTCTGCGGCTGCTGCTGGGGAAGGAGAACCGGAAGCTGCTGCTGGAGAAGGAGAACCGGAAGCTGCTGCTGGGGAAGGAGCACAAGAAACTAACCCTGGGGAGGGAGTCTCAACAGGAGACCTAAAACAGTCGAATGTTTCAGAATGTGACATTGAAGAGAGTAAAGAGAGTCAAACGGCTACACAAGAAGGATTGCAAGAGGAAATGGATGTTGATGATTTAGTTCATAGTGGAGGGAATTTGATCAGGGACGAGGAAAGTGCTTTTAAAATACCAAACACTAAAAGAAAATCTAGACAAACTAAAGAGGTAAAACTTAAGAAAACTCAGTTGAAAGAAAAGAGTGGGGAAGAAAGTGACTCGGAGGCTTTATCCGATTCTGATAGCAATAGAGAATCTGATTCCTCTATTCCTGATGGCCAGAGCACTAATGGTTACAGTCTAGAGCAGATTAGAAAGTTTTTGGAAGTAACAAGTGGAAAACGGAATGTGGTCATAGAGGATTTTTTTCCAAATAAAAAAATGTTTGTTGACTCGGCTAAGTGGTTAATGAGACAAAGGACTTCTGATGGGTTAATGAATACTGAAGTTTATAGACTTCGAAAACTGGTGCAAAAAGTCAGAGCTCAAATTTTGTCCGTTTCATGAAAGTTAGTATTTCTTTTTTCTTCCTTTGGATCTTTTTTTGTGTGATTATGAGTAATTTTAACATCTCATCTTTAAACCTTAATGGTGCAAGGGATGTGAAAAAAAGGGCTGTGTATTTTGAACTTTTAAAATCTAAGCACATTGACATAGCTTTTGCTCAAGAAACTCATAGTGACGTTAAAAATGAGGTTGATTGGAAGAAAGAATGGGATGGAAATCTTGTTTTGAGTCATAAAACTTCCTTAAGTGCTGGAGTGGCCATTCTTTTCTCAAGAAATTTTCTTCCAGTTTCTATTGAAACTGAAGATGCTGTAGCTGGAAGACTGTTAAAAGTTACTGTTAAGTATGAAAAGATAAAGTTTATTTTCCTGAATGTATATGCTCCTGCAACTCCAAGCGAACGTTGTGTGTTTTTGGAAAAGTTAGCTGATACACTATTAAATTGTGTGTCAACAGATTATTTAATTATAGGAGGTGATTTTAATTGTACAATAGATGATTTAGATAGGAATCATTTGGAGCCACATTTACAGTCAAGGAGGAAATTGAAACGTATTGTTGAAACATATGATTTAGCTGACGTGTGGCGATTTAAAAATGGAAGGATAAGGCAATATTCTTGGGTTCATTGCAAAGATAATTATATTACTTTGGCAAGATTAGATAGGTTTTATTGTTTTGGGCATCATTTGCAAATATTTAAATCATGTACTTTATGTCCAGTGGGTTTTTCTGATCATTCTGTGATTATAGGGAATGTGTTTATTAATAACTTAAGACCTAAAAGTGCATATTGGCATTTCAATACTGTTTTGTTAAATGATGGTTGTTTTAAAAAAGGATTTTCATTTTTTTGGAAGCAGTGGAGACTCATGAAATGTCAGTTTACGTCTGTACAGCAGTGGTGGGATATTGGTAAAATTAAAATTCAGCAGTTTTGTAATCAATACACTTACAATGTTACAAGAGAATTGGTAAGATCTATTGAGGAATTGGAGACTGAAATTGTGGATCTTCAAAATTTTTGTGAGTCCACCGGAAATCGAGGTCACTTTCAGGCTCTCAAAAAGAAAAAATCTGCTTTGGCTGATCTGCTTGGGCTCAGAGCGCAAGGAGCTCTGGTACGTTCACGTTTTCAAAGTATCTCTGAAATGGATGCTCCTTCAAAATTCTTCTTCAGTTTGGAGAAGAAAAATGGACAAAATCGTCTTATTCATTGTATTCGTTCTGAAGACGGAAAAGAGTTGACAGATCCCACTGAACTACGGAGAAGAGCTGTGGACTTTTTTTCAACGTTATATGCCAGTGAGCTGAGGAAAGATTCTGAGATGACAGAAGAGTTTCTCAGTGACTTGCCAAAGGTGTCAGACCAAGACAATGTCAGTTTGGAGCATGCTCTGACATTGGAAGAACTGCAGGAGGCGCTGTTGAGCATGGAGAATGGCAAAGCTCCAGGAATAGACGGTTTGCCTGTGGAGTTTTATAAATCGTGTTGGCCTGTGCTGGCTGAAGATCTGTTGGAAGTTCTCAATAACAGTGTGGCAAGGGGAATGTTACCCCTTAGCTGTCGCAGAGCTGTACTCACTCTTCTCCCTAAGAAGGGTGATCTGTATGAAATAAGGAACTGGAGACCTATCAGTTTATTGTGTACTGATTACAAGATCTTCTCAAAAGTGTTGGCGTCCAGACTGAGAAAAGTGATCGATCAAGTTATACATGTCGATCAGTCCTATTGCATCCCTGGCAGATCAATCAGAGATAATATAACACTAATTCGAGATTATTTGGACGTCTCTAATCTATTGGGCTTAAACTTTGGTCTGATTTCTATTGACCAAGAAAAGGCATTTGATCGAGTGGAGCACCAATATTTATGGAATATTTTGAGAGCTTTTGGTTTCTCCTCTGGTTTCATTGCCGTGATTAAAACCCTCTATTGTGAGATTGAAAGTGTCTTGAAAGTCAATGGTGGCTTAAGTGCACCTTTCAATGTAAAACGAGGTATTCGTCAAGGCTGTGCAATGTCAGGAATGTTGTATTCATTGAGTATTGAACCTTTGTTATGTCAAATTAGGAGAAGGTTGCAGGGGGTAAAGTTAAATGAGTTCTCTTTGCCTTTTCAACTTTCTGCATATGCAGACGATATTATTGTGGCAATTACAGAAGAGTCAGATGTTTTTACTTTAGCTAAAATTATTGGGTGTTTTGCCAAAATTTCTTCATCCAAAGTTAATTGGAGCAAGAGTAAAGCTTTGCTAGTTGGTAAGTGGACAAAACAAGAACCTAAATTACCTGGTGAATTAAAGTGGTTGAAAAATAGTTTCAAATATTTGGGTGTTTACTTGGGAGATCAAATAGAGGTAATGAAAAATTGGGAAGGTTTTATTGAACTGATGGAAGGTAGGTTAAAGAAATGGCACTGGCTGTTGCCACGATTGTCTTATAGGGGCCGTACACTAATTATTAATAATCTGGTTGCTTCAACTTTGTGGCATCGTTTATCTGTTTTGGAACCTCCACCAGGTTTTTTGAGAAAACTACAGACCATCATTTTAAATTTCTTTTGGGACAGATTACATTGGGTCCCTCAGAGTGTTTTGTTTTTACCAAAGGAAGAAGGAGGACAAGGTTTGGTTCATTTAGAAAGCAGGAAAGCAGCCTTCAGATTACAATTTGTACAGAGTTTTTTGTATGGTGAACAAAATGTTTTGTGGAAACAAGTTACAGAATGGTTTTTTTCAAAAGTTGGCAATTTAGGTTTTGGTAAAACTTTGTTTATTGTTGATATTTCAAAATATAATATAAAGTGGTTGTCATCTTTTTATGCTAGTGTGTTAAAATCTTGGACCCTCATAGAACTGAAGCGAGATGGAGCGTCCACATCTTTAAACTGGTTATTACTGGAACCTGTCCTCAAGGGATCTCGTTTGGGTTCAGCTTGGGACAACATGGCCATGATCTCTGAACTGTTGATGAAAAAAGGGGTGGTCACATTGAAACATCTGCTCGAACTTGTTGGAGCTGAAATGGATGATGTTGTTTTGTTGGCCCGAAGATTAGAGATTCACTCTCTAAGAACTGTAGGAATGATGCTGACAAGTTTTAAGCAAATGTTGTCAGAAGAAGACAAAAAACTCATAAAGGGATGGTTTGATGGACTACTAACACCGGATGACGCAGATCCTTTCTTTAAGTTGTTTTTTAAAGCACAATTGAAAGACTTTGATTGTCCTGGGCTTTTTTTAGAGAAAGAAAAAAATGAATGGAAATCTTTTGATTCTGTGAGTGGAAAGGTAATGTATATGAAATGTGTTAAAGCTTTAAACAAAGTAAAACTAAAAGATAAAAAAGATACTCCTTGGAGAGGTTTTTTAAAGTTGGTTTTGAGGCGAAACCTGTATGGGGGTTACTTTATAAGCCACCACTGACTAAAAATGTTGGGGATTTACAATGGAGAATCTTGCATGGTGTTATTGCGGCTAATGCTTTTGTTTCTATTATTAATCCTGGTGTTTCAGATAAATGTCCTTTTTGTTTATTAAGAGAAACTATTTTTCATTGTTTTGTACAGTGTTTCAGAATAATGGATTTATTTACGTTACTAAGAGACATTTGGGAATTATTTGGAGAAAATTTTACAGAACAGTCCTTTATTTTTGGTTTTTTATATGGTAAAAGAAAGAAGAAAATTGGACGATTGTTAAATTTTTTTCTTGGTCAAGCAAAGCTTGCAATTTATTTGAGTAGAAAATTTAAAATCAATAATGGACAGAATACTGATTGTGTAAAGCTCTTTAAGGGTATGGTTAGAGCAAGAGTTCTGTTAGAATTCAAATATTATTTAAAAATGGATGAATTACATACTTTTCAGAATATTTGGGACTATGAAGGTGTTTTATTTAACTTTAATAATTCTGAATTTTCATTTATAGATGTGTTAATTTGAAACTGGTTTGATTTTTTTTCTGGATCACTACTGTGTGAATAAATGAGTTTTTAATCAAAAAAAAAAAAAATCTCTCTCTCTCTCTCTCTCTCTCTCTCTCTCTCTCTCTCTCTCTCTCTCTCTCTCTCTCTCAAACAAAAATTAACGGTTCATGGCAGTGCACGTGACTCTCACTCGCCTCTGCGTAAAAGGACAGCAGCAGCAAGCACACATTGGCTCACGTATGCCCCCTTCAGTGCGGCAGAGTACTGCCCTGCCTCACCCTGTGCCTTTTCAGTGCGGTTTTATCTCCCAACTGTTATGATTCTGGCCTGTCTGCCTTCTCTGTTTCCCTCCTCAGCCCTCACCACAGCAATCAAGCTCATCTGGGCCACCTACTCACCACCGCGTGGCAGTGCATTAAGGTTCATTCCATCCACCTGCTCACCAACAGTTATATTCAGCCTCAGACAGGAAGACAGTGCCAGATTTTTGAAAGCCCTTTGGCGTGAGTAGAGCTCCAGCGTTACCTCTTTTGCCTGACCGCGATCTTGACCACGTCTGGCTTTTTGGATCTCCCTATCTTTCCAGGCCCCCGTCGGACACTCCACTGATTCCCGTTTCCCGGCTATGACCCTGTTTCGGCCTCCCGACCTCCCTCCTGCCTCGCCCTCAGATTTGTCTGCTAGGATTGCCTTCACGTGCCAGACCTGTTTCTGTGCCCGGACCTCGGATTCCAGCCTGACCCCCAGATAAGCTTATCTGCCCCTCTGGCCCTGATCTTGCCTGCCTACATCCAAGCCCAGTCGTCTCTTGAGTTTTTTCCCCCTGCTGTCAACGCTCCTGGAGACGGCTTGTCGTCACTGCTCCCCCGAGGAACCCAGGACCTCCCTCGGCTTCCTTCTAAACTCCCTGAGAAGGTTAGTGGCTTTCTTGTTTGAACATTTGGCTCCAGGTTACTAGCCGCCAGTGGTGGGCCGTCAGGGCCAGCAAGGCCTTCTCTGCTGGCCTAACATAACAAAGAATCATCATAATTATGATAAAGGTTAATTTAATTTTTAATTTACTTTCCCAGATATCTAAAAGTATTCATATTCTCTTTGTGTCATATTATGCTCCTTCCAGTGCTGTTGTTTTTAGGTTAGTGTTTTTATCCAATCAGAATTCAGCTATCTTATGTTGCCAGGCTGTATGAAATCTGCCCAGGCCTTCAGAATCGCCTGTGCACTGTAAGTCAACGGGCAAATACTGTTGATAGACAGTTGCGATAGCTAATCAGATCACGAGTTGTGTCAGTAAGGCCCTCTATCTGGCCTCACGTTGAACGTGACATTTACGAGTCCTGTGATTGGATATGGATACTTACGAGTTTGAGCCGCGGCAGTGCTATGCAGATCAACAGAGTCACACCCGGGACTGTTAACGGTTAAAAACTTTTCTAACCCACAATGGCCGAATGAGAGCAACATGTTGATTTAGTTGCTGATATACTGGCAAGGCTGTTTTCAAGACGAACTTTTCAAGAGAAGCTAGATCTCGTTAGAGGAAGACGGCCAACCCCGAGTCAGCTAACCTGTCCCAGAATGGATTTTGTGTTGAAATAAGTGTTTTGAGGGACAGCTGTTTTGGTGAGTGCAAACATTTCATTTATATTATTCTATCTTATTTAGTTTTGACAGTAGCATACCAGATATGTTTTAATTGTTGATGCGGGTTTGTTGATTTTCAAAGTGCGCCGGATAATAGCCCATTTTGTACACAACTGAGGTGATGCAATGCCAAGTAGTGCTTAAGTGTGTTTCTAATTACTCTCCAATCCTGGTGTTATAAATCCTAGCATAATGAAAGGTATTTATTGACTAAGTTGGACATCACTGAAGGCCTAAGTGTGAATTGCACCACCCGCCACTGCTAGCCGCTAACCCGTTTCTCTTTCCCAGTGGCTCCTAGTTCGGTTGCTGGTAGCCCCACACCCCTTTTGCAATAAACCATTTACTGCTTCCACTCATGTGCTCTGCCTCCCCTGACCACACGTCCCTGGTTTGAAGAGTTTTTTAGAACCTATTTGTTCGCTGTGGCAACCCCTGAAGAAGGGAGCAGCCAAAAGAACTTACTTACTTACTATGTCCTCTGTATCATATCTGCATAGCGGTCGAGTCTTTGGATGAAAAATTAGTCTGTCAGGGCTGGCTGCACCCCCAAACCTTGAAGATAGATTTCCTTGAAAACCTAGATGGTAATGAGGAGATACTGTGGAGTATGAAGCTAATGATAAATGACCTTCAAGCTGAAATTATCACCAAACTTGAGTCATATATCAGATGTCATGATATCAGAGTCAGTTAAGAAGGAAGTTGTAGCTACTCTAAAACTGCTGAAAGAAAAGGTCACTTGGGAAAATCAAACGTTTTCTGATATTGAGAGCACAGCTAACAAGCATAATAACCAACTAGCATGCAAGCTAATATTATCAAGCTCTCTGTGGCAAAGGTTACTTTGAGCAAGAAATGTGAAGACTTTGAGAAATGCTCTAGGTGGAATAATATTTGACTTGTGAGCCTGCTGAGGGATCAAAAAGTCCATGACCTAAAGAGTTGATGGCTTAATTTCTTAAGAACTTGTTCTGGCTTGAGGAAAAACCCAGCCTGGACAGGGCCCAACATACGCTATAAACTAAATGAATAGATTGCGAGCTGCCACAAACAATGGTCGTTACAGAGACAGTTTCAAACGAAGAATACCATTCTGTGCCGTGTCAGAGAGGCTTTCCCCCTACCGCACAACAGGAAAAGGGTGTACATTTTCTCTGACTTCACACTGACTGTAGCCTGACACAGGACAGTTTTCATACTGCTGAAGGAAGAGTTCCAGTCAAACATTCTTAGGCAATTTTTTTCTGATTTATAGATAATTTTATTTTTTACATATAGGACAGCATGATTGCACATTAACTCGGATTATTTTGTAGTATGTTCAAACTGCAGTTAACAAGATTTGATTTTGCTTTCATTTAGGGAGAGGTAGCGCGCATCATGGTTTGATGCTTCTGCTAGGAGAGGAGGAGGGGCATTGTTCAGTTCTGAATTGGGGGGTTCATTTGTTCATTTTGTTTTAAAGGGAACTGGGTTAGCACCTAACCCAAAATTCTAGACCTATGCAGGTTAAGGTTATGGTGTCAAATATGTGAAACTAACATGTAAGTAGACTTAAAGCAAAGTTTCTCGGCTGTTTCTAGATGCTAATGGATACTAACATATGACATGAACCTCTGTCTTTTCATGGAAAAAGGCTCATGTTGTACACTTTAAATCCTCAGTAAAGAGAGCTAACAGAGTTTCCAGCAGCCACACAATAACTAAAATTTAAAAATAGTTGTGTGTCATTTCTGCATTATTTTATCACATTTATGATCATACAGCACAGTGGTCAGCACTGTGATTAGGGTAGATTATATTTTATACTCAGAAAGTATTCATTACCTCCACCAAGGTTTGTTTGTCTGTCCTTCTATTTGTTAGCAAAACTACTTAAAGGGGACCTATTATGCAAAATTCAATTTTTGCTTGTTTTCGTACTTCCATTTGGGTATCTCCTGCTTCTAGAAACAGTCAAAGCACCCCCCCCCCAAAAAAAAAAAAAAAAAACCCAAAACAACAAAAACAAAATACCAAGCTGTTTTTTGGCAAAATGTAAATGTTTTCTGGTGTCTGCACAATGCTCTGTTTCAAAAACCTTGGGATTGTTGTGTCACAATCCTTGTTACCTAGCAACCCCAAACTGAACCCAGCCCCTCACCCAGCAACCCAAGTGGAGCTCCACCCACTTCATTACAAGAAGACCGTCCCGTTTGTTCTGCTGGTTTTACCACTTCACAATATCTGCTGGAAAAGGAAAATGTTTTGTTGTTGGCTTTAATACAGAACCATGTATCTATATTGCTGCTGTCTCAACCCACAACAAGTTAGGATAGGTCTGTGAACTATACAAAATATGTTCATTAAATTTTATACACAAAATCATTCTCAGATATTGAGATTTCACCTGATCAGTTCTGCCTGTCTTGAGCTCATTTCAGAATGAGCGGTTTAAGGGCCGCATCACTTATATGCTAATAAGCTGCTGTTGGGGTTATGTGCTGTTGGCTCCGCCCTTCCAACACATAAAACCCCACTAACACTATACATTAAACACTCTACATTAAAAAACATAAAAACTCACTGAAGGATTAAGTGCTGTGGATCTGACTCACATTTATATTGTTATTAATTCAAACTGAGGATTCTGACTTTGGGACAGGGGGACTTAGCGGTTCCGAACTGACATTTGTCAAGTAGAAGAGCAGCAATAAATGGGTTTGAACCAGTGGCAGCTGGCCAATAGAGGGCGCAAGGGCGCCGCCCCACCACTCACATTACCTTGAATAGGACGCAAAAAAAAAAAAAAAATTAAAATAGAATAAAAATATTTCAAAATATATGTATACATATTTTTTTAGTTGTGTAAGATAAATATTTTATGTTGCTTTAGCTGTTTTAATTCATGTAAATACACAGGTGTGATACCTTAAGTATGTCTATTTTGGACTTATAGCCACCCTGGAGAAAACTCCACCAGCCGCCACTGGTTTGAACCCCGACTTGTTAAAGGAAGCATAATAGGTCCCTTTAAAAAAAAAAAAAAAAACCCAGAAGAAAACAGATTTCAACAAAATTTTCAGGAAATCTTCAGGTTGTCCTGAAAACAAGTCATTAAGTTTTAGTGGTGATCAGGATTATGATCTTAACACATACTCAGAGCAGGAACTGATCATGCAAGATTTGTTTTTAAAACTTTGCCAATAACGGTGGGATTCAACTGTGTTTGTTAGCAAATTATTTCGTGAACCAGTGGATGGATTTTTTGGCTGTACAGGATGGATTCCCATTTTTCTATTTCTATTAAAGAATTATTTATTTGTAATTGTTGATGACTAAAGAGTTACTGAAAAGAAAAATTCCCTTTAAATTTTCTTTTTAAGTTCTCGCGAGATTTCAGTCATGAGATTTCATTACCATCTTGTGACTGGTTTTAGCTCGCCAAATAATCTGTAACATATATGTTATATGTACAGACGCATGCTATATTAGTTCACATCAGAAGACTTTAATTTAACTGCTGGAATGGAGTGGTATTTTGTAAACATACACAGACAACGATACTGTGCAAAGCAGTGAATTGTATTTGAAAATATTTATAAATATATAAATACAGACAAGTACTTGACCATTTTAAGAGAAGCTGACAGAGAAAATCAGTCATATTGCAAAAAACATGGAAAGTGACATCTCATGGATTTTAATGAAACTGGGTGTGTGAATAGTACTTGGCTAGTGTAAATCTTTCCCAAAACATTTTGGCATAATATTAAGTGGTTGCCATGGTATCCAGCCGTGTATTTTGGGGGCAAATGCGCCTCAAATTTAATAAGTTAATAAGACCAAAAATGGCACTTTTCAATGCATAGAAAAAACACTATAAATACTTTTCAAATATTTTTTAAACAGTTTTGTGAAGAAACATCTCTTCTTTGTGTTTTTGAACATTCTGTGCCTTTGGAACAGATATTTTATGAAATACAAATTTTTAAAATAAGGTCCTATTTCGAGCTCTCAAATTCGTTAAAAAACACGCTTCACACACTCTATAAATGATATGATGACAAAATGATGGGTTGAGCCTAACATTCTGGAAGATTTTTTCAAAAAAGTAATTTTCACAATATTTACTGAAACTTGTTTGTTGTCTGTAACAACTATAAAGTTAGTCCCATAAAGATAATTGTGGAATTTTTCAGTAACACTCCATTTCAGAGCTAAAAACTCTAGTTTATGAGCTGGATATTTTGACTCACTAACAGGCAAGCCTTGACTAGCATAAGCAATGACACACAACTTGCCCTCCTGTTCTTGGTACAGAACTGCCAGTGGTGCTTGCATCTGTATGCAAAATATATGGCAGTTGTGGATTGGCGAACCCAAAGACAGGTGCTGTTATCAGCTTGGAGATTATTGTTTCAAAGGCAATCTGCTGGTTGCTAGTCCATTTTTCCCCAAAGGATTTTTTTGGATTGGAATACTCCCCTTCTGATTTTTTCACTTTGGCCAAACAATGGCCACAAGCAAAACCACAGGTTAGCCCATTCAGTTATTTGACAATAGGAGCATAGTCTTTAACAAATCTTTTCTAATATCCTGCAAAACCCAGAAAAGATTGCAACTCTTTAAGGTTGCGGGGGACTGGCCAGGATTTTAAGGTTTCAATCTTTTCTGGATCAGTTTCAACTCCTTTTTCAGAGACAATGTGTCCCAAATAACGTACAGAAGACTGAAAGAACTTACATTTCTCTGGAGAGAGCTTTAGTCCAAACTGCTTCAACCGGGAGAGCACACGCAGCAGCCGTTCCTCATGCTCTTCTAGAGTGTCAGAAAAGATTATGATGTCATGAAGGAAAACAAGGACTTCATTAAGATGCAGATCTTCCATGCACCTCTCCATTAGCCGCTGAAACGTGCTGGGTGCAATTGTGATTCCTTGCGGCATTCTGTTCCACTCCCAGAATCCAACCGGTGTTACAAAAGCTGTTTTAGCTTTATCTTCTTCTGCCATCTCTATCTGGTAATATCCAGATTTTAAATCCAACACAGTAAACCATTTGGACCCTGTCAAAGCACAAAAAGATTCTTCCAAATTAGGAAGGGCATATGCATCTTTGATGAAGATTAAGTTTTCTGTAATCTATGCATAACCGGATGGTACTGTTTCTTTTCCGAACAAACTATTGGAGATGAAAATGGTGATTTGGACTCTGTTATGACACCAGCTTCAAGCAGGTCCCTAAGATGTTTCCGGCCTGCCTCCAGATCTTAGGGATGGATAGGCCTTGCTCTGTGTTTAAAAGGTGTTTCATCATGAAGTTTGATGGTATGTTTAACTGCGTCTGTACAGCCAAAATCCATGTCATGATGAGAAAAGACCTGAGGCGTGCTGTTCAATTTGTTAATAATATGTTCTTTCCACTCAGGTGGAATGGGGGAGTCTCCAAAATTAAACTTTAAGGAGTTCTGTTGTGTTGTTTGAGAGATAATCTGTTGCAACAAAATGGTAGGGGCTGAGCCAATGTCTGCAATGATGGTCAAAGGTGAAATAAATACATCTTGCTATGACTTATTGGTGAAAAAAGGTCAGGAGCTTCAACATCGCTTTGAGCCAAAGGTGAAATAAGGGTTGATAAGGGATTCAGGTGATTGTTGAGATTGTCTTACTTTTTTAACACTGAATCTGATTGGGCACTGGATGGGAAGCTCGGGCATAGATAGTTCAGCATCCTCTTCCTCCTGCACTTTGGATCGCCTTGCTGCTGAAAAGTGCTATATAAATAAATTTCACTTCACTTCACTTCCTGAATGTCAGAGAAATCTGTGTGATGACTAGCCTGCTTGTGAGTCAGTAATCATCAGGCACGTAACGCAATGGAGGGTTCTTCTGCAGAACAAGCTGGCAGGAAACCACAAGGGAGCAATAGGTCTTGATGTAGAGTACGAGTTGGCCCATCTTGGTTCTCAGGTTGTACAGTATAGACTGGTAAGTTTCCAGCACAGTCAATAACTTTGTACACTCCACATAGACAGACATCTAAAAATTTAGAGGCATATCAGTCAGCAACAGCAGTATGAAATTAGATGGGGGGGGATTACAAAGACCTACCCGTGACAGCTACAGCATAGCATTCCCACATCCAGCTTGATGAGCAGCAGCTGTCTTAATCAGACACTGGCGGTGGCGTATTAAAACAGTCACAAGATGGCAATGAAATCTCGTGACTGAAATCTTGCGAGAACTTAAAAAGAAAATTTAAAGGGAATTTTTCTTCTCAGTAACTCTTTAGTCATCAACAATTACAAATAAATAATTCTTTAATAGAAATAGAAAAATGGGAAAATTATCCTGGTTAGAATTATTTCTCACAGATACTTTGTAATTTTAAAGTTTAGGCAAATGTGTAATGCTCAAAGTTGTAACTATTTTGCTCAAACCTTGGAAATACTATTATGTGCAAATCTAATTCGATATCGCAAGATGTCATTCTGAAATTATATTATGGGAACGACACTCAGCTACTACCACAACAAATTTTAGTTTAATATCTGTAAAACTGACTGATTTATATGCATTTTTGTGTTGATTAATGTTGGTATGTTGGCAATCTTAAATTAGACTGACTCCAAACGTTATCCAATTTTAGACATCCATCCATCCCATGAATGGTCCATTTTCGAACTTCTGTCATATATAAGGCGCATTCTCGTGCGCCTCCCAATTTTGGTAACTTTGTGCGGACTGCCGCGCTCCATTTTGGTGCTCTAGCGGAGCTGGTTCACCTGTATCAGCATTTACATGATCCCTTTATGAGAGATCACAAAGATAATTAAATGGTTCAAAACTCACAGAAGGATACAGCACCGGCGTAAGCGTCAAGTATAAACGCGTAGACTGCGCGCTCAGCACCTACCACCAGTAGGCAAGGTAGGTGAAGTGTCTTGCCCAATGACACAGCAGCTGAGACTGACGGAGCGGGGGCTTGAACCAGCAACCCTCCAGTTACATGATAAATCCTTACCTCCTAAGCCACTGCTGCACAAGAAGTCATACTAAAACATAACGACTTCTTACATATATAAGGTGCCCTGGATGGACACTGTCATTTTTTGAGAAAATTGAAGGCTTTTAGGTGCGCCTTATAGTCCAGAAAATACAGTACATCAAATGATTATTTCCTGAAAAACTAGTTAAAGCCCATAAAGTAGTTTATGAGATATATTGCTAACAAATAGACAAAGTTGGCTCCAAAAAGATAATGGCAACATTAAAAACAAAGATTCTGCACAATCTGTTAGTGCTCAGAATATGTGTTTGGGATCAGTCTTATCTACTACCATACTAAACATTAGGTCAGTATGGGTGAAATTGATGAAGTTCCAGTCACTTTTGTGTGTTTTAAGGTCAATGGGCTGTAGCAGCTATCTAGAAGCTGGTTGACTCAAAAAGGTAATCAGATGAGGGAGTACATATAATGATTACTTTCTGCAAATTGCAATAAACTTTGTTGAGTGGCCATCCTAAATTGGATTTATTACAATGGTTAATCAGTTGTATGTGTACGTCGAATGATTATTTCCTAAAAGTTTTCTTAAAATCCATCCAGTAGTTAATGAGATAACTTGCTAACAAGCAGACAGATTTGACATAGTTAATGCCAACATTCACAACAAAGATCTTACACAATCTGTTAATGTTCAAATTATGTGTCAGGGACCAGTCTTGGCAACTATCAAACCTACCTTAAATTTGAGTAATTTTTATATATGGCCCACTTGCAACTGAAGTTGAATAAGCTTGTCTTACATCAATCTATGCTCTCTTAAAAATGTACTTATTTGAAAGTTTTATTTTACTTTTTGTTCCAAGCACTATTTGTTCTAAGCATCATTTTTATATCAGTAAAAATTGACATGTCTGCATCTTAAAGGGCTATTTTAGAAATGTCTGATTCTGTGGAAAGGCAATGAAAAGTTAATATCTTATTTGTTATAGATAGCTTTTTGAAAATCCTCTGTCTGGAGAAATAGTTTATTCTGACTATACTGCCAGGCTAATGGCTAGTGTGAACTTCCAAGTCCAAGACCAAAGTGGGCCATTGCCATCTTAAAACATAAATCATAAATATGTTCATAAATGTGTTAATTTATAGCTTATTAAGCATGAATCATCCTTAATGATGTTTTCAATGTTAATTAATCATTTTTTAATGATTAAATAAAGCTAAGTAAGGTGTAGTTATGATAAAGTGCTACCGTGATTTCCTATATAAAACTAGTTCATTTTATTAATCCTAACAAAACAAAATCTCCTTTGCTTGCAATGTATGTGAAACATTATGCTTTATAGGAGCTTTAATTTTTTGAGCAAAAATCTTCGGTAAAAATTTAAAAAAAGTAACATCTGTATTTTAGACAAAGCTTTCTGTTCTTACCCTGTAGTAATCTGTGCTGTAAATGTCTCTTGACATGCCGAAGTCTCCAATTTTCACCAGAAGGCCATTCCCCACCAAACAATTTCTTGTTGCCAGATCACGGTGGACGAAGTGTTGTGACGCCAAGTAGATCATCCCAGCAGCAATTTGACTTGCAATTTGGAGCATTTGGGATAGGCCCAGCTCACTGTTGTTCTGAAGAGGCTGTCCATCAACCAGGATCATGGCATCGGGCCCATGAGCTCTGTGGTAGAGGGTTAGACAATTAACTATTAGTCATTGCATTTTCCTTCATGACATTACAAACGTTTGCAACCCTACAGGCATATAATCCAAAAGGAGATGTCATAATGATTATGCTCATTTTTATACTTAGAAAATGTTAAAAGTGCATTGCTCTTCGTCAGTAAATGTGATACCAGGGTTTTTCTTTGATGACCTGACAGACACATAGGCCCGGTCCCAATACTCACACTTCCACCCATGTGTCCTTCAAATGTGCATTCATGCTAAAATGTTTGAGTGCGTAGTGTGTCCCTAATCTCCGGAGTGGTCTTTCACCCCGTCCCCTTTGTGTACTACATCCATCCTCTGGCTAAACCCACATCCAGGCAGACTTTGGAAAAGTATTTACCAACAATTCATCGCTGCTTGTGACATTTTGATTTTTTTTAAAATTATTGTCTTTATTGATAATGAATGAATGAATGGGTGAATGATTGTAGTGTGAAACACTTTGGGGTCCCTGGACTTGATAGAGCACTATGCAAGTGTAAGCCATTTACCATTTACCATGATGACAGGGTTTTGAATTAAAACACAGAAACATGGCAGTGGTGACAGAGCAAGCTGAGTCTGTCATGAAAAAAGCAGCTTTCAAATGTAAAGTATTGAAATAATTCTTGTTTCACTCTGCTGTACAGGTGTGAATACTATCAAACTTTGCTCCGTATTCAACAAGTCAGAACAAAACACATTTGAACAGCCAAATATCTCCTGCAATGACTTTAGAAAGCACTTCGACTGAGTAATTAAGCAGCATCAACATCAGTACAACTTTGACAGCGTGGTGGGAATACCTCAAAATGAATAAGTCTTCAATTCTCCCATGCAGATGTACACCCATTTGGAACAACACAGACACCTTGCAAAATAAAAGGGCTCTTAACTTTTCAACATCGAGTAGTAAAATAATAAGTCATTTAGAGAATATATTTGATGGAAGAGATTTCGGGCCCGTTTATGTTCAAGAAGATTCATATGGCATTGACAAACATAAAATTTTTGAATATCACCAAATAAAGTCTATAATCCAGTTCAAATTTAAGACTAAACAGAAAAACATAGAACTTCCTCAAGCAATAATTAGCCTCCTTAAATTACAACCCCCAAAGCTACTCTCAAAAACTTATCTACTGGTACAAATTTTAAGTTTTGGAGTAAAATTTGAATAAAGACTTGTAGAATGACCCAAAATGCCAACCTTCAGCTTATACAATCCTTAATAGAATTCCCTACACAGGACAAAGGATGTTCCAAATAGGTTTCTCACTTACTAACACGTGCACAAACTGCATGTGAAATCTACCTGATAACTATCTACATGCCCTCTTGCATTGTCTGCCTGTGTATGGCTTTTGTTTAAAAGTTTGTGAAGACTTATCAACATGCTTAGAGTACACAGTTCCAGTCTGTCCCTCACTTTGTCTTCTTGGAGACGTCACAAAAGTAGTCTCGGAAACATAAGTGTCGCACCCTCCTTGCAGTCCTTGCAAAAAAAAGCAATACTTATAAACTGGAAAAATAAGACTGTTTACATATAACTTTAAAAAAGATTGTTATTAGATTTTGTTTCCATGGAGAGAATGTCTGCTTGTAGAAAAAATAACAGAAGGAATTTGAATTGATTTTGGTCTTCAATAATTAAATACATCACTTAGCCCCAGATGCAGCAAGCCCCGCCCTCCACACCACTGAGGGGTGGTGGGTACTGGCGCCAGGACAGTGTTGTCCCAGGGTGGACTGGGCATTGGGTACTTCCCTGGGGAAGTGGTGGGGGTAGAGTGGAGATAATACCATCTTGTGAACCAGATCTCAGACCCTCTACTGGAGGTTTTTTACTACAGTGTCAGTTAGCTTTTGCCCGCTCGCCATCCCTGTTTCCAACTCATGCTACTAAAATTACTTACATCATTTCAGTTTTAAAAGGAAAAGCATTTTAAATATGTGTTTTTTAAAAGGGCGTTTTTGCTTTCACACTCACTAGAAAATGCTCACAAGAATTCAAATGTGTGTTTGATCATCCCCTCCAGCAGGAGGAAACAGCAAAACGTCTACTCACTCTTCGACAGGGAAGGAGGCTGAACACTCAATCGACTTCCGGATAACCGTAGAGGAAACAGGATAGGATGAACTGGCGCTCAAAGATGCGTCTATAAACTCATTGTCTGAACAAAATAAAAGATCAACTTGATTCCAGAGACGAGCCAAGCAGTATGGATAGATTAATTTCTCTCCCCATTAAGATTGACAACCGGTTATGTGAACGAAGAAAGGAAAGGGACTTCAACTTACAGAATCCCCAGTCATCTGTATTCTGCCCCTCCGTGGAGTTGCCTGTTGGCAATTCACCATCACCTGAGTCCGAATCAGAGCACATGAAGGTGGGACAAGCCTAGTAGACGCCCTAAAAACAACAACATTGATTCGGGGCAAATGAATGCATCTACTGTGACACCAAGGGTCATTTTGTTGCCAAATGCCCAGCCCGGTTAAAAGGCCAGGCCCGCCAGTAAACCAGGGGATATTGGTGGGTAATCTTTTTGTTTCCCCTGTGGCTCGTTTGTCTCTGCCCACCACTATCCTTTTCTGAACAGGCCAGATTACACATTACTCAGTGACTCCGGGGCAGAGCATAATTTGATCTCCAGTGACATTGTTGGACATCCACAAATACCCACACAACCCCTCAGTCATCTTCAGTCAGTTTCTAGTATCACGAGTCATACACTCACCAAAATCAACTGTAAGATCTCCAACCTTCATGTTATCATTTTAGGCAACCACCATGAGATTGGTGAGTTTTTTGTTTTTGATTCTTCCTCCCCTCAGTTAGTTTTTGGTTTCCTGTGGTTACAGAAACATAATTCTGTCATTAACTGGTCGGAGAAAAGAGCTAAGTCCTGGAGTAAAGATTGTTTGCAGAACTGTTTAAAGTCAGTTATTTCCTCCTCAGTTAAGGGAGAGGTTCTGCCTGAAGTGACAAGGCTTGGCTTGGCAGGATTCAGAACATGCAGACACAGACAAAGTTTTAAGTGTTTATTGTAGACGTTTGGCAAACTGGATTGTTGAAACAGGAATCAGCACTCACGTTGTGGCTTGGGAGCCGGACCAGAACAGGTAAGAATGTCGGGGACTGGTGGTTGAGTGTGGCTGGGATGGTCAGATACCAGTGAATCCAAGGTTTGCAGCCAAATCCAGAAAAGGGTACACCCGAGATAAGGTCCAACACGAGTCCCATGTCCGTGCTGTTCTCCAGAGGCTCCATGAGAATCAGCTTTTTGTCAAGGCGAAAAAATGTAAATTTCATGTGTCATCTGTATCATTTTTAGGTTTCATTTTCAACCAGGGACACTACCACATCAACCCTGAGAAAGTCCGTGCCATGGCTGAGTGGCCAGTTCCCAGTGACCGCAGGCAGCTACAATGCTTCCTCGGCTTCACCAACTTTTATCAACAATTCATCAAGAACTACAGCCAGGTGGCTGTGCCCCTCACACAACTCACCTCCACCCTGAAGACCTTCTCCTGGACCCCCAAGGCAGACAAGGCATTCGGTGAGTTAAAGGCCCTTTTTTCATCCGCTCCCATCCTTTGCCACCCCGATCCCACAGGACAGTTTATTGTGAAGGTGGATGCATCTGACCTATGGGTGGGGGCAGTACTCTTGCAATGTTCTGAATCTGCATAAATCTGTCCTGAATAAAATCTCCTCCTGTTTTGTTGGCTCGCTCACATGAGGCATTAAAAATTACATTAAAAAAGCACAGAGAACAGAACCAGACCCAGGAACAGGACCACAAAGTAAAATGTTTGTCCCTCAATCTATGGTTAGTAAAGTTTTAACCGTTGTCTCATCTGTCATCCAGGGGTTAACTGAATGCTCTTGTTTACTAAAAGGTATGTCTGATGGCCTTCCCTAAATTCTAATATCAGAGAATTTGTTTCAGCCTGCTAAACCTGCGCCCGTAATAAGAGTGGATCAACACCCTGCTGAACTCCTTCAGCCTTCTCCCACTCCCAGTCGTCCATGGTCCCATATTGCTCTGGATTTCTTTACTGGTCTGCCACCTTCTGAAGGTAAAACATATTTCTAACCCTCATTGATTGATTTTCCAAAGCAGCTCACTTTATTCCGCTACCCAAACTGCCAACCGCTTTTGAAACAGCTCAGCTCCTAGTTCTCCACATTTTCCGCCTACATGGAATCCCCGTAGACATTGTTTCGGACAGAGGACCCCAGTTCATGTCTAAAGTGTGGAAAGCCTTTTGTACCGCCTTAGAAGACAAATCCAGTCTCACTTCAGCTTAGCATACACAATCCAACGGACAAATGGAAAGATGCAACCAGGAATTAGAAACAGCCCTCAGGTGTATAATCAATAATAACCCATCTTCTTGGAGCACACACTTACCTTGGATTGAGTATGCACATAACTCTCGCACCTCATCTGCTAACGGTTTGTCACCTTTTCAAGCATCTCTTGGTTATAACCCACATCTCTTCCCCAGTGTGGAGACTGATGTATTGGTCCCCTCTGTTCAGTCTCACCTTTGCAGATGCCACAGAGTCTGGCGCTAGACCAGAGAAGCCCTCCTGAGAACCGCAGAGTAGAACAAAAGGTTTGCAGAACGTCACCGCTCCAGAGCTCCTGTCTACCAAGTTGATCAAAAGGTATGGTTATCCACAGGAGACATCCATCTTAAAGACATCCCCAAGAAACTTGCTCCATGCTTCAACGGCCCTGTTGAGAATTTGTTTTGGGATATTATAATTTAATTAAGCAATTATTGAAGTTGTTATTTTATAGATTTAGTTACGATTCGATAGTTGCATCTGGTTCTGACCTAACTACATATCCCATGATGCTTTGAGAAAATAAAAGGAACCAGAAGAAGAAAATAACAGAGCTGTTAGCTTAGTTTTCCGACAAGCTGTCGTGTATATGTAACCTTCGTTCGTCTATATTTGTTCACTAAAGGTCAACTAAAATTCCATCCGACTCCTTTCGTTATTTAATAAGTCAAATATACAACATTTTGGTGCCGAAACCCAGGAAGCAGGAGACATGGTTGATGAAGAGGAAAACGGAATGGAGCGACAGGACACTGGAGAACAGCGTATTGAAAGAACAAAGAGAAAGCGCCGGACAATACGGAGTTCTACTACGCGACTACTGAATCAGCTGGATAGTGAATTATTAAAGGACGACCCGGACGTCGGACGTGTGCGGGAAATGCTGGCTGTGCTAATGGCAAATGGGGACAGTTTGAATGAGCTGAACCACGCGCTATTGAGGAGCATACTCCGCTGGACGAAGTGTAGGCGGTGACGGAAATCGCAGAGGAGTATAACGACCGCATCATCAGTACGAACGAACGTGCTAACCGAGTCATAAGGACGTTAGAAACTGTGAGTACAGAGCCCCAACAGGCGCAAATGAATGAGAGCAACGCAAACTCCACACAGCAAAGTAATGCTACAGTGAGGCTGCCTAGGCTAATAATTGACAAATTCGACTGAGATGTTAGCTTATGGCAAGAATTTTGGAGCCAATACGAGACGGTTATTCAAAATAACGAAGCTCTTTGCAAGCGAGAGAAGTTTACATACATGAAAACTTACCTCACAGGCACAGCTGCAAAGGCTGTAGCAGGGCTCACTCTGACAGACAGTAACTATGATGCTGCAGTTAAAATACTAAAAAGCAGATTTGGAAGAAAGGACTTAATAATAAACGCTCACATGTCAAAGCTCCTGAATTTGACTCCTGTAAAGAAATCCTCTGATGTGAGTGCTATGAGACAGTTGTATGATGAATGTGAAGTTCAAATCCGAAGTTTGGAGTCACTGGGAATAGTATCAGACACATATGGAGGCATGTTATGCCCAATACTGCTCCAGATGATGCCGGAGGAACTGGCTCTTGAGTACAGACGTCAGAGGGGAGATCAGGATGAGTGGAAGGTGCATCAGGTGCTGGGGTTTCTACAGAAAGAAGTTCAGAGTAGAGAGAGAGCCTTGCAAATGAAGAGATCATATAATGAAAAGGAAACCACGTCTGGTCCCAGACCATGCAGTAAATCATATGGTTTCAGTGACATAAAGCAAAGGAAACCAAGCATGACATCAGCAGCTGCACTCCACACTGCTGATCAAAAGGTTCAAACCTGCCTCTTCTGTAATAGCGCTGAACATAAGGTCGAAAACTGTCCAGAACATGGGGTGTCAGCACGCAAAGAGAAACTGAAGAAGCTTGGCAGGTGCTTTGTGTGTTTAGGACAGAAACACATCTCAAGATTCTGCAGATCCAAGGGTGGGTCCTGTGCCACATGTGGTGGCAGGCATCACGTAGCTCTTTGTGATAAAAACGAGACCCCAGCCTCTGCAGTCTCTACCAATATGGAAACCGTTATTTCATCAGTAATTCCCCAAACTAAGGAAACCAAGCCTAATAATGAAAACACTGTGCTGCTGCAAACAGCCAAGGCATGGGCGGTTGGGCCTACCGGCCGGAAGATGGTTCGTTGTCTATTAGATGGAGGAAGTCAAGGTTGTTTAGTGCACGAGAATGTTGTGAGAGCACTGCAGCTACCTGTCACAAAACAAGGGACACTTATGCTTCATGTATTTGGCTCTTCATCTCCCACCCCAGTTGAATGCAACATAGTGAAGCTATGCTTGGAAAATGCGTGGGACATGGGACAGAGCGTTGAAATAGAAGCAGTAGTGACACGAAAGGTCTGTGCAGCAATGATGAAGGTTCCGGGCGAACATGTGCACAATGAAATGGAAAGGCAAGGTCTCCAATTTGTAGATTTCCCTGGAGAAGATAAACCTGAACTTTCTGTGCTAATTGGCTCTGACTATTACTGGCAAATAGTAACAGGCCGTATAGAGAGACTAACGGAGAGTTTGGTAGCTCTTGAGAGTGCCTTTGGTTGGGTGGTCCAAGGCCCAGTAGTAATGTCCAGTTTTTCATAGACAACATGCATGCACATTCAACTCAATGAAGACATCCAGATTGACAAACAGCTCCATGCATTCTGGGAGCTTGAGTCCATGGGAATCACAAGTGAGAAGTCAGAAAGCCCAGAAGATCTGGAAGTGTTGCAACGGTTTAAGGAAGCTTCCACCTTTAAAGATGGACGTTACCAAGTGCAACTGCCATGGCGACAAACTCACCCGCCTCTCCAAGACAACTACCGCATTGCAAAGCAAAGACTGATGAGTTTGAAAAGAAAACTAAAGACAGATGTTGTGCTGTACAACAGATACCATGAAGTAGTGCAGAACTACTTAAAGGAAGGAATGGCTAAGGATATGCCAAGAGAGGAAATGGCTGCAAGCAGTGTGACATTCTATCTACCTCATCATGCAGTAATAAGAAAAGATAAGGCAACAACAAAGCTAAGAGTTGTGTTTGACGCTTCTTCTCATGAAGAGGGAAGCCCATCCCTGAATGATTGTCTCATAACAGGCCCTAATTTAAACCCAGATCTGATGAGTGTTCTGCTCAAGTTCAGGCTGCATCATATTGCCTACATGGCAGACATTAAAAAGGCATTTCTGCAGATATCGCTATCAGAAAGAGACCGTGATGCAGTGAGATTTCTGTGGTTCTCAGGACCACCTACTGATGACACAGATGAACATTTGCTGGTGCTCAGAATGACAAGAGTGGTGTTTGGAGCGTCATCAAGCCCATTCTTACTAGCAGCTACTATAAGGAAACATCTGAGACAATAACAGTCAGAGAGATGAGTTGATGGTTTCTACCACTTCTGGTTGTTCTATGTAGATTACTTCATTTCAAGTTCCAGTGAGTTGAAAGAGGCCTTCACAGTGACTACTACAACTAAGGACATTATGTATGCTGCAGGAATGGAGCTATGTAAATGGATAACGAACTCAGCTGAGCACAAAGAAATGTGGCAAGGAATTTCAATGGATTGCACTACACAACCAGAGACATGTGGATCAGTGCTAAAGGTCTTGGGCTTGGTGTGGAGACCAGTAATGGATGATTTTCTATTCAACCTCAGAGGATTGCTGGACATTCTGAAGGAGAAAAGGAACACAAAAAGAAGCGTCCTGCAGTCGTCTGCTCACATCTTTGATCCGTTAGGCTTCTTGACCCCTTTCACCATCAGAATTAAGTGTCTGTTTCAAGAAATGTGGGAGAGAGGAGTGAAGTTGGATGAAGAACTGCCACCTGATTTGTCCAAGAAGTGGCAGCAGTGGTGTTCAGAGCTCCCTCAACTGCACCAGTTGATGATCCCACGATGGCACAAAATAGACATGCAACAACTGAACAGTCAGGATGTAAAGTTACATGTGTTTTGTGACTCAAGTGAACGGGCCTACAGTGCAGTCGCCTATCTGCAAGGAAAAACTAAGGAAGGGGAAATGAAAATGAGTCTGGTGGCATCCAAGTTCAGGGTGGCTCCACTTAAAAGGATGACATTGCCACGGCTGGAGCTAATGGGAGCCGTAATAGCTGCCAGGTTTTGGAACACGCTCATTAAAGCTCTTCAACTTGACCAAACTCAGCTAAGTTTATGGACAGACTCCATGATAGTGCTGCATTGGATTCAAAGCTCTGCCGGCAGGTGGAAGCAGTTTGTGTCGAACAGAGTTACAGATATCCAGTCTCTAACTGGCAATGCATGGTCGCATTGCCAAGTGAAAATCAATCCAGCTGATCTTCCCACCAGAGGGTTGTCTGTCCAAGAACTGATCCAGAGCACATGGTGGTGGCATGGACCTTGCAGACTAACATTACATGATCAGTCAGAAAACATCCAGGAACCTGTTCAGGAAGATGAGGTGAGATCTGAAATGAGATCCAAACACCAGGTTGCAGTACACTTGGTCAATCGAGATGCAGAGTTCTTAAAACCAGTGTTAGATCTGGAAAAATACAGCAAACTAAGAACAGTGCTCAGAGTGACAGCCTGGATATGGAGATTTATCACAAATGCCCGCTCAAGTACAAAAATCAGTGGTGAACTGACAACAGAAGAGTTGGAAAAGGCAGAAAAACACTGGATAAAGGTGACTCAGAATCAATGTTTCAAGTCAGAAATTGTTATGCTTAAGCAAGATAACTGCCTCAACACTGACTCTAAAGTTTGAGAACTGAAACCATTTCTGGATGAAGATGAGCTGCTTTCTGTTGGAGGAAGGCTGCAACAATCTGAGTTTTCATACAGAGAGAGACACCCATGGATTTTGCCTGGTCATCATAGATACACAGAAAAGTTGGTGCAATGTCAACATGAAAAAACGATGCATGCAGGTGTACGAGACACTTTAGTGCAAACTAGAGAAAGATATTGGATTGTGAGAGCACGTCAAGTGGTAAAGAAGGTTGTGTCAAGATGCACATTTTGTAAGAAATTCAACGCCAAGGCGGGACAACAGAAAACTGCACCGCTGCCAAAAAACAGGATAACAGAATCCCCACCATTTGAAGTCACCGGTGTGGACTTTGCTGGGCCCCTCTATGTAAAGGAACAAGGCTCAATGAAAAAATCATGTGGCACTGTTTACCTGTGCTTTAACTAGAGCAGTGCACTTAGAGCTGGTCTCAGATCTGTCCACAAAAAACTTTCTGATGGCTCTAAAAAGATTAATCTCAAGAAGAGGTTTGTGTAAAGTTATCTACTCAGATAACACCATGACATTCAAGAGAGCTGAACAAGATTTAAAGAAGCTCTGGGAGAGCATTAAGGATCCACAGCTCCAAAACTTCTTCTCCGAGAAGGCAATGCCCTTCTCGGAGGTTCATTGCTGAACGAGCATCCTGGTGGGGAGGATTCTGGGAGAGACTCGTCAGGTCAGTAAAGGTAATCCTACAAAAGGTACTCGGCAGAGCAAAACTAAGTTTTGAAGAAATGTGGACGACTCTTACTTAAGCAGAGGCCATAATAAATTACAGACCTCTAACATACATGCACAATGATGTGGATGAGCCACAGCCTCTGACACCTGCACATTTCTTGGTGGGCCAAAGACTGACTAGTTTGCCTCCAAGAGTATTCTTAGCTGACACCAAGCATCCAACAGCAACCAAGGAAGAGATGACCCGGAGATGGCGCTACAGGCAAAGACTCATGAACAACTTCTGGAATCGATGGAGGAAGGAATACTTGTTGGACTTAAGATCAGCGCATCGGTGGGACTCTCCGACACCGTCCAAACTGCAGGTAGGGATATAGGGCTCATTGGAGAAGACAAGACTCCGAGGCAGAGCTGGAAGCTGGGAAGAATTGAAGAACTGTTTCCAGGCCGTGACGGACTGGTGAGATCGTGTGCTGTCCGAACGACAGCCGGGACTGTATGGCGGAGACCAATCCAGCTGCTATATCCTTTGGAAATTTAGATAAACTGTTGTTTATTGGGGGGGGGGGGGGGATTTGTGAATTTGAGAATTTGTTTTGGGATATTATAATTTAATTAATTATTGAAGTTGTTATTTTATAGATTTAGTTACGATTTGATAGTTGCATCTGGTTCAGAACTAACTACATATCCCATGATGCTTTGAGAAAATAAAAGGAACCAGAAGAAGAAAAAAACAGAGCTGTTAGCTTAGTTTTCCGACACGCTGTCATGTATACGTAACCTTTGTTTGTCTATATTTGTTCACTAAAGGTCAACTAAAATTCCATCAGACTCCTTTCATTATTTAATTAGTCAAATATACAACAGGCCCTTTCCCTGTGGAAAAAATCCTCAACACATTTGCTGTCCGTCTTCAACTACCCACGTCCATGAGGATCCATCCCACCTTCCATGTGTTTGAAACCAGTCATCGAGAGTCCTCTCTGCTCCCCTGCCATCCCCACTCCACCTGACCTGCTCAATGATAATCATCTGGCCAACACAGTTAGTTGTATCTTAGATGTGAGACAATATGGCCATGGCTTCCAGTACCTGGTCGACTGGGAGGGATATGGTCCGGAGTACTGATAACTTTTTTAGGTATACCTTTTTAGTACTGGGTTTTAAGTCCGTTTTGCCTTCAGAACTGCCCTAATTATTCTTGTCATCAATTCAATTAAACCAGTTGGAGAGCGCAAACCTCTGTCAAGGCTATAGGGTCACTAAAAAATTGGAGGATCTGGATTGTGTACTAGATCACCAATAAAATCTAGTGACTGTAGAAGCCACTAGAGTTCAGTGATTCAAGACTCATTAGAGAAGGCAATGTTTTTTTTTCAATTTCTTATTGTCCACTGTAATGGCGGAATTTATTATTGTGTAACACCTGTTGTTGATAAGCCATGACTATGTTATGACTTCTATTCCAAGTCCCATGGGTTCTCACAGAATGAACTTATTTAAAGGAACGATGTAGAATTTTCTCCTCATGGGAACCAGACTGACTTGCTTTTCCCTAATTCCTCCTTCTGGTCCAGTATTTCAATATCTTTAGTATCCTGTGTTGATTTTATGGGCTAGAGCTTTGATTCGGAGCTTCCCGTTCGGAGCTGGGACTCTGATATTAATTGTTAATTGTCTTTAAGGCTCTCTGTATATTATGCACCATACATACCTTTTATTTGCAACGAGTGGTTATTTGAGCTACTGTTGCCTTTGTCATCTTAAAACAGTCTGCCCATTCTCTTCTGACCTCTGATATTAACAAAGCCTCTTTTGTCCACACAAATACTGCTCACTGGATATTTTCTGTTTTTTAGACCATTCTCTTTAAATCCTAGAGAAGGTTGTGAGTAAAAATTACAGTAGATCAGCAGATTTAGATATACTCAGACTATCTTATCTGGCAACAACAACCACGCCATATTCAAAGTTCCTTAGAACCCTGTTTTTCTCCATTGTGATGCTCGGTTTGAACTTCAGCAAATCATCTCTGAAGGCACTAAGTTGCTGCCATGTAATTGACTGATTAGCTATTTGTGTTAACAAGTAATTAAGTGTAGCTAATAAAGTTGCTGGTGAGTGTACATTGACATGAAAGATTAAAAATAAATAAATAAATAATTTAAAATATTTGCTTCTTTCTTTGTTATGTCCTTTTGGTCCTCAATATGTGCAGGATAAAACTTGAACGTTTCTGATTATTTATTTTTACGTTTATTGTTTTGGTAGATTCTAGGAACTGGACTTACCTGAGAAACTTGTTAAGATCGCCATGTTTCATGTACTCAAAGACCATAATGAGAGGGTCTCCATCCACACACACTCCGTAGAACTTGACTATGTGCTCGTGTTGAAGGTTGGTCAGTAACTCTGCCTCATGCTGGAAATCCTTCCTGGCTGCAAGTGTTGGGTCTTTCAGTGTCTGCAAAAAGTAAAAACCAGAATATTTCTCACATTGTTCTCTTTTTTTAAAGTTTAATGTTAAACATAAATATACATTTGTTACAGGTGATACAAAAATAAACTTTGAGAATGTGCTGCTCTTATAAAAAATCAAGTACTAGCTTTGAATATTTTTGCATTCTGATTTCTAACAGTTCTCTATTTTTTCTAAAAGTGCTGTTCTACATGCAGTCTGAAAACTAGGCCTTCTGTAGGTACCAGGAACTCACCCAGTCATTGCACTTCCCTTATTTTTTAGATGTGACTATCACCTACTGTATTTTTCGGACTATAACGGACTACACATAAAAGCCTTCAATTTTCTCAAAAAACAACAGTGTGCCTTATTATCTAGAGCGCCTTATATATGTAAGAAGTCGGAATGTTTTAATACGACTTTGGTAAACTTCAAAGCCGGACCAATTGCAGCATTGAGGCTCAGTTATAGTTGCGCTGAAGTGTCATGCAGGGCTGCGTGCACAGCGCGCGGTGTAGGCATTTATACTTGACCCTTACGTCGGTGCAATATCCTTCCGTGGGTTTTGAACAGTTTGATTATCTTTGTGATCTGTCATAGAGGGTTCATATAAATGCTGATACAGGCAAACCAGTTCTGCTAGAGCACCAAAATCGTTTATTTTGAATGAAGCGCGGTCCGTACAAAGTTACAAAAATTGGGAGGTTAACAATGCGCCTTATATATGACAAAAGTTCAAAAATGGACCATTCAATGTGACCAGACAATGTGTCTTTTAATCCAGTGCACCCTATAGTGCGAAAAATACGGTAGTCATATTGGGGTGACTTTTGACAAGGATTTGAAGTTTGATAAAAATGTAGCTTCTGTAGTCAAGCACAGCTTTTAATAGTTACATCTTTAAACCAAGGTTAAGCCTTTATTAAATCATACTGACCTGGAAAAAGCCATTCATGCTTTTATCAGCTCAAGGCTTGACTACTGCAATGCTTCATATTTTGGAATCCCTCAGTTTTCCATCAGATATGTTTAACTAGTACAAAATGCTGCAGCCTCACTTTTAACCAACACTCCCAATGTGAGCACATCACCCCTATTTTTTTTTGTCTCTACAGGCTTTCAGTCCATTCTAAAATTGATTTTAGACTTAGACTTTATTGTCCCCAAGGGGAAATTCTTTTCCACAAACCAGCCACTGCACTCCGATCACCAAGTACAATGATATACAGCATGAAACAAAGCATAACATAACACCATCACTCAAGGTTCAACATAAAATGATATCCTTGGTGGGGCCTGTTATTTAGGGCCGCTATAACTGTGGGCATCAAACTTCCTAAAACGAGCCCTCCTCCACTGTAATGTCCTATAACTTCACCCCGAAGGCAGTGAGGTGTCCCTGTATTGGATGAGTAAAGTCCTGTGTTATTGATAATGCAATGTGTTTGATGGCCTTATTATTGAGTTCAGAAAGATAGACAGACCGATATTTTTGCAGTACACAGCAAATTCAAAAGTGTTAAATGTTTTGGTGTTAGCAGACTTTGTGCAAAAGCAGAGTTAATTTTACACTTATAGAGTCACATTCTGTTTATGTAACTCTGGGATGTATATTATTAGTAGTTAAAATCCAGTGTTAAAAC